>NW_008707225.1:1273624-1276563 GCF_000327385.1 Lottia gigantea | reverse complement strand
GTCTAAAGAAGAGTGATCTTTAACATGAACAGCCTGTAGCACACTGGACCTCGGTTTATTGTCCTATCCAATCGACTACACACTTTTTCCATGTCATTTACCAGACCTGCATCAGTAGGCCCATATATAATTACCTAATACGTTTCGTGATAGGGCCTTATAAGGAAGGTGAGACATGCAAAAAAAATCTAGAACTCACCAGTAAATTCTCTATTATATGTATAGTCATAATAAGCATAGGGTCTGTACACTACATCATTATCACGTCGATAAGGATCTTCTATTATTCTGCTTTGTATTAGAGCAGTGTAAACATCTCCTGGTACGTTACCTTGGATGTTAAATTCTAACAAAAAACAGTACTGAATGACAATTTATAGAAATAGCACAACATTATTCCAACATATTGCTGGTTTGGAACATCAAATGTGATTTCTTCGTGGTAAATGTTTATATGTATAGACAATGTAATTGTGTAACTCATAGCAAAGTTGTATCAAATAAACCTTCATCTGTTCTATTTATCATTTTGTATTTAAATTTTCAACAACAAAAAACATGGCTTGTAACTTGCAAAAAACTTCTTAGGTTCTATTCATCATTTTGTATTGAAATTTGTAAAGAAACATGACTTGTAAATTGATAATTATTTAACACAATACTTACGACCATTCGTTATACTCCAAACTCCATTTAAATCAAGTACATTATTTGCATCAGTATAACCAGTAACAATAAGTAAAATGAAAACAATATCATAAACACACATAGCGATGTATCGAGTTTCTACAGCAAAAAAGACTAACAAAATTTTTAATCTTGAAATTTGTTATCTATCTATCTTGACCTCAACGTTAACTTGTATCTATATCTAAAATGATGTCGCTGATAGGTTGCAGAATGGAAAATATCAAATTTAACTAAGGGTTATCAGAAGGAATGAGATATCAGTGTCGTTTCTTTGAATCATTAGAGCAGGCGTCCGAGTGTGGGACACAGAATTATTAATGGGTTTCTGATTCAGACATCAAATTACTTGACAATATATCATGATAACTACCATATATCACAATATGCCAATATTTTAGTATTTTTTAATCAGGCGATATTATAAACTAACAATATAAATTCCTCTACTGGTTTTATCGGATACTGGTATATCGCACAGTCCTACCACCATCTGTCTTAAGTGATACTACGTCTTAAAGTTAACATAAAACTTGGCGAATAGATATACCTGGTGTCATAAATAACATAACAGGATCCTTATATAATCCGATAAATCCAAAAAACTTAGTAAATCAATAAATATGAAATTACCTATTGAATAACTCTTAATATCAAGATTGAGCGTTTTTCAATAATTACTTAGTTTTATGAATTTTCCAATTTCCCAGATTTTACAGGGATTCTGTTGTAACTTTATGACACCAGGTAAGCTAACTGATGAATAAATACTCATATTGACCATTGGAGAACTTAAATTTTATGCTCATTCTGAGACGTAGATAATTATAAGGCTGGTGAGTTTAACCTGTCACCATGTATAAAGTAACTGATTTAATTTATTTATCGTAGACGTAGACGTATCACTTTAAGGCATTTTTACGCTGTTAAATCTGATTAAATTATCATAATCGATATGATGTATCCAAGCAAATCCCATTATATTTGCAGGATACGTTGACCGGCAACCAGCTTCCCAACCCACGCCAAAAAAGGATAAATAAATATTGATATTTTACCTTTTCATTGCTTGATAAAGACGAAAGAATCATCGTCGAAACGTCGCAAGTTATTTATTAAAGTAATTGTTATCCATATAATTGTGTTCGTGTTAATATCATCAATTACTAAATGCCACTCAAGGAAGTTACCTTTTCTGGTATACATCCTTGAAATCAACCCTTGAAATTGATTATTGTTGCCCATTTAATAGTTGTTTTTATATTACAGATTGGTTGATCAATAGAATTGCCCTGAATTGAACAACTAGGGAACCAAAGGTAACGTAATCTGAATATTGTTTAGTATTTATTCATGGTTCAGCATGGTTAATGATGTACTCACAAAGAAATGTTATTCGTTGAAGATAACTGTGGTATCGTAGATGGTATTGTCATGGTATTTGCAAAGGATTGTGTAGCCTATACCCTAGCTCTCGTCAAATTACATTGGTTTCATACATGTCATCTGTAGAGGATCAATCTTCATAGATTGAAACTAGACAGGGATAATGACTGTGGTCGTCAAGACACATGGCATAAAATAAATATAGAAAGAAAAACACAATTAAAATACAAATAAATTTATATCAAAATCAAACTTAACAATTGTATAATATACAAGCCAATAAAGCAAGTTATGTATTTTATAAGTACAAAATTTCATCACAGTTATTGCACTTGGAATAAGATCTTTGAATGATATTTCTAGATTCTAACTTAGTCTTCATCATCGTCTTCTGTGTATCTGCTGCTTCTTCGACACATACTGAATGGCCTTGTTATGGCCTTTCTAATAGATCTTAATATCCTCCTGAATCGAGATACTGGTACAGGTGGTGGTGGTGTGGCTACAATAGAAATATAGCTTATTAAATATCATGTAGATGGCTGATCTTACCAGGTATGATTTTAACAAATGTACCGTAGTAATTGAGGAAACTGCTGTACATAAAACAAGAGCAGTATATAAGAGCATATATAAGAGCAGTAACCTTTTATACACATCCAAGCGGAATATTCAATCAAGAAATATCCACTTTCCATTAAGATTTGTTAATGCCTTTAATTCTGATTTGACAAATGTTTTGATTGATTTGTGATCACCAAGAGAACATATTAGGTCTATCATGTGTCAATGAAAGCTAATACGAAAGTTATCATCACACAAATATAACTCGAATCTTCTACAAGACATCAATGCCACTCGAAACA
>NW_008707225.1:1271124-1273307 GCF_000327385.1 Lottia gigantea | reverse complement strand
AAGAATTTCTTTCTGTCTCATCAAATCTAACCTTTCCTTTTCATATTCAATTCTCATAGTATCGAAATCGTTGTTAAGACTGTCAGATTTATTTTTAGTATCAGTCCCACCAGAATCCAACGGGGTAGATGTCGCACCTCCAGATTCCATTTCGAACAAATTTGTTAATATAATGTAGTCCTGCAATAGGAATTGGTGCGACTGGCCTATAGTTCAATGGAGTTATTATTGTTCATGCGCTTCTAATAAATACAAGAGTTCATAAATTTCTTTTCTTACAAAAAACACAAACAGTAAAAACCAAATAGGCTTAGGCCTATATATACATCGAAGTAATCAGGAGTACAGAAGACGAACGAAGCGAATATACAAATGAAGCGATTAACTGAAATATATAAAATATATCAGAAATAAGTGATATGAACAATATCTGACTTAAGGGAGACAACCCTCTTATAACAATATTCTAACAAGCCAGACCACAATTAATCTATGCAACCAAAAGCCAAAAAGTACAAAACGGGTGCGAAACGAAGTAATTCTAAGCATCCCTATAATGCGAACGAAGTAAATCTAAGCATCCCAATAATGCGAACGAAGTAAATCTAAGCATCCCAATAATGCGAACGAAGTAAATCTAAGCATCCCAATAATGCGAACGAAGTAAATCTAAGCATCCCAATAATGCGAACGAAGTAGGCCTAAATCTAAACATCCCAATAATGCAATCTACATACATCCCAATAATGTACTCTAAATACATCCCAATAATGCAATCTACATACATCCCAATAATGCAATCTACATACATCCCAATAATGTACTCTAAATACATCCCAATAATGTACTCTAAATACACCCCAATAATGTACTCATATATAATATAGAACTATACATCCCAATAATGCAAGTTACGAACGAAGGCGAATGAAAACGAATCGAAAGGGCTTATTATGGCTCACGAAGCAAGGTAGATTTGACAACTAAAAACCTATCCGAAAGCAATGAAATGCATACACAATGTTACAAAATATACAATAAAACAGTCATTACCAAATTTGTTGTTCTCCATAGTCTGAATTCCTAATTGCAAAACATCGAAAAACGAAATGGTCCAACGTAAAGAACTGTATTTTCCCACAAACCGGAAAACGTGCGAATTATAGTCTCGATTATTTAGACGCTATTTTTAGAATTGAAGGCAAAGTTCGTTTTGAACCCTACAATACGTCAATATGTTTGTGTTCAAGTCAGTGCTCAAAGGAAATAGAAAATTGCAGTGGATAGTGAATTTACTGGCTTTAACAATCTTTCCAGTGTGTTTTCAGCCTTGCTTCGTTATAATTTCCCGACCGACGCTTAGAAAACCCCGTAACGTTAGTAGTCAGAACGATCTAAAAAGTTTAAGTTACCTTTATTGAGTACTTTCAAATTCAAAGCAACATTTTCTGTCTCAGTGTCTGTGTCCATTGTCAACATGGAACGATGGGTCTCTTCTGCACTAGAAAAGGCATGGTCCACCATTTGTCTTGCTATTTGGTTTAAGTAGACATCAAGTGGACTGGGTCCTTTCACATATTGTATTGGAAACATCCTGGAAAAAAAAATAGGCTACAAGCTTTACAGGGAGAGTTTTATTTTCTTTAAGTAGGAGACATACCCACTTTGAATTTAATAATTTACGAAATAATTGTGTACAACTTGCGAACAGATTGGGATTAAACATGGAAAAATGGCACTTTTTATTTGTGGTCAAAAAGAACCAAATCCAAAATTAACCGAGATCTTGTCAAACTAGAAATTTTGACAGATACAGTGTGTACGTAGAGATTCTAATTACAAAGCATTGACAGTCAAGAGTCTACTCTTATGTTAAGAAAATCGCATTGTTTCCTCGTTTGGTCTATGCATTCATATGTTCTGCCAATTTGTTCAAAACAGATTCAATAGAAGGAGCAATGGACGAAATTCAGCATCAGAGGAAGCACAGCAGGAACTGGAAAAACACAATTCCACATGAAAATTACAATTTACCTTCGAATAATTCTGGAAAAATTCTGTATCTGAAGATTATTAGGTCTATTGTTATGATTAAAAAATGCCACTGTTCGCCATTTTCGGGGGTTGATTTCCGACTTGAATATGAAAAGACAAAAAGAGTACAAGAAATGTTGAAAATCGCA
>NW_008707225.1:1269604-1270502 GCF_000327385.1 Lottia gigantea | reverse complement strand
CTTTGACTCCCTTTGTCTATTGGCGAGCAACTAAATAATAAAGAGTACATATTACCTATAGATGCCCAAGTGGGAGCCTGCCATACATCAGCCAGAAACCAAAATATAGAGCCCATTGTATGACCTTTACCACTGGAAGGGTCAAAGTTATTCTGTGATCTACGATAATGTTCTGTCATATACCTCATCATCATAGCATGGTTTATCTGGTAAAGCAAAAGTCAAGAAGTAAAATTCATTCAGTTAATATGAGCACATTTCGTACCTCAAGACAAATAACTTGTACTTAACTACTTCATTAAAAGAAACAACAAAAAGTGGTTAAAAAGTACAAGAGGATTATTAAAAGTTTGTAGACGGTAAAATGATGTCTCGGGCGATGGGGTAAAGAGATTTATCACAGAGAAAGAGAATGTTTCCAGGGAAGCGATTTTTTCAAAAATATAATAGAAAATTTTACCTGCGATAAATAGATCATGTGTTGAAATCTTGTAACGTTATCTGTTGTAGTTGGTAATGTAAAGTGAGCCTTTATTTCATCATACATCTGCTGCGTTCCTATAAGAGAGAGTCGATTTTTCCATAAAACGATTTTGCCGACATAATAGAGGCAATGATAGCATTATACTATAAAACCCAACGCCTTTTCAGTGGTATATATAATAGATATGTAATATATTATGTTATAATTATATTATATCATTGGTAATTTGGACTATTCAAAAGAGGACTGGCAAACCCACTGGAATCAAATATTGATTGTCGATGTATCTTTCACTAGGCAACAATATATAGCAACAATCTTTGAGATGGGTAACCTAATTATGATGAATTTCTATATATTTGATAATTGGACATCTAATACTTATATCAATTAGTAGAGGTATTCTAATGATTG
>NW_008707225.1:1267312-1268263 GCF_000327385.1 Lottia gigantea | reverse complement strand
ATTAAGTATTTGGAAATTAATATTGTCTGTAATTTCAGAAATTGTCCACTTGTCTTGTAGTTCTATTGGAACTTGCAACCAATTTAGCAATTTGCTTTAGAAGTCTAGGATTCTTATGTATTGGACCGGTCAGTCTCAGTGGGAGAGAATCATTTATCTGGTTTCAGTGACACTTAGTGGCAAAGGTTGCGGCTAGCCAGTTGGTTTTATAGCAAGCTAGCCACAGCGACCAAAGGTGTTGACTTGGCTATAACCAGCTGATACAACCCCTCAGCCAGCCGAAAATTGGCAAGCTGGCTGGCTAATGGGTCTAGTTTTTGTACAACATGACCAAAAAATCAATATTTGGTGTACAGATTAATTACTGTCAGACTGGCGGACTGAATCTAGACTTTTGACTGAAGTTGATACATAATGGTGTAAATTTTCAACACATTACACGACAGTGAAGGATTTTAAAGCTACTTCGACATCCAAAGACATATAAGGAAGATTAGAGTACATACCAATTCTGGTTGATGAGAATTTCGTCTTCATTATTAAATACCCAAGCAATAATTGATGGATGATTCTTGATTCTTCGGACCTTATGAAAAAAGGTAAATCAAGAATTTTTAATATGATATTAATCAAGGATTTGTATTCAAATAATTCTATTCATTCATTATTGAAGACAGTATTCATACGATAAATCTCCCTGGTACATTTTCTCAATTTCGTTACATTTTGAATATTAAACTCCTTTTTTTATTTACTCCTTTGGAAAGTTAACCGCCATTTTTAAACTATCTTCTCTGTTAAGCATATAGATGTGTACTAGTCAATTAAGAAATAAAGTATAAACAGCAATGGTAAATTGGCATTCAGAGTTGCTAAAAATTACATACTTGTTGAGTTACTTCAATTTTAACAGAATCTAGAAAATTCTGATCGACAGGATATAGAGCATCA
>NW_008707225.1:1258436-1265620 GCF_000327385.1 Lottia gigantea | reverse complement strand
GAGATGTTTCCAGGGAAGCGATTTTTTCAAAAATATAATAGAAAATTTTACCTGCGATAAATAGATCATGTGTTGAAATCTTGTAACGTTATCTGTTGTAGTTGGTAATGTAAAGTGAGCCTTTATTTCATCATACATCTGCTGCGTTCCTATAAGAGAGAGTCGATTTTTCCATAAAACGATTTTGCCGACATAATAGAGGCAATGATAGCATTATACTATAAAACCCAACGCCTTTTCAGTGGTATATATAATAGATATGTAATATATTATGTTATAATTATATTATATCATTGGTAATTTGGACTATTCAAAAGAGGACTGGCAAACCCACTGGAATCAAATATTGATTGTCGATGTATCTTTCACTAGGCAACAATATATAGCAACAATCTTTGAGATGGGTAACCTAATTATGATGAATTTCTATATATTTGATAATTGGACATCTAATACTTATATCAATTAGTAGAGGTATTTTAATGATTGGAAAAAGTAATAGATCGTATAAAAACTAGGCGGAAAGCGATCTTTAACGGAATTAAAGAATGACTACTATCGTATTAGTCGTATTAGATTTAACGAATATGTTTTACCATTTGGATGATGTGTTCTATGTTGTGCTATAGGTGAAAAGAAATCCATATCAGATTTATCTATGACAGGCTCCAGTGTTTCTGGATCACACCAAGATATTAATCCATATTCGGATGCAAACCTCGGAGTGGGAAAATTATTTATATTCCATAAATCCGATATATAGTCATAGAAATGTACTGGAAATAGAAGAAGAAAAGGACATGGTGAATAGACAAAGCTTCAAAGAACAGAGCACTTGGTTCTTGAAAATCATTAAGAACCTATAGGAGGTAATCACAGATATCAACAGAAGACAAACATACCGATCTTTATCATAATCAAATTGTCAACAGCATTTTAGTTTAAGTAGATGTCGGATGTCTAACAATTCTTACCATCGCCATTAAGTTCAGATTGACAGTTATTACACATTATATCTGACTGACCATTACTAGGACTAGAAACTATTCTAGGTCTGGTGAGATCCTCTGATGTTATAATTGGTGCCAAGGTCTCCCTAAATAGTACTCTATAATCATCTCTAAATCGTTCCACATCAGTCACATGTAACCTAAATCGAAATGGAGTAATTCTTTTTAGACTTTATTGGGTTAATGGTGAGCAGACGAAAATATGCGGTCTTATTTTTAAGCCAGCCAGCTGTCGCCGAGTTACTTCTGTTGGCGCTCTCCAGTTGTCACTTCACTATGAATTCCTTCATCAAGTGTACCAGTGGGAAGTATGTTTTCCATAACAGGTTTAATTATGAATGTCAAACGAAGTTCACTTGATTCTCTGAATATGAACATGCTCTTCTTCATTCACGACAACATCAAGTATTGCAATGTCTATTTGCTTGGTAAATAAAGTTAAATTGCAGCAGTAATCAGCTCAGCTAAAATTCTTTTAAACTTGTATTTCTTAGAACCTAATATAGTTACTTTTCTTACTTCGCACACAATTCTTGCAACTTGGCGCATTTTGGTTTGAAGCATGGACATGTATGTTGAAAGCAAGTTCTCACAAACACATTAAGTATTTGGAAATTAATATTGTCTGTAATTTCAGAAATTGTCCACTTGTCTTGTAGTTCTATTGGAACTTGCAACCAATTTAGCAATTTGCTTTAGAAGTCTAGGATTCTTATGTATTGGACCGGTCAGTCTCAGTGGGAGAGAATCATTTATCTGGTTTCAGTGACACTTAGTGGCAAAGGTTGCGGCTAGCCAGTTGGTTTTATAGCAAGCTAGCCACAGCGACCAAAGGTGTTGACTTGGCTATAACCAGCTGATACAACCCCTCAGCCAGCCGAAAATTGGCAAGCTGGCTGGCTAATGGGTCTAGTTTTTGTACAACATGACCAAAAAATCAATATTTGGTGTACAGATTAATTACTGTCAGACTGGCGGACTGAATCTAGACTTTTGACTGAAGTTGATACATAATGGTGTAAATTTTCAACACATTACACGACAGTGAAGGATTTTAAAGCTACTTCGACATCCAAAGACATATAAGGAAGATTAGAGTACATACCAATTCTGGTTGATGAGAATTTCGTCTTCATTATTAAATACCCAAGCAATAATTGATGGATGATTCTTGATTCTTCGGACCTTATGAAAAAAGGTAAATCAAGAATTTTTAATATGATATTAATCAAGGATTTGTATTCAAATAATTCTATTCATTCATTATTGAAGACAGTATTCATACGATAAATCTCCCTGGTACATTTTCTCAATTTCGTTACATTTTGAATATTAAACTCCTTTTTTTATTTACTCCTTTGGAAAGTTAACCGCCATTTTTAAACTATCTTCTCTGTTAAGCATATAGATGTGTACTAGTCAATTAAGAAATAAAGTATAAACAGCAATGGTAAATTGGCATTCAGAGTTGCTAAAAATTACATACTTGTTGAGTTACTTCAATTTTAACAGAATCTAGAAAATTCTGATCGACAGGATATAGAGCATCACAGAACATTAGATCTTCTAACACCATGATTCCTAAATTATTGGTTAATTCATAGAAATAGTCATCTTCATAGATCTACAATTAGAGACAGATATTCACAAAATAATATCAATACTGTACAAAACACAAGAAGACAAGTTTCATGTACAGTTTTAAACTAATCTACAATGGGTTATTATTGCTTGATTTTATCTAATTAGAAGAAGATTCCTCATGCATTAGTTTCAAAAGGTTTTTAAGTGAAATCTGGGCAGTAAGACTTCAACTGGTCCATGTATTGTTAAGAAATTCATATTTTCTTCAGCCACCGAATGCAACAAAATCTCGATTTTCTCCTCTGTCACTCTTTCTAGCATTGTATCAGGTGGGACCCAGTTAGCACCTTTCATAAATATTGGTACACCATTTATACGGAAATAGAATGTGTTGCCTTCAAAATAACAAAATGCATCCTACAGGACATGAATTGGTTACTGGCACCATAGCATAATGACCTTGCTTAAAACTTACAGATACTCCAGATACTGTTAACAAATTCATATTTCCTTCTATAACTGATTGTAATATATTCTCTATTTTATCTCTAGTTATTCTTTCTAACATTGTATCAGGTGGGACCCAGTTAGCACCCTTCATAAATATTGGTACACCATTTATACGGAAATAGAATGTGTTTCCTTCAAAATAATATAGTTTATTGCCTTACTTCAGTCCAAATAATTTGGCTTTCCTTTTTCTAATTTTCTTAAACACGGAATTTTGTAGGTGAGAAAGGCCTTGAGTTCAATTACATGATTTACCCGATACCACCAATCATGAACATCATCTGGAAAACATGTTGAAGAAACACAAATTGGACAACAGTGGAGATTAAGCTTACTCTTCAACAAGTGATCACATCACCCATACACAGTTGATGCATCTGGCTAATGACGACCAAGCCACTACTCCTATATATTATTATCGTACCTAAATTTTTATCTGAGGAGACAGGATCTCGAACTAATTCTACTGTTCTGAACCCAATCTGTTTGGTTTTGGTTGATATGTCAGGAGAATCATCCAGGGTTAAGGTTGCTGTCAAGTTATATACATCTTGGTTACCATAACCTCGGGGCCACCATAAATTTAACGGATGGTCCTGGAATGAAAACAGGTCACGACTTTCACTTGGTTCAATGTGATACCCACAAAATACCCATTTAATATTCTTGTGTGGACTCGATTGACTAGTCCCCGATTCTTATAGTGTTTGTACAATGCTAGTGGGTGGACAAAACGATCAAAAGAAGAATAGTAAAGTCTTTGGTGACTATTGTATTGTATAGATAAGCTATGATTAATCAAGATTTACCTATAAAATTACATATCATATAGATTGAACCTTACCTGTGGTATAATTATTTTATAAGAGATATGATCTGTATTCGATGATATTTGAACAACCAATATCTGTTTTGGTAGTAATGTTGGTTCAATAATAGTCTTCAACTGTCCTGTAGTTGGTGTTGAAGTAACATCAAAATATACATCAACATCAACCATCCAAAGACCAGTCTCTTAAATAGATATAAAGTATTTTGTTCATTGACAATAATCTGAAAAAACATTTCATGTCGAAGGCCCAAATATAGAATAAACCCCCCAAAAAAGAGTCTGACAATTTTTCTACTTAAAATAAATAATTGAAAGGTAGGTGTTGAGTTCGTCGTTTCAGACATAGTGGAAATAGGGAATGGTTTTCATATACACATGTAAGTCGTAACGATTCCCATGCACTTACTAAGTCAAATTCTTAGTCAGTCTTTACTTGTCCCAAAAGCATTACAGTGAGTCTCAATAATTTTGGAATATGATATTTACGACAGAGTTAATTATTTTAGCCATCACAGCTACGTTACGAACAATAATGCGATATACTTTGCTGTATAAAAGACATAGTGATATAAAGTAACTCTTCGTGATTTTTTCTCATTGATTGTCGATCCATACCTGACTGCTTTGGTAAAACAGAAATACTATTTATTTTTGGAATATCATAACATTCTACGTAGATATTTCTCCTGGAAAATTTTGAATTTTATGTCAATTTTGCCACCAAAAGACCAAGTAAAAGAGTAGAGATATAATGAGTAAATCAAACGATGAGAGATGAAGATGGAAGGAGTGAATCTACGTGGTTTTAGTAGTAGTTCGCAAGACAATCACTATCCATGCCTCTGAGAATCAAGGAAAGTTATTGAGCAATGAAGTGTTAATTTTCCATGAACTATGTGCACATAAACAAAAAGAAAACACAAGTTCTTGAGAGTGAATAAATACTTCGTTCCAAAAGTCGTAATAAGATGAAGCCATGACAATTGAGAATGGCCAAGCTCTAAATATGAAACCCATATACGTACCAAATACCCTGGTTAGGTATAGCTGGACCCCAATCCCAACTAAATGAATATTCCATCTTTCTGATGAAGTTATAATGACAAAAACCATGGTAAGCATCTGGACATATTGATGGTATATGGTAGGTAGATTTATTATACAAGGCTTCAGCAGTTATTACAGCAGATTGGAAGCTGATGGTAATATTATTTATACCAGGTTTTATAACATGTTTAATATTATATCTATACTTTATAAACATATTATCACTACTACCAACCAATACACCATTTACCATTATATCAGAGAATGTGTCCAGTCCATCACAAACTAGTTCTATTTTAGTAGACTTAAAATCTGCCTCACTAACTGTAATGGGGAATGGCGCTTGATTAAATATGAAATGAAATGGATTTTAAATCCTGCTTTGGTGTACCTATTCGGTCTTATGAGGACGGGTAACGTCATGCAGTGAGCAAAGAGAAGTTTTACCAGGGCAGTGGCATTTTAAATGTAGAGTGACCTTTAACATGAACAGTCTTTAGCACACTGGACCTCGTTTTATTGTCCTATCCAATCCACTACACACTTTGTCCATGTCATTTTCTCAGACCTGCATCAGTAGGTATTGTAGTATAATTGCGTAATACGTTTCGTGATCAGGCCTTACAGACTCACCAGTAAATTTTCTATTATATGTATAGCCATAATAAGCATAGGGTCTGTACACTACATCATTATCACGTCGATAAGGATCTTCTATTATTCTGCTTTGTATTAGAGAAGTGTAAACATCTCCTGGTACGTTACCTTGGATGTTGAATTCTAACAAAAAACAATACTGAATGACAATTTATAGAAATAGCACAACATTATTCCAACATATTGCTGGTTTGGAACATCAAATGTGATTTCTTCGTGGTAAATGTTTATATGTATAGACAATGTAATTGTGTAACTCATGGCAACGTGGCATCGGATAAACTTTCTGTTCTATTTATCATTTTGTATTTAAATTTTCAACAACAAAAAACATGGCTTGTAACTTGCAAAAATCTTTTTAGTTCTATTCATCATTTTGTATTGAAATTTGTAAAGAAACATGACTTGTAAATTGATAATTATTTAACACAATACTTACGACCATTCGTTATACTCCAAACTCCATTTAAATCAAGTACATTATTTGCATCAGTATAACCAGTAACAATAAGTAAAATGAAAACAATATCATAAACACACATAGTTTGAGTTTTAATAGAAAATTTTGTAGATATAGTCTATGATATGGTCCGAGGATACCTCAGATAGGTGTATTTTTCCGTTGACTCCAACGATAAATTGTAGCTATATATCTAAGACGATGTCGCTGATAATCATACAATAAATAGTCATATGATTTTTCATACAATACAGTACCAGTATTTTTCGTTTTTGTTAGACATTCTTCAACCTGTTCATTTCGAAGTTTGAGATTCACGATTTATATCAATATCCATAATTATTGGAGAGTATAATGATTATGGGCAGAAGTTGATGATGTGGAAGATATAATATAATTCAAATGAAACTTTATTCATAATAAATGAAAGCATTGATTTTGGGCGCAGCCATATTAAATTAAGGAACATAACTCTAATACACATTGACTCACTCCCCTTAAATCATGGAAATGAGCCTAGGCTATTTTTAGAAATCTTCTTTCTCTCTCCCCTTTGGTTTTTTCCATGCCTATTTTTGAGTAATTTTTGGTCTAGATTTGGAATTTGATGCCTGAAATTGCATTTTCTTTAAGATTTAGTGGGATGATTAGAGACTTAATGGCGGAAGGATAATTCTAAAAATAGTCGTTTTGTGAACTGCCAAATATGAGGACTCACTCCACTAAAACATTTTATGCAAATGATTGTATAGGAATGTAGTCCAGGCTATTTTTAGAAATCTTCTTTCTCTCTCCCTTTTGGGGTTTTTGCCTGCCTATTTTTGGGTAAAATTTGGTCTAGATTTGGAATTTGATGTCTGAAATTGCATTATCTTTCAGATTTGGTGAGATGATAAGAGACTTAAAGGCGGAAGGCTAATTCTAAAAATAGTCGTTTTGTGAAGTGCCAAACTCTAGCGGATGAGTATAACCGGTAGTAGTCTACTTTCAATTTTAGTAGCTCAAAATTTTCATGGTCATCATATAATGAATTTTTTAGGAGACATTGAGAAATTGGTCAGGCTTTCATTCGACATGTTGGAAA
>NW_008707225.1:1248182-1258243 GCF_000327385.1 Lottia gigantea | reverse complement strand
TTTTTCCAGAAATCTCGTTGAAAACTTTCTAATATGTCGAATGAAAGCCTGACCAATACATATATACCATTCATTAGCATAAAATGCTTTACTGGAGTCGGTCCATTGGAGTAATGAGAAGGAATAGGATACCAGAGCCTTTTTTTTTCAATTAATACGTAAGGGGTCCGAGTGTGGGACACAGAACTATCAATGGGGTTTCAAAGGCAATTCTGTCCTCATGAACAATTATAAATTTGCCCCCCCCCCCCCCTTGATTTTGTTTCATACAAGTTATATACCGGTTCATGATATACATCTGACAACCTCTTTAAACTAAATACAATATTGCTGACAGCATTAATTATCAATCTATATATTATCTGATAAAATTAAGAAAGCTATTTGGGTCAAATGAAAATGTCGCCTGTAAGCACTGGTGTTTTATTTTTGTCATTGATATTATCCGTACAACAATGTATAGGCGACAACACCCTCAACTTAAATGGTCGATGGGATATCATCAATTCCAATAAAGGTAAGCAGGAATTCCAAAACAAAGGCGCAGGATAACATTCTTGTACCGCCTTTGTAAAGATGAAATTGGTTCATTGAGGCTCAAAAATTACAAATCGTACAAAATCCTAAACCGCTGCACTAATTTCATGCAAGAGGTTGGATGCTGACTGGAGACAAAAAAGGTTGTTGATTCAGATTAAAAATATATACACCGTGGGCCGGTGGGTGTAAAATTCCGAAAATTCCCGAACCGTCCGAACTGTCCGAAATGGGTCAGAAAAAACAAAAAAATCGAAACTAAATTTGCGCCAAAGGTGGTGCACAAATTCGGGAATCAAAACATTTTACATCAAAAACGAATATTTTTAAAAGCTTTAAAAGCACATTTTATGCCTTGGTTGAACTTGTTGCAGTTTACCACTGGCTACACAAATGATGTCAATTTCCATAACTGAAATACGGAAGGTATAAATAAGACACGAGATTCTGTATAATTCGTTGTATTTACAGGCTATAGAGTTAGTGGTATTGTACCAGGATCTATTTACACAGCTTTAATCGCTAATAAAACTATTGATGATCCCTATTATAGAGATAATGATGTACAATATAAATGGATTGGTAGAGATGATTGGACCTATACCAGATTATTTGAAGGTAAAGTTACGGTGGATCAAAGAGGCAAATTCATATGTCGACATTATCCCATAATTCGCTATAACAAAAAAGACATTAGGCCTAAATCATTTTTAATGAATATTGCTCCCAAAGTTAGTAAAAAAAATTATATTTTTCAAAGTACTACTTGTACTACTCTATATCAGTTTCAGCTGATGTGCTATCGAAACAAGCAGTTATCCTGGTGGCAGAAGGTGTGGATACGTTCTCTACTGTTACCATCAATGGAATAAAGATAGGAGTGACCGATAACATGTTTTTGCGATATGTATTTGACGTAAAGGCAGCTCTTAAGGTTATAATTAGTATACATATCTTTATATAGTGTTTATAGAAAAGTTTCCTACCACTATTTGTTCGTTTACTACCTAATGCAATAAGTTGTTACTATTACCGATCAGGAACTAAACTTTTGCATCATCATCATTGTCATCATGCTTTTCACAAAAAGCTTAATCTATGACCAATGTCACATAACACTTGCTCTGTTACAGTCTGGACTAAACAACATAACCATAGCGTTTAAGTCCGCGGTTAATATGGCAGCAGAACTAGAAAAACAGTCAGCATATCCAATACCACCAGGTTGTCCTAATCCTGCTCAACACGGCGAATGTTATAGAAACTTTATACGTAAAGAACAATGTTCTTTTAGTTGGGATTGGGGTCCTTCTTTTCCTGGTCAAGGAATTTGGTAAGTTGTACCATGTTTGCAATATGTTTATACAATAACCATTCTACATCCTATTATAATATGTGACGGAATGAACACATGTGTTTGAATTCATGCCATTACCTGCACCCGAAAGTAATACTTCATAGCTTTTTGTTCTTAAAGGAGAAATATATCTATCCAGTATTTTAATGAAGCTGTTGTTAGAGGAGTGTCAGCTTTACCAGAGTTGGGTAAGCTATTTGTTACACAAGATGTTTGTCGGGTCTCTTTGCAGTCAAAATCTTTGTTTTTAATTATTGATATTACTATGTATGGAATATAGCACTGTAGTGCTTCTCTTATCATGGAAGTTTATGTGAAAATGTTCTGTTTTGTTAGTAGCTGACAATAGTTGGGTTATACACATTGTTTTACATATGGATATCAGCAATCTGACTGTTAGTGGTATTGTTCAAACAACACTTGATAAAACTGGTTTATACCATGAACACCTACTATCTGGTACTATCTCTAGTGATATTTACTATGACTTCACGGTACCAAAGGTATATTTCTTCTCTTGTACCCATTATTACTCAAATTCATATACTATTGGCTAAAACCCATAATTACACTAATTACATTAATTGTCCAAGGTGATGTCAGAGGCATCAAAGTCCTAAAGGTACACGATTAGCTCAACATACCTGCAAAAATGATGTTGGTAACATTTCAGGAAACGTCAATCGATTTGTGGTGGCCGAATGGTTATGGAGAGCAAACTCTATACAATCTAACAGTGAAGTATGTAGCATTAGATGGTAAATCTGTTATAACTGAGAAGAGTATCAAAATAGGTTTCAGAACAATCGAGCTTGTCCAGGAATCAGTGTCCAAAAATGCTTCTCAAGGTAACTACTTAAAAATTATTAGTAATAGTGTAATTGGTTTACCCAATCTCGCTATAGCCACAAATTTTGTATGAAAGGATGAAATCAAAAAGGTGTAATTATTATATTAAATATTTTTGACTTTGAACTCTCAAGGTATTAGTATGACAAGAATTAACTTTCTTTTTTTCTCGCTAAGGTCTGACGTTCTATTTTAAAATCAACGACGTTCCGGTGTTTTTGAAAGGGACAAACTGGATACCAGCTGACAGTTTCCTTGAGAGGGTCACCAAAACCAGACTGGAAAGACTTTTGAGATCGGCAGCAGAAGTTCATATCAACTCAATGAGAGTTTGGGGCGGCGGAGTAAGTAATCCCATGTTCTAGGATGTTTGGAAATACATCAGATTCATTGTATATCTATTACGATTGTACATTTAAAAATCTTTCTTTCGTTCAGATAGATCATTTTACCGGCAAGATAAACAATATGTGTGTAATTTTAACTTGATTTTTTATAATTTCTTCTCTTGAAACCTACAATGCCTTAACTCTGAAACTACAACAGTTTCAGTACCCCAGTATCGGAGTATCTTGCAAAATACATCACAATCGCAAATGCAAGCAATTATATACTTCATTTCAAATCCATTGAAGCTCATAAATGATGCTTGGTACTTTTAGAAAGACGAGTGGTTAGTTTCATCTATGTGTTCGACCCATTGAACTGTATTCTTTTTCGACTTCGTGTAAAGATAAATGATATTGTTCTAGGTTTATGAAAGTGAGGAGTTTTATGAATTATGTGATGAATTAGGTATTATGTTATGGCATGATCTAATGTTTAGTGATGCTCTGTATCCAACAACACCAGAATTTCTTTCAAGTGTACAGCTAGAGATTCAACATCAGGTAAATAAAAATGACGGAAAATCTTTTGTAAAAATTACACACGAGTACATGACCACAAAAAGATGTACAGGCTATCACAGTTTTAAAAAGATATAACATAATAATTTGATGTACAAATGAGAATATACATATACAAGTACAGTACAAGTGATGAAATACATGACCACAAAATGTACAGATAGGCCTACAAATACCAAATGAAGGATGGATTATAAAAGGATGTTGAAAAGTTTAAAAAAGAAATGAGAGCCTAAAGTTAATGGAAATCCACAAAGCTGACTTGCGAAGTGCACAGAGAGGATTTATAACTTCTCCGCAACAATATTATCGTGGTGAGGGTCGCTTCTTCATCACGACAATCCCCTGCTTTGCTGAAATAGCATTTAGGAAAATCCACTTTTATCCACAGTTAATGGCTTATTTCGATGTGTTTTAGGTGGAAAGACTCAAATCACATCCAAGTATTTTACTATGGTCTGGGAACAATGAGAATGAAGGAATGGTTAGTGGGTAAGTAAATTTTATAATTTCACAGCTGGATATCACATTTTCCAGTCCGAAAATGTTTTCTGGAGATAACTTCAGACATAATATTTTTGTTTATCAAAATACTTCATTTGAACCCATGTTGGTGTATAGTAATGATAATTGCAAATATGTTTCTGGGGTAGAATTAACACGCTTTTTCTTACATAGAAATTTGTACAAAATGCTCCTTAATCATGGCGTCGATGTCGACAAAGGTGATTTGGTATGTAACATTGCTCTGTTTTAGGAAATCTGAACGATATAAAAAGGATTATGTAACACTATATGTAGATACTATTAAACCAATAGTGGAATCACTGGATACCTCTAGACCATTCGTAGTGTCTAGTCCATCCAATGGTGCCGAATCAGAGAAAGAGGGGTGGATATCTAAGAATGCTGGTTCAGAATATTATGGAGACGGTATGCTTTGAATCTACTTAAAAACTTGAGCAAATAAAGACACTGTAGTCTTTAGAAAGAGATCTTTTATTGATTTTTAGGACAAATTATATTGATTTAGGTCCTTGAATGTATCTTTTGTCGACCGTAATTCCGGTCGCCTCACTGTCGGTAATAGTAATACTCTACATTTGCCTACATTATCTTTATTTCAGACCATTACTACAATTACAATGCCGATTTATGGAATTTCAATACATTCCCAATTCCCAGGTTAGCATCTGAATTCGGGTCAGAGGCTTGGTGCAATTATGAAACTATTGAGAAAGTATTTGCTGAAGCTGATCTAGATTATAACTCAGAGATGGCAAACCATAGACAGCATCATCAAAACGGTAAGATAGATGCAATTGCTTTTCAGTACCATATAGATAAAGCTTATTAATACAGTACCCCAACTTCACGTAGCAATAAATATTTGGATTTGTCGCAGATTGAAATCATCTGGTGTCGTAATTTGATTGATTAGCCTATGCATTTAACACACTTACACTTACACTTACCTAAATAAAGCTAGCCAAAACATCTCTCCCTTTGACATCCTTTCCTCAAACCACTTGCATCGCCGAAATGTATCACTTATAACTCATATACTTCCTCGTGTGAAATGTTCATTAGCTTCTACTCATGTTACGCCAAAATGTTTTTGGGGATTTCGAGTTTCGTTTTGCGGTTCAGATCTTTAATACTTGGTTTAGTTATTTATGCGAGTAAAATGTTCTTTTTGAATTTTAGGAAATGAAGAAATGTTAAATCAGACAGCAATGCATATTTCTTTGCCAACTTCATCAGACCAGAAACAAAAATTTCAAGATCTCATCTACGTAATACAGGTTTGTTGGAATGAGGTCTAATCTAAGGTCTAAAAATCTTATTCTAAAATCTAACTACACATGGCAAATAACATAAACATTTGTTATAGATGAGTCTTTCACATCACCAAAAGAGTGCATAAATTATGTCAACTCCGAGCGAAGGTTTCCTTACCATTGGTGGTGGTGGTAGATGATAAGTTAACACCCACTTCCAACTTGAGCAGATTTCACAACCCCATCTTTCTAGTTAAACCGGCCTTACACGGGGTGCCATTGGAATTTTAAGAATTGAAAGGATCGGAACATCTGTTGCGTATCTCTGAATTTATAGATTCATCAAGCCATGGCAATTAGAACTGAAGCTGAACACTACAGAAGATACACCAATCAACTTGGTACTGATGGTCGTGGCCTAACTATGGGAACTCTTTATTGGCAGTTAAATGATATATGGCAAGCTCCAACATGGGCGTCTATTGGTGAGTTTTTTTTTTCAAGAGGTTGCTGACCTTTGTTGCAGAAGCATTATAGGCATCCATTTTTAAACTTTATAACATTGTACAGATTTGATTATTTCAAGGAGTCTTTGATTGCCTGTCCATAATTCACACAAACAGGGATGCTATAGTTTTAATTTTTAGTTACCTCCTCAAGTTGCGCTATAGCCTGTGGGAGGCGATAGCTCTTTCAGATTTTCAATAGTCAATGAGACCCCGCTGTTTGCTCCTTCGAAAGACTTTGCAGTTTTTCCAATCAAGTTCTTCCGACGTGCAGTACTCATAAAAACGCAGAATTTATTTCCTTTTCTCACTTTATCATCTCAGATTATGATATGAAATGGAAAATGCTACATTACTATGCCAAGAAGTTTTATGACCCAAATCTCATTTCACCCTACATTGATGGCAATAATCTCACGGTATACTTAGTTCTGGATGAGATTCCTGTTTATAGAGATTGGACATCTGATACTCAGCAAGTTATCTTCCGACCCCAAAAATATCTACAACAGATGATAAATAATAAACACCACCATAAACCATTACTTCATCAGCTGAAGAAATCTGTATTAGCTTCAGAGGGAACTCTCTATATTGATATGTTGACATGGAAAGATATGTCACCATTGAAATCTTGGGAAATACAATTTAATGTAAGCAAATGTCATTTCTAAGATAATCTCTTTCTTTTTTTTGGCATAGACAAATACGCTTTTGAATATCAACTCTATTTTGCTATGACACTTTTTCGGCGTACAAAATGATCTTTGAAACTTCTGGACTTTTATTCGCAGGTTTTAATAATTCAATTTTGAACATTAGAGACTTCAAATATTGATCATTTCTGTAACCCTTTTGTTTTTTAATTACAGTTAAACCAAACGTCAGGATGTATCTTTGAAAAGAATGTAGATGATATTTTATCTGAAGCTGGTTGTACAGACAAGAAGAATTGTTTTCTCTATTTTTATCTCAACTCAAGAGATAATCCAACCAGTACATCGTGGTTACCATTATCATATTTTACTGATGTCCAGGGTAGAATATTACAGTCCAATATTCAAGTAAGTGATGTTGATTCAAACCCGGTAGCTAACCCAATAGCAATATTGAGTATTATTCTGCTGCCTTCTGTGAATAATAATCAGAAGGTAAGGTAGATAGTCAGCAGCTTTCGCACTTTTTGTTTCTGTAGAAATGATTTGTGCTTTTCTGTGTTAAAGCCAAATTTACATGCAAAAATAAACTAACCATTTCTTATTTCAGATATCTAATGTTGAAACGCTCTCTCTAACTGAATTTACAGTAACATTAACTACAAACCACATAGCACCATTTGTATGGATTAATTCACGTGGTATATCTGGTCGTTTTTCTGATAATGGTTTTATAATGAAAGATCCTCAGCTACAGTTGATTTTTACATCCTGGCAACCAGTGGACTTAAAAACTTTTACTAATTCATTATCTGTACAATCATTAATGGATATTTACCATTAAAATATCAGAATAGACTTGTACTTAATTTTGAAAATTACCATTAAAAAATCACCTGGCAATATTATATAATAGAACGACCATAACTACAGATCATTATAATTATGTGGTTAAGCTCTTGCTGTGTATCCGTAAAGAATCAGATAAAGTCATAATCTTAAATTGTGATCGGCTGGATAGTTACTATTAAAACATTGGCTTTTAAAACAATGCATACATTGTATAACAATGGGTATTTTCCAATACATTGATACAGTTTTATATTTCATTGCACAACATTATATATTTACCATTGAAATGATGTATAGTCTTATATTACACTGTACAACAAGGGTTTTCACGACATTTTATTAATACAATTATATAGTAATTTATTGTACTGCCCAACATTATATATTTACTATTGAAATGATGCATTGTCGTGTATTGTGTTGTACAATAACGTAGACCCACACAGAAATTTCCATGTAGCAACACACCTTGAACATTACTGTTTGTTATGAGCAATCACATGTTCCTGTTGTATCTTTCTGTTACAATGGCAATACAAAAGTGATCGTCAAGGGATTTTATTATTCAATTTTATTGTGAAATAAAGCTACCATTTTTTTTACAGATAAGATGATTGTATATCACCATTCATCTCATTTTCTTCTTTTTTCTCACTTCCGATATCTACCTGAAAATAAAGTTCTCGATAAGTAGTTTTGGATTTAGGAATGCTCGTAACGAAGGCGCATCTTAAAGGCAATATATCACAGCAATTAATATTCAGCAAATATAAACAGGAAATGGTTTGACCATAATACAGCTTCTTTTGGATTATCTGGAGCTGTTTTAAAAAACAATCGATGGACATAGTTCAATTATTGATTCGTCATCTTTGCCTTTCGGGGACTTGCTTCGTGATGCATAGGTTATTGTCCAGTCATCAACTACACAAAAATAAATAAAACGCTGCAACTTTAGTATTGCAAATAAGACAGTACATTTATAACATAATGGATCATGTATTTGAAAAACAAAGCCTGCCAATTGGAAAATATAGAATTAAGCAACATTTTATGTTGAATAACATACCATATTTCCACTGTATCTTATTATATTACATATAAATTTGATATCAAAAAACGTTTGCTCATCACTAAATATAATATCACCGTCCGAATCAAGTCCTGCTTGAATTGCTGTGTTAAAATGAAACATTATCATTAAACATATAGTTCCAATACCATGTGATATCCATACGCTTAATTCCAAATTATTAGGTAATAGTAATTGGTCTTGGAGATTCCAAAATCCACGCCACACGAAAGCACTGGCTGTTGTACCACAAAAACTCATAAATATTTCTATTAAAAGTAATATAATTGAGTAACACTTAAAAGTCTCATTCCTGGCTTTTTTCGCAAATGCCATTACAGGCCATTGAACGATTAATAACACCATAGTCATGGCGTAACCAATAACAAGAGACAACCAGGCTGACTTAAATTGATCTTGAGGTACAATCATCAAGTCTATCAATCCCCATACCCCATGCCACTGTACGATCACCAACCCACTTATTATTAGTACTGAGTAACAGCAATCTAGAAAAAAACTCCAGGATTCTGTCGACTGAAATGTTATTAAAGAAAAGGGGGCATTAGGAAAACTAAAAAGTTAATTTTTAACGTTAAGACTATTTAAAATGTTTACGTAAACTTTTAAAGTTCTTAATAATGCTTTTTGGTAGGTGTTAGAAAGCTGTACGAATTTAAGCAAATAAAGTAACGTCTAATTGTAGTAAAATAAGTCTCTAAGTAATTCTGCAAGTTTCAAGAAATATTTTTGAGATATCAATTCAAACTAATTTATTCTGGGAATTTACCTTAGTTTTAAGCTTTGTAGAAATCTGAAAATAATCTTTTCGACCATGTGGACCTGTGTCAGGAATGGTTAAGAGTGGTGCCGAAATCGCATTAATTGAACCCTTTAAAACAGCTAATAAAATGGTAGATAGAATTGTTTCTAGTCCCATATAAAGGTACGTTTTGTTTATTTTATCCATGAATCCCATTATACCTCTCCAATAATTAACCATAGCATGACCTAGGATGTAGGCATGAAGCCGAGAACTGATACAAAACATTGGAGAACTCATCTTATAATTCAGACTCGTGAAATGATCTTGAGAAAAGTTAAAACAAAGATACACTAAGACTCCAGCAGCTGTAGATACACCAAAACTCAAATTGGAATTATCAGGAAATAAATAAACATCAGCTATCTCCCAAGTTCCCCTCCAGTAAGCAGTAACTAATGGTCCAAATAATATTACGCTGAAGTACGAATCCAACACGTGAAGATAGGTCTGCATCTATAAATATTATAAAGCAATGCATATTGTAGGTTATAATCTGAATTGGTACAAATAATGATTCTTACAAAGCTTCGTCTTGTCTACTTCGTCATCTAGAGTGTTTTCGAGCTAAATATTTTCCTCGTTTTAAAGAAAAGGGGGAATATCTATCAAGAATTGAGACTTCTAAAGTGGGTGATTACAAACAGTCACACAGAGTTTTGTCAAAATCACATATAATATTTTCGATAGGTTTCATCCTCGGGTGATAATAAACAAATC
>NW_008707225.1:1243300-1246407 GCF_000327385.1 Lottia gigantea | reverse complement strand
TTTAAAAAATACAGGTCCTTGACGAGGAACGTACAGTTTGGCATGGATAGGCCTAAATAAACAGAAGATCATTTTGGAATGTGAGCAGTTTTCGATCATTTCAGAATAAGGAGTTATCGTCCTTGACCTGGAACAATGACAATTTTTCTGCTTGCTTATTTTTTTTTTTTTTTTTTTTTTTTGAGGAATGTTTGGGGGATGGTAAGAAAAAAGTACAACCGGTCCAGCTCTTTCGAATTAAAATTTCCAAAAAATGCCATAAAACGTTAAAAGGACGATAAGAACAATCTGTGTTGATGATACATTCTACTCCTACACAATTCTTAATCAATTACATATCATAGTAAAGATACTCCACCCATCTTCACGAACCAGATATAATACCTGTTTTAGACTCCATATAGCACTTACTGGTAACTAACAGCGAGATTCCTGACAATTGACGATACCATAGAACAATTCGTTCTCACTCAGGAATTCCATTCACTTGTTTTCTATAGTGTAAATGTCATAGAGGGATTCCTACAGTTTGGCCAATTTTCGAAACGCAATTAAACCCTCATTACTGGCATATTTCTCGTGTTTAACTATTGTCTCATGGTATGTTATGATAACAAGTTCCAAGTTTGGTTCTTCTTTATCTTAATACCCCTAGAATTTAATATATCAAATCTGCCACTGTTTATTTTACTTATATTTTTTAATAAACATATTTCCTGTTAAAACACTATTTTAATAATAATTCGAGGAAATGTTGTTGTGTTAAATTTAAATGTATCATACTTCCTATTTATCATACAGTATACCTTATAGACAGAAGATTAGATAAATCTTAATAACAGGATTTGATTTCTCATTCAATTTCTAAGAAATGACTAAAAGTTTATGCAATCCAGAATTTGTTATGAGTAAGATAACATCTGGTTTAAAACTAGCAGATTTCAATGAAATTCCTGGATTCCTCCACCTACAACTTCCTTTCATTACACAAATAATGGAATTTTCAGAGAATTTATCAGTTCCATAAAGAAAACCATCGCCAATTGCTGATATCCTTCTTATAATGTATCTCTATATAATGTATGCATGTTATTCCATACCAAGCTCTGGTATATGCATGGAGAAAAGTAGGACGTAAAACTCCATTCATTTCATTTCATTTCTGGTATTCCTCCTCGGAATTGTTTTTTATCAAAACTATTCCTCCCCAAAATCAATCATTCATTTGAAACGTATTTCATTCAAAAAATGTATTTAACAATTAACCATGAATGGATATAAAATACACACTCGATATATCGAAATACTTCCATGTGACACTTGGACCCACATTTCTTCCCGGTCCTTCTCCGGCAATAATTCCTCCACGTGATCTCTAATTCCTCCCCTGTTGAGAAGCATTGTTTTACATAGTACTAAAATGTTTTTATTTTTACATGATAAAAAAATGTTAAGTTAGATTATTTCCAGACAAATCTCATTCGGATCAAAAATTTTCTTCATCTATTGTACATCAAAGAACATTCCTATATTGAAAAAATCCATGACGAGATTTCAACTTGGAACTCTTCATTCAAGAAAGTGAAAAAGTCGTTTCGTATTTCAATTAATCTCTCAGTTGGCTTTCTTATCTCTGAAGAGTAGGTAAAGTTTCACTAATTTTTCTACCAACGTAATAAATAATCCTAACTTGGGGGCTTCATTTTGACCTTGAATATAATTAGATCTAAAAAAAATTGTTAAAGCCAGATCATTAGCCATAAAAGTGTTCCATTGATAATTTGAAGTCGTAAAATATTTTGTTTACTTCATTCTTGATTTTAACCATATGTTAAGTATCTTTCTCTTAGACCTATTTTACTTCTTTAAACATAATTGTTTTGTATAATGATTTCATGACTTTGTTTAAATAAATATAATTTTTATATGGTTTATTGTGTCATACCTACAAACCGAATTATTTTCGAGAATCGGTGACAAATAAAAGAACATTAACATTTAAGAGTGGTTCGATAAACATTAAGTATTTGGGGGTACAGAGAACAAGTGTCGGAAGGGACAATTTTACAGATATGTGTAGAATATTGCATTCCTAGAATAAGAAATTAAAGCGGGTTGGATTTGTTCCTGTATGAATGACATTGAACATGACAGTTAACAAATCATACAGTATAGGCCCTACAATGGTTTGATGGATTTTGACATGCCAGAAATTAAGCCCAACTTTACCTCCCACGATCTATATTGTCTATCAGAGATTGATTTGAAATGATATCTCAATGTTGGTATGTGTCAAGGATTTAAACAAACATCTACAATGTGAAAGAAGAATGTAATGGGTATCAACATTATCATGGTGGCCAATTTTCTATCTAATTTTTTTACAAATACATTGAATCCAACTTACTGATGGAACAGCTGATTGCAATAATTATATGTATTATTTGAAACAATTTTGGTTTACTGTGTTACACATGCAATTAAAAACTTCTTTAAGTTTTACTACTACCAATCTAAACACCAAACATATTAATCCGAAATTGAAAGTGAATAGGAGATGTCACGCTGCACGACATTATTAAGAAGCAATGCTGTAAATGGGTGAAAAATTAATTTCTAAGGCTTTATCTAATCTTTAGATCCTATGCTACTCTTTACATGAAGAGTGGGGGCCTATAATTACGAAATCTTAAGGTTTTAAACACGACAAAACATAATCGCTTCATTAATTGCTTTTATGATTTATGGTATGGAAAGCCATTCAAGACAAAAGTCTTCGTTTGTTATTAGTAACTGGAGCCGTCAATTTCTGATTTTTCATTCGTTTATAGTTGCTGGGTCCGTTAATTTCTGATTTTTCATTCGTAACTTTCTCTGTCATTGCTTCGTTTCTCATGAACTTGTTGATTAGTAACTGTCTTCTTCTTCCATCTCTCGTGACATCGTTATTAATCGCCGGTTTATGATTTATTGGAACATGCGTTATTAGTAGCTATCTCGGCCATTTCTGATTAGTAGCTGGACGTGTTCTCAGAAATTAGTACTGGTACGTTCGGGACTATATGCATATTTTATGACGTCATCGAGGCGGGGTCAGATACGAAACG
>NW_008707225.1:1239607-1243250 GCF_000327385.1 Lottia gigantea | reverse complement strand
GGACAATTTACTTCAATACGTCAAAGTTATCTTTCAAACCTTTTACAATAAATCTTTTGATGTTCATCACAATCCATAAGTCATGCGTTTCATTCAGCATGATTTGCTATCAGAAAAAGGTGAAAGGTCAATGACATGCTTCACAATAAAGTATATATCTTCAACTATTTGAACCACTCATATGATATCTAGATTTCAACCCTAACCGGGACACCTACGCCATGAAATTGTCGTTCCAAGCACGTGAGGTGACCGACTATTATGTACCACTTTATAACACACTATCTACTTGTTAATTCCTTCCGGTAACATCCATTGATATCATAAACAAGTTTTATAATCATCCAGTTATATATTAAACCTTTCCATAAAAGGATTGTTTCTGTGTTACAGATTTCAGAATTTGATTTCGTTCTGCGTTTAAAATTTAGGTAATATATATTACAAATTCAGGAAGCATTTGGCAGTATCAATTGAGCTCAATCTGTCTCGGCAATAAATGATACATTTCATTGTGTCTTCTAGTGCGGCACTCTTTACTTCCGGCATTTCACAATGATTTGTCTCGTGACAGTAACATGGCCATATGGACATTGGAGTCTTTGGGAGATAATTCCGACCCTTACTTAAGTATTTAATAGTACATTAGACAATCGGTCGAGTCACCCTTTCAATTCTGTGCGTTCTGGAAATAATGCCCAGGCTTCACAATGCTTCATCTCTCTATGATAATTCCTCGTTATAATCTAACTGCCTTGACAATATATGTCAATAACTTCAGTAGATTTAGCTTTCAGTTTTATCCTAGAGTCTTTGTTATCTCTATGGAGAAGAAAGTAACTTCGGTTTATCAATAAAACATCAAGATGAAACAGACATATGGATGTCACATGTAGAGTTATCAATATTGTGTATGTGACAGGGTCGTCTGTCTGGCTATTATAAACATATATCGATTTCTTAGAAGTAAAAAAAAACTGTTTACAGCACATATTGCGTCTCTTAAATAATTTGTATTTTGACCACCCTGAAAGTTGAGTTTGTTTTTGACACGAGTTAGGTTCGGGGCAAACAGATTATGAAATAAGTACATATTTATACAGATAGCTTCTATATTATAGGTTTGGGATATTGTTGCGTAATTTTTGCCTGAAAACATTTCTTATTTCAAGGTCCTTTAACTCAGTACATGTCAGAATTCATAAGTTTAAAACGAAGTCGTGAATTTTATCAAATTTGTCCTTTCAATTGTGAATTTCCAGAACAATTGATGCTCATTTCAACTTGATTTATCAATTCTGCGTCTAAATGAATTGGGTTTCCCAGGGCGGCTAGATTACATTTTTAAAATAAGTTTGTATTAGGCTGTGTGTCTTGTGGCGCAAGGATTCCTTACTTCAACTACTATAGATCTTTTGTTCAAGACGATTACATATCAGTTCCAATCTGACCATTGAGTCGAGTCGTGGATGATAAGCATAAAGATAGCAAGAACATGAATGAATGTACATGTATTAAGAGGATCGGTACAGAATGTACAGAAAATCTGAAGAATGTCATATAAACAATACGGACCACCTTTAATTTCTGAAAGAATTTTTTGTCTTTTGAAATAATGAAATTCATAGATTACACTACATGTTGACAATACGTTGAAGTTAATTTTATGATTGTATATCGTGATATAAGGTAGTTTATTGTGTAAGAATGTCGACACTATGTCTCTAGAATAATACATGTCAATATTATTTACACTATCTGTCAAACTGTCATAATCTGATCTAGTATTGAAGGGAATATCCGACGAAACAATTTCAATATTTCAATATCTTTAAATCAATCAGCATATTTCAACCATATAACCACTACTGATTAAATAAACCTCAACGCTATTACCTATGCCTTATAGAACCCTATACGGACACAGTTCTCTTCTGTGTACCAATGTATTCGGTTTTTGAATTGTGTGTTCTTTCGCAGGATTTTCCCTTTACACTATTCAAATACCGATTTGAGCCTTTTTTGTCAAATATAATGAGGTACACCCTTCAGCAATGTTAAACCGTTACATTTAAATGCAGACAAATCAAACATTATCAGAATGGTTTTAATCAACATCTTTTCTCATGATAAATCGTCATTTCCTGAAACATGTATGGCATCACATGATAACGGACTGTCTTAATTCAAAATGAACTATATAGATCGTATGACCACTGTTTGCGTTAATTACCAACATGAATCTTCTTGGTGGTGACTGGTTAAAACCATAGAGATGTCGTTCAAAGGGACTAGCAGTTTTCAGTATTAGAAGGATTTCAATAACCCCCACCCAGGGATTTTGTCCAACAGAAACCCAGTTCAGTAGTTACTTCATTTCCACGACTTGGTCATCTTCACGATATCAAGCTATTACGAACTTCGTCTTATTCCTTGACTGCAATAGCCATCTTTCTTGAATTCCTCCTTGGAATGTACAAGAAGACGTAGAAGGAAGTATGATAATCTGACGAAATTTACAGAAGTAGAAATTTCCAGGAATCTAAAGTTATGTAACAGGATAGGGATGGGAATATTGATAATGATAATTAACTTAATAAAATACTTCCCTACTTGACATCAAAGAAAACTTTCTAAGAATAGCGATAGTTTTTGTAGAAAAGAGGAAATATCAAACAAAGGTATTATTGTATAATAATCATTCTACAGGGTTATTACCCTTCTTATATCTTTTCTTCGAAATTGAGATTTTATCCCCAGACAACCGTTATCTCTCCATACCAGTATATCGTTCGCAGAGAGGTTGTTTCATACTGTACAATTATTCAGAGGTTCCAAATTAACAATTCTACAATGATGGTTAATTTGGAATCTCTGAATAATTGTTCAGAATGTAGAATAAATGCCAACATATTTCAAAGTGTCTAAGATTATTCGTGTAACTTTAAGAAGAAATTGAGCAATAAAAATCGTCCGTGTTGACTTCTATATATAGGTTATTCAATTATACTTGAAATGACCTCGAAAATTGTGTGGGAAGATTGGTGTGGATGTTAAACAACTAAAATTAACGGTGAAATAATGAATCGTGGTCTGAATTCTATTACATCCTAAAACAATGATAACACCTGGGAAATATGGTGATGAAATCCCAACCCAGGCCTAAAATATTTAAACTCCAAGGACGCTCCTGTGCTGCTTTGTTTAGTTTGCATTCAAAAGAAATTCAAGGCTAGTCAATTCGGCTTGTCCGAATAAAGGTGGGCTTTATTAGCTAGATAATCGAACATTATAAGCTCTTGCACGAAACATTTAAAGAAATACAGTAGCAATCTCTTTCAGGTTTAAAATGACGAGTGTCGCCCATGTGTTTACCTTCTTGAGTTCCGTGTTTCTATTCTTTGTAGTAGCGTGTTTCAAATTACCTTTCAATTCTATTACATCTTGAAGTAGAATGTTAAATTACGCAGTGTGATGTTTTAAGAAAGACCACCATGTCATTAGACTTTAGATGTGACATGTGGCACCTAACATATTGCACATGACAAAACAGTTCACTTTTACTGACATTGGTGAGATTAAAGGCTTAAACAAATTGCTGTTTGCATTAACGGGTTTTGGTTTAGGAGATAATGTTGAAAAA
>NW_008707225.1:1238080-1238902 GCF_000327385.1 Lottia gigantea | reverse complement strand
AATATCTGTATAGAAACAAGGGTCTATCTATGTACCAGTATATATGTATATATTTGGTTTAGAGGCAGTTAAGATTTGTTTATATTTTTCTCTCACCTGGTTGAATATTTTTATTTAAAGAATATCTGAATAAATTGAAATACTTTTGCCATGTTAGTCAAAATCTGGGAATCATAATCATCCGATTATTCAATAACAATCTTAACGATTTGATTGCTACTTTTCTTATTTTCAAGGTCACCCGGCTTTTATTTCTGTTGATCAATCCTTGCATTAAATCTCTTCATAATATGCTTGACATTCTCTTTAATTCTTTATCTGAACTGGGTGTAGATTTAACTTGACAAAAACCAAACTATGATATCAGCTGTGACACGCGTCTATGTTTGATTTATACATTCTTTGGTGAATTATACGATTTGAATCAGTAACAGTGATGTTCAACCCTTATTCACAGGTACTCAGAGTGACCGTACGGCCTTGTAAAATACATATTGATAACCTTTCTAGACATTTTTATATGACAATAGTTAGGGTGGAATGGAATTTTACAAAGAATTATTAGTTACAGCTGAACTGTTTGTTCCGAAAGGCGTGCGTCAAGGTTGCCTCTTATAACTATGTTTATTTTCTGTAGGTGTAAAATCCTTTGTGCAAAAGTAGATCGTTCTGTCGCCGATGTTCTCCGACTTTTCGCCCCATGTCCATAAATGATTTAACGCGTTATTAAAAATTGGTGAAGAAAAGAATAGAACTTTATAAATAAGCTACTAGGTGACACCTATAAAACTATTTTAGATGCGTCTCAATTTTTAATTCGAC
>NW_008707225.1:1236740-1238030 GCF_000327385.1 Lottia gigantea | reverse complement strand
ATTCGTGTAACTTTAAGAAGAAATTGAGCAATAAAAATCGTCCGTGTTGACTTCTATATATAGGTTATTCAATTATACTTGAAATGACCTCGAAAATTGTGTGGGAAGATTGGTGTGGATGTTAAACAACTAAAATTAACGGTGAAATAATGAATCGTGGTCTGAATTCTATTACATCCTAAAACAATGATAACACCTGGGAAATATGGTGATGAAATCCCAACCCAGGCCTAAAATATTTAAACTCCAAGGACGCTCCTGTGCTGCTTTGTTTAGTTTGCATTCAAAAGAAATTCAAGGCTAGTCAATTCGGCTTGTCCGAATAAAGGTGGGCTTTATTAGCTAGATAATCGAACATTATAAGCTCTTGCACGAAACATTTAAAGAAATACAGTAGCAATCTCTTTCAGGTTTAAAATGACGAGTGTCGCCCATGTGTTTACCTTCTTGAGTTCCGTGTTTCTATTCTTTGTAGTAGCGTGTTTCAAATTACCTTTCAATTCTATTACATCTTGAAGTAGAATGTTAAATTACGCAGTGTGATGTTTTAAGAAAGACCACCATGTCATTAGACTTTAGATGTGACATGTGGCACCTAACATATTGCACATGACAAAACAGTTCACTTTTACTGACATTGGTGAGATTAAAGGCTTAAACAAATTGCTGTTTGCATTAACGGGTTTTGGTTTAGGAGATAATGTTGAAAAATGGTTTGAGTTGTATTGAACACCTGTGTAGGGACGTGTATTCGGCTGCAATTGACTTTTTATTGTGAAACATTCTCACAAAGAAATCACAAGGGCTGGACGTACAGAACTAGCACGTTTAACCAACGTTATTCGCCTTATTTACAGCTAGCTACGTTGACTTTCATATACTTTATACAATTATTGTCCTCTTTGATTTGAGTAAGGTGGTAATAAGCTAACAAACACAATCTGGATGGAAACTAGAACGTAGTAAACCAGATCAAAAGAACCTCAATGTCAACTTCTTCCATTCCCCTACTTTCTTTGTAGCTGTCTATAGTTGGTATAAATGGTTTGAAATATACGTGCCAGATGGCCATAAAAGTAAACTTTAAACAAGTTTTGAAATGCTTGAAATTTTCAAATAAAATTCGTAACATCTGGCATCTTCATTAAACACAGGTTTCTAAAAAATTGTTGATATTTTTTTAAAATTTCAATTCAGCAGTATTTACATTCCTCAATACGGACAGAAAAAGACAACTGCTTCCAAGGGTATGAATAGAAAATATCGGGAGGAAAAACCTACTGAAGTTTA
>NW_008707225.1:1233411-1236352 GCF_000327385.1 Lottia gigantea | reverse complement strand
CTTCAACTTGTGAAATAAAGTTACTATTTCAATGACAATATGCATTGAAGATAATTTCAAAAGTCCTAACAAAATGTCAAGTACTTTTAACACCTGTGATGGTATAATAATATTGGCAAATACTATTTATACAATTCTTTGGGTGGACTCGAGCTTCTCCTCAAGTATTTTATTAATGTAATATCTGTATAGAAACAAGGGTCTATCTATGTACCAGTATATATGTATATATTTGGTTTAGAGGCAGTTAAGATTTGTTTATATTTTTCTCTCACCTGGTTGAATATTTTTATTTAAAGAATATCTGAATAAATTGAAATACTTTTGCCATGTTAGTCAAAATCTGGGAATCATAATCATCCGATTATTCAATAACAATCTTAACGATTTGATTGCTACTTTTCTTATTTTCAAGGTCACCCGGCTTTTATTTCTGTTGATCAATCCTTGCATTAAATCTCTTCATAATATGCTTGACATTCTCTTTAATTCTTTATCTGAACTGGGTGTAGATTCAACTTGACAAAAACCAAACTATGATATCAGCTGTGACACGCGTCTATGTTTGATTTATACATTCTTTGGTGAATTATACGATTTGAATCAGTAACAGTGATGTTCAACCCTTATTCACAGGTACTCAGAGTGACCGTACGGCCTTGTAAAATACATATTGATAACCTTTCTAGACATTTTTATATGACAATAGTTAGGGTGGAATGGAATTTTACAAAGAATTATTAGTTACAGCTGAACTGTTTGTTCCGAAAGGCGTGCGTCAAGGTTGCCTCTTATAACTATGTTTATTTTCTGTAGGTGTAAAATCCTTTGTGCAAAAGTAGATCGTTCTGTCGCCGATGTTCTCCGACTTTTCGCCCCATGTCCATAAATGATTTAACGCGTTATTAAAAATTGGTGAAGAAAAGAATAGAACTTTATAAATAAGCTACTAGGTGACACCTATAAAACTATTTTAGATGCGTCTCAATTTTTAATTCGACATCAATAGAGCATATCAGGTATATTTGGAAACTTATATTACATATTTATTATTTATATGTAGGTGTGATGATATTAAAAAAATCAGTCAAATTTAAAAATGGGTTTATTATCAATAAAGGGTACACTAAATACATATTGTGAGTGATGTTATTTATATGTTTTTTCTGATAAATAGGTTAAAGTTGGCGAATAACACAAGACGACAATGACAAACATCAGAGATTAGGAATTGTGTTCACCTATATTTGACAAAAAATGTCTTAAAGATGAGCCCGATCACAAAGATACCAACTTTATGTAGAAAGGGCTCATTTTATATCTATCTCGTTGATTGGCCTGAATTTATTACATCTGGCGTTTGTCGGATTTTCCAGAAATACCCATAGTTTCATCCTCTCGTGCTACTCTGTTTTAAAGATGGGTTTCCTTATGTTCTTATTGCATTAGAATACCTCTACTTTCTATTCATATAAGTATTTCATAAAAGAAAATAAGGGAATCCATCTTTAAATTGGTTTGAACAAATGAATTTTAACCAATAAAAAACATTTATGATAATATAGACTTAAAAGGAGAACGAAAGGCCATCTCTTTAACTACACACGGCTTAGAGTTCAGCTTGTTGTGGGTGGGGTCAGTAGACAAACAAATAATACCTATTTAAAGCTTTATTAAAAATATCCAGTAGGCATATTGGTGGGAGAATAATTCAATAGTACTGTCTCACAGTTGTACTCTTAGAGATTAGATATGAATACATAGCATATAATAATATGTATTGTTGCCGATATCTTCAATTATCTTAAATATTCGTATCCATAATCCTAAACACACAGTATTTATTCCAGCCAAACTGTTAATTAATTTAGAACAAAAGTAAGCCCTGGTTTATGGATTGTAACAGATATAGTACTGTAGGGCGTCTTTTGTCATAAGTATCTACCATTGGAGTAATTGCAGAAAGCATGTTTCGCACAAGCTGAACTATTGTGTTATCAAATCCAAAACTAGATACGACCGTAGGAGTTATTAGATGTTTACAGGTCAGAAATGTACCTTGTTGTAGCATTCCAATAATGCACCGACGCCCATAAGGTTATTTTGCTCAATTTATCTACGTTCAACCCAAAAATATTTTTGCTTACAATTTACAGCTTCAATTAATTCAAGAGCAGAAGTGATAGCAATTGATAAAATGACCATCGATAGTACCCAACAAACCCTCATAACATTGTCAAAGATAAAGGTCAAGATTTCAATCCAATGATGGAGGAGTCTATACGCACGTGAACACCACCCGAACATCGGCTTGTCTTGATGAATGAGGAGCAATTTGTGCCAAACCGTTTGAAAGTTTAGTTAATTACTCAACAAGGTGTTGATAACCTTGATTGATCTGTTGTGTCTTGATTGAATCCAAGGTTGTCCAGGTGTAGTATATAGATAGATGTCCAATATTGCTCTCTAGTCTGGTACTGATACTATATTTTAGTGCTTATTTTAATTAAAGTACTTATCCTAACTTAATCAGTTGAAATAGATATTTCAGTTTACCTTTAGTACCTCTTTTTGACAGATTAATAACACCATTAAAATAACCTCACTCCCACGTAACTTCAGATAGGACTACAGTTAATTAATTCGGTAACTTCTTTTATTTCTCCATCAATTGACCCATTTTTTTCTACGTCGAGTTAGCTCAATCAATAGTTGGATTGTCATGTGCACGGACAGTGAAAATGGAACAGTTCATTCGGTAGTGAGGTCGATCACCATTTGCTGAGACAGTGGTATTGGTCAGTCGGTAGTAAGGCGGACTGTCAGTATCTAGGAAGGTGAGACTGAGATAGTTCATTTGAAAGTAGGTTGAATTGTCTTGACTTGCACAATGGGGAGCTTAATTGATAATTTTTGATTTTCGTCTGTAGTTGGTGCCGTG
>NW_008707225.1:1174713-1233361 GCF_000327385.1 Lottia gigantea | reverse complement strand
CACTATTGAAGCTCAGTGTATCAAGATAAAGGTTTGTACATCATGATGGTGGCTTTATCTGTCACGATTTAAGTTCAGTCTATCAAGATAGAGGTTTTGCATATCATGATCAAGATAGAAGTTTTGTGTACCATGATGGGGGTTTTATCTATCACATTCCGACTACAAATACTGGGTTTTTGTCCAGCATGATTTAAGTTTTTCTATCAAAAGCTGTCTTGTCTATCTAGAATGGGGTTTTGTATAACAAAATAAACTATTTGTCCATCAAGATTGATGCTTTGTCCAACAAGATTGATGCTTTGTCCAACAAGATTGATGCTTTGTCTTTCAAGATTGGGGTTTTGTCAATCAAGATTAAGGTTTTGTCTTCCATGATGAGGAATGTCAAAATGGGGGTATTGTCTTTCAAGATGGGGGTTGCATATGGCAAGATCGTTAAAAAAGGCCCATGACCTTATTTGTGAGGCCAATCAAAAATTGCAAATAAAAATATAGTAAGTCTATAAATAAACATTATCAAATTGATTTATAAACCTTTTCTGTGAATCATGAATGAGTCTTCTTGACCTTTCACCCTAGAAGATTATTTTCATCATGTTTTCCGGATGTGATGAAATTTGTTGATCTCTTACTCAAGTATTTGTTATTCCTAATTTGTGATTCGATCAAAAAAATCTTTTTTACAGTCATCAGTGTATCTGATATTCCCTGTAAGCTGAAATGTATTGAAATCCCACGGGTGCGTACTTTCGTTTTCGAAAAAAAATTACCTTTTTTTCGCCCCGTCTTTGTTAGCTCACACGGTGCAGAAAAGTAAGACGTAAAACTCCATTCATTTTATTTCATTTTATTTAGCTACCGTCAGGTCTTAACCATCTGTAAGTGTAACTGGAAACGTTGCCACAATGTATGCGGACGCCACACACAATCTTGAATATCCGATACGGACGACAAAACTGGGTGGTATATCCCTCCATACATTGCCTTCATTCGCCAAGATACCCAAAACATGCTTGGTTAATTTTAAGGCATTTAAATTATTTTAAGAATATTTTAAGAATGTTACTAATGTGTTATTTTGTAATGTCCTATTCATAGAAATATTTTAACAGCGTGATTACACTCTAGTATTTTCTATAAGAAACTCTTGTTTATCTATACAGTATGGCTATAAATATTTCAAGTATATTAAATACGTTATTCTAACCTACTATCGAAAATTTGCGAGTAAATATTAATAGCCAATGAATGTACGAATTCGTTATTTGATTGACCAGTTCTCGTGTGAAATACTCCTACGTCAACCAATCAGAGAAGAGAAAAGTTGTTATGATGCGTGACGTCACTACTATTCTTCCTTATATGGCGAAGGGGTTGACTGTAAGAAGATAAACACGCACTATGACATGTTATTCATTGAATACTCGGAATACTGATGGCCTCAACATTCTTGTAGATAAACACGAGGTGGCACTGTAAAAAGCTATAAATTAGAGTAAGAGAAATGAGTAAAATCAGAACAGCTGATAAAACGGCGAGTGTCAAGAAGGAATTATATAAAGATATAACAAGTCATAAGAAGTTATAGTTTAAATGTGCTAAGTTTGAAACTACGCGAACTGTTATTTACCATTCCATCTATAGTGTAATAAAATATATTATTATTTAAAATGTCTGACAACGTCTTTGGATATTATTTACAATTTTTAATTTTGCTCGTGAGTACCATTTATTTTATTTTTCTGTAATTTATCAATTCAATATTGTACTGATATTATAATTAATGGTGTAAACGACGAAGATCCAGTTCTTATGTGCAAAGTTAACGTTTTGTTGGAAAGTACATCCGAGAAGTGGTGTTATGAATCTAAGAACGTTAGTTAGAATAAATCACAAGGATCTTAAAATAATCTGACAATCGTGCATCGAAAGCTTAAGCATGAATGACACATATAAAGTAGTGACTCAGGAAATGTGTTTCGGTCATGCTTTGAAGTTACTAAATCTCACCATGGAGATTTGCGACTTTCTAAATGTGCGTCTTAAAACTGAAGCAGAATTTGACAAGAGGCACCACGTTGTAGGTTGGTTTGCTTACTTCTAGCGAGCCAAGAAAAGTAAACACATTGAATGAATATGTATGTTATGTAGTACATTATGTAAGGAATGTTGTGTTTATTTCTATAAGGTGTAATAGAGATATGTAAGTATAATGATAAGATATTGTCAGTTAATCACGCTTCTATGATTTACTATTTATATCAATAACAGTCCGCTATCAAATATGTTGACTGTGAATTCCTTACATGTTAATCAATTAATATAATATTTTATTACCTGGTCACCGCTTGTACCTATTGACTACCAAGAAAAATGTAAGAAATGGGGATGATATTTGTCACGTGAGAGCTATACGGACGTCGATTTTCAATACATTAACATATACCAAGTTTGTTAGCTTCAAACGGGAGTGAGGAGTAAGGGCTTTGGTTTCTGCAACTGAAATCTACAACATTGCTTTGGTACAAGACACCATGTGGTGGTATATTTGATTTTTTAATCTTCTTTAACCTTTCTGGCTTTGTGTATGGTTCTTACCTTAAATACAAGTATAGCATTAATATCGTCTTGATTATATCATATCACATCAATTGGTAATACTTGTGATACTTGTCATGTCATGTCATCACTTAAAAAGCACCATTCCTTGTTTCACGCATCACACGACGTGGACTACTAACTTTACTCGAAAATACTCATTTCTGATTCCGAACTAGAAGGTTTTGATGAAAGCAGAATCATTTAATCGTGTTGGTAATTATGTTTCAAAGAAAGCTTTATAAACTTCTTATGTTTTGTTAAAAGTAAGGTAACAATTCGGTCTATTGAAAGTACTTGAGAAATTGAATAAGTTGAAGTTGACAGGGCGTTAGTAAGTTATTGAGGCGTTTCTAGTTTGTATTAAAAGGTATGTAATTTCACGTATATTTTGATTCTAATACATCGTACTTATATACGCTCTATTGAAACGTGTAAATATCAATTGATGAAAGTCAAAGAAGTGTAAGTCAGAGTTAATTTTCTATGTGAACTGGACTAGGCTATTATCTAACATGGTTTATCTGGGTCAAAGTAACTTGTATACATTATTCAATGAATACTATCGTGTATACCTGACATGCCAGGATTAATAGACTTGATTATTATTATCCTTAGTAAGAAGATCAGTTGCCATATTCTTTTGTCAGGTTTGAATGGGTGACAAAACTGTTATACTGAAAGTTCGTTGTATATATGTCGTTTTGACCGACTTTACGATTCTAAGTCAAACCATGGTAGTCATAGAACCACACATTTGTCAGAGATGCCCTATCATTGTGTAACATGCTTTATTTCTACACATGTGTGTAACTTGGTATGGAACCCTGAAAGAAGGGTTCTGAATATCAAACACAAAGCACAGAGATGGGCACATTATGTAATAAAGAATGTAAGGATCAATGATAGTCAAATTTAAATCCGTGTAAAATGTCGAGAATAGCTGTGAAAGGGGAGTGGGATATATAATTAAGGTTTACGAAATCAACGTCACAATATGTCATACTATCAACTTACAATGTAGGCCTACCGCATCATATATTACAAGCACTAAACTGAACTGTAACATGTACAATGTCCAAAATCCGGTTTGCAGTTGCTTTAAATTCTCGGCATCTGTCATTATTGGATTCATTCACGCATTACACAACTTTCTATGTGTCTTGGCTTTAACTTGAATAACAACAGAACATAATAATTATAAATGACAGTTACATACCCTAAACATTCAACCACATTATGTCTATAAGCATGTGAAACACCCATGTACCTATTTGAAATTTTTGTGAATGCTTGATTTCAATAGAATTGGTTAGAACATGAAATGTGCACGCGTGGGAAAGCCTGTACTTGTACAATAATATTTTAAACTGCAGTGTTTTTGTGTACTAGAGATTGTAAAGAATGTTTATAATAAAATAGATCTGTATCCTGATAAATTCTACACATTATTGTTAATACCCTATATAAATATACATTGTTCTCACAATTGGTATATTCAGTGTCTGTGGCTTTAAATGTTCACTCCAAGATCTAGATATGACATACTACTAGGGAATCGTCTTCGAATACCTTGAAGTATTAAGGAGCTACCATAAAGTCACATCTTTTGGTGTTTCACAGTCTCCTTGTTCTCCATATTCACAATGTCTTCACAATACGAACTTCGCCTTATACCTGGACTGCAATAGCCACATTTCTTGTATCACAACAGTTTGTAAATCCAATGAAATTGCTGCAATCCATGTTACAAGAAAGGTGTAGATAAGGTATAAGACGCAGTTAGTAATAGCTTGACATTGTAAAGATGCTTGTTCCCCTGAACAGTCGACCATCTAGTACAAAAAAAAAAACAGGAAACTTATTATCTTCAACTAATTTGTATCCATTTTCATTTCAGATCTGCTTGGTATTCAATGAGGGATCACGATTCTTACCAAGTTATCCCAAAAAGGAGTTATGGCCATATTATCAGACAAAATGTGATTTGAATTGTCTGTATGGATATAAAACAGATATGGAAGGAAGATATTATTGTAAATGTTATGATCCGTGTGAGGTAAGTGTAAATGAATCGTTGACTAATTTGATAATGTACTTCGAACTCTAAAAGGCTATACGACACTATGTGTGTGACTCAGAAGAGTTAAACAGTCTTGTTCCCGTATCCATTTGTAAATCAGCAAGGTAGACTGCTTCAACACCCGATACTGTATGTGTGCATCAAACGATTTAGGTACCAGTTATTGTAATAATTGTAACCTATAGACAGGCGAGCTCTTCTTATGCCTGATACTTTAACTGTGCCTGAAAAGGGTAAAACTTTTTTTTATATAAACTGACTGTCTGACTTTTCTTATACCCAATACGGTTTTAATACCTCAGACAGGCGAGTTCACTAAATCCAATACTTCACATTACCTCATACTTTACCTGTGTCTGAGACGGACGTCTTCACGTTACTTGATACGTGTGCCTTAAAGGGTTAACGTCTCTTAGTGTCTTAGGTATAAATAATACTTTACGTGTACCTTAGAAGAGTCAAGTCTTATATAGCTACACTTTGTTATCTTCAGAAGAATTACTTTATTTCTTTTTTTCCTTTATGTAACTAGTTCAATACCCTTTATGCACGTGCTTCCCTTATTTGCCTTCATTCCCTTGACTGGTGTTGACTTACTGTGTGGGTGTGTGTAATGTGTTCTGCCATAAAAAGCACGTACCTGTTTATCAGGTAGCTTCAGATAGCATCACGTCAGAGCACAAGGCAAAGTCACTCGTCAACTTAGTCTCCGATTATCAGAAGTCCCATCTCAGAGGCACATCTGGCTAAAATTTGTTGACCTTTTTTATTGTTTTCATTTCCTAACCTTGACTATGTATATCTTGTTTATCACTAATTAATGAAGTAGTTTGTAGTAATTGGTTGTATTTAAGGTCAAATGATAAGGTCAACTGTCAAATATGTCTCAATCTGTTTCAAGTACTTTCACATTTGTCCTATACCACTTGATTAAATTTGTTTACAGATATAAAATACATAGATATAAATTGACATTTTGAAATGATATTATGTTTTATTGCAATTTCAACTTTTTTTCAATGTGAGACTTATTTAATGTAATAATCTGTATATATGTATCTAAATCACCTGCCTATCTACAAATGACTTGTAACATAACTTCGCTGTGTTCAATGAATTCGACAATTTGGTAATCGCTTTCGTTCATATCTATGTCATCTTATCTGAACATTGACATAAGGGTTGATACTTTGGCCTGACAACAATAGTGACATGAAAGATCCTCATTTTCCCTAGTATCTTTTAAAGATGGGTTCCCTTATTTTTGAAAATGAAAATACTAATACTTATATGAATAGAAAGTAGAGGTTTTCAATTGAAAATACCATAATTAATTCATAATTAGCTAAATTAGAAGAGAACTGCCATCAGAATTCCAATGAGTGACCGATCAAGCAAGGTTTTCTGTTTATCCAGACTGTGTACATACATGGACATTTATGATTGGTTAAAACTCTTAATTATATGCAATAAGAACATAATGATATGATTAAAAATACATGATAATTCACAAGAAACACCAATTAATCAAATAGTTTGCTTAATTTGACACTTAAAAATAAGGAAACCCATCTTCAAAGTTTCGATTGGAAAAATCTTCGTTTCCATCATGATATACAAAACCGAGGGTTATAATTATTCATAGTCAGATTCCCAATGAGTTTTCATGCATCGTACCTTCATCTATCTCTGCACGTCGATTATCCTGTTTATTTGTAGTACCAAAAACATTCTATTATTAGAATATAGTAGCTAGAAATAGATGAGTGATGAGTTAACGTAGGGTGGTTTTATTATGAATGAACTTCAGAAGGTGTCGAGTTACTTCATTCTCAGAAAGAAAAAACATTCATTGAAAGAAATACTTGGCTAATGAAGACTCTGGTTTTTCTCATAGTATTCTCCTGACCTATTTATCTTTATCTCAGAATGCCTCTGTACTGGTAAACTTTACCCCATTAAACATAAACATTTTTGAGTCTAATCTGCAACAGAAATTAGAAAGTAGCAATCCATTTCCTTTCATTGTTAAACAATTTTGACCCTACTTTTCAGGCGAATTTTCTGGTCAAGACTATATCTTTGAATGAAACCCTCAAAATAGGTTTCAATGTAGTAATAACTGTAATTTCTTGTGTAATTCAGGACAGAACAATGGCTTACTAGATTGCTGAAGTTTCTTAACATCGGAAGTAGTAGGATTTTTTTACATTAGAATCTATTCTCATGTTGTATCTGAATGCATTTTTCTGCACACGCAGGTACCACGTGGAAGAAATATGCTTCACTTTGCTACCAGAATAACTATAATGGCAGGAAATATTTGTACTAATGCCCAACAATCAGAAATATAACGAAAAAATTGACGTCGATGGGGGTCCCCTTAGCTTTGCCTATTATCCAAAGAAAATGTTACATGGCTAACAACATAGACCCTGTTACCACCAACACACTGATCAGTTCCATTCAGTTAGCTCTAGTCAAGATTATTTCTAGTTATTTAGATGGGTCGACCATCGTCCGAAGTTGTATGAGGGGAACATTTCAGATCTATATGATTGAGTTATCGTAGCAAATGAACCATCAAGACCAACAAGATAGTATAACTAGGAGATAACCTTGATATGTTGAATGTTAGAGATCTTATAATTTCTTTCTTGTCACTACAAAATGCAGTACTATTAAAATTTGAAGAATTTAGAAATAAAAGCGTGTGTTAGTTTCATTCGACTTCAATTAGAATGTAATAAAGTAATTTTTCAAGACAAGAATTTCCTTTGACAGCTTGTTTTTATTTTACTCTTTACTTTTTTCTTAAATTTAGAAGTAAACAGTGGCCATGGCCTGCTTTTCATATAAAAACAACGTCATAGAAATTCCAGAAAGAGTAGCATATGGCTACAATTTACTTTCTGGAAATTGATTTCACATTTTTTTAATCTGTTCGCCGACGACAAACTTCTATAGTGGTCTTTAGAGAATAATTCAGTTAAAAGAGATTTAAAGGCATCCTGAGTTTTCATGTTGGTTTCTTATCTGGTTCTTTAAAAGTTTATCTTTCTCTATGGGGTGTCAAACACGTAGGTGTGTGACGCAGTTCTTTGTCTTTTTAAGTCCTTTCTTCCATTTTTAGACACTTTTGAATAGCCCTAAAATAATTTATATTAAACTGCTGACATAGAACATACCATATATATGTTATCAATTTCAGAACCTCGAATTAAACATAGACCCTATATTCAACTTTGTATGTATCTGTTTTCAATAAGAGAAGAGCTGAGTTTTATATTCTGATAGAAAGGATCTCAGGAATGTTCTTGTATGCTTTATACCGATTGAAATTAGAGGTTGACGTATTTCGAGAACCTTGTAAGTACTAACGAGTCGCGAAACCACTTAATATTGCACCAAGAATGTGATGTAAACATTTCAGTACACTAAAGGCGTAATTTGAGAAATAAGATAGTAGATTTGTGTCGACCATGAACTAATTTTAATCTTTCGCCTGTGAAAACACGTCATATTTCAAGTTTGAAAGTTAAGCTGAAAACAAATTATAAACCACACCTTGAATTGACTTTTAATCTTCACCTTTTGATATTTCCATACCATGACATCCCGTATCCTTGAAATAAAATCGTTGAACTTGTTGCAATCGACAACCGTAAATCGTTACTATCAAATGTATTTTATGCAATTATCATATCATATGTTGTGAAGGGTATTTATTTCAATTGAAGTTGCATGATGTTGGTAATATTACTATCAAAGTCATATTTTGAAACATGTTTTCGTGTGTTGTGGTGTTGTGACCTTATGTAAATAGAAAACACGAATACCAATTTGTAGAAAACTTTTTCTAAACTTTACAACTCCTGCATACCTTTTAGATTCGGTTTGAGTGAGATTGAACATCGGATCTGTTCCTTCTTGAATTTCGTTCTTCTTGAATTACTGAGCGTCAGTTGATCTGAAATGTCGTTTGTAGTAGAAGATGTTGAATATAATCTATACATTGTATACATTTTATTGTTGTGCCACAACTCCTTCCGAGTCAGCCTATGAACATTTTAGTCCTCCCTCATTTGTGAGAGTCCCTTTGTTTACAAGCCTTTTTTACTATCTTTAACTGATATATCCTAGTATATTGTCTATAGATTTGGCTGATCTTTTCTTCAATTTGCCTATTATATCGGTTATTTAAAAGGTTCCTATGTTCAAACTTGTATAGAAATGCTTGTCTCTAATGGGTTGGTTGATTTCGTCTCTCATGTCTTGCCGATATGGATACTAACAACCTATAAGATCTAGACAAAACTACCAGTTCACCTTTACTTATACTGTAAACAAAAACAATAGAAGTAAGACAATTTCCTCTGGGTGTGTTTAGTAGTACATCTAACCAACCTATCCCAATATTGTGATTGGATAACAGATCTATATGATGAGACCATTGTGATTCCAAGGTTCAAATCATTCTTGCCTTTCCATCTTCACTCTGCTAGAGATTAGCCAGCTCTGATAAAACCCGATGTTTTCTTTAGACATTCTACAACCTTGGCTGTATGAAAATGGTGATGTTATTGTAATATAAAAAATCATATAAGTTTGAGTAACATATGCAATGGAGACATTCTTGATCACCAGGCTCATATTCCGAGAACTTAACTTTCGGTAAACACGATTACCTGCCCCTGGGGAAAACGAAATACTGTGTTATTTGGCATAAGATTAAAGATAAACAAACAAAACAGGGAAATGGTTTTAAAACATTTTCTATCACTAGTATTGTGTTATTATTGAGGTTAATGTCTTCCATATCAGCATCTATATCATTTAATATTATCGGTGATGATTTGGTATTAATGCACTCACTTACTGTCTTAGTAGAACACTATAATCCGAATTGAGGTTTCTTGCAATTATATTTTTGTGGTTGTTGACTTGACCAAGTGATCGATGACAAAATCACAGAAAAGATAGGGTTGCAAATAAAACATGAACAAAAGATCATACATCTACTTGTAGAGTTTTCGTTTACTCTTGATTCCAAACTAAACGGTGCCCATCCTTGCACTCATGGCTTCTGTTTATATGGTAATTTGTTTTTTATGAATGTTGTTTTTGAATGATAGCTTTGGTATATGTCTGATTGTGTGTTATCTCCTCGACATAAATCTAGTTTCAAGCCCTTGAAACCTAGTTTACCTATCAAGTTGAAATGTCACTCTTAACATCTAATTGCTTCCTTTTCAATATGTTTTTATATCGGGTGAAATATAATTATAATTTCCCCAAGTTGAGCTGTAATTTAAACGTATTCTTTGTTTCCGTCCATATGGTTCTCACGTTACATTTATACTTGTTATCTCTTTTATAATGACTTCATGGCTCAAAAATATTTGTGAATTTTTAAGCATATAGGCACCATTAAAATGAGATTCTTTGACCCTTTAGTAAATAAGGGCTGTTTCTTAAATTCAAAGATCCCCTTGTATTCAATGTTCAATTGATTATATTATTTCATAGATTGATTATTCTTTCTTAGATCGCTTTGTATCCAATATACAAGCTCAATTGGTTATATATTCTTTCATAGATCGCTTTGTAACCAATATACAAGCTCAATTGATTATATATTCTTTCATAGATCGCTTTGTAACCAATATACAAGCTCAATTGATTATATATTCTTTCATAGATCGCTTTGTATCCAATATACAAGCTCAATTGATTATATATTGTTTCATAGATCGCTTTGTAACCAATATACAAGCTCAATTGATTATATATTCTTTCATAGATCGCTTTGTAACCAATATACAAGCTCAATTGATTATATGTTCTTTCATAGATCGCTTTGTATCCAATATACAAGCTCAATTGATTATATATTCTTTCATAGATCCCTTTGTAACCAATATACAAGCTCAATTGATTATTTATTCTTTCATAGATCGCTTTGTATCCAATATACAAGCTCAATTGATTATATATTCTTTCATAGATCGCTTTGTATCCAATATACAAGCTCAATTGATTATATATTCTTTCATAGATCGCTTTGTATCCAATACACAAGCTCAATTGATTATATATTCTTTCATAGATCGCTTTGTATCCAATATACAAGCTCAATTGATTATATATGCTTTCATAGATCGCTTTGTAACCAATATACAAGCTCAATTGGTTATATATTCTTTCATAGATCGCTTTGTAACCAATATACAAGCTCAATTGATTATATATTCTTTCATAGATCGCTTTGTATCCAATATACAAGCTCAATTGATTATATATTCTTTCATAGATCGCTTTGTATCCAATATACAAGATCAATTGATTATATATTCTTTCATAGATCGCTTTGTAACCAATATACAAGCTCAATTGGTTATTTATTCTTTCATAGATCGCTTTATATCCAATATACAAGCTCAATTGATTATATATTCTTTCATAGATCGCTTTGTAACCAATATACAAGCTCAATTGATTATATATTCTTTCAGAACATCTACTGTCACAGTGGTACAAAATGTATTGTTGATGTCCCAAAAAGAACAGACTGTGAATGGTCTTCATGCAGGGCGAAGGCTTATTGCCAAGGTGAGTTTATACATTTAATGTCCATGCACTAATTGCCGAATAATGACAAATTTCTAAAACCCACGTATTTTGCCTAATCTGTTACGATCGAACGATGAACAAATCAATTTATGCTGTTGATCAAAATTCAATGTATTTTGGTCTGGGGTCATTATAAGTAAAATCTTAAATTGTTTCGGCCGAGAAAGAAAATAATTTGGTATTGGTCAGAAAGAAGCACCGTTTTACTAAAAAGTTATAAACTGGAACCCGCATTCAAAAATACCATAGCTTATATTATGTGGATCAATCAACTTCATGTTTGAATTGCTCTTAACCAATCCTATTATTGTCATTTGCTATTCTCTTGGCTAGTTTGATATATCGATTTGCAATGTCCAATTGCCCCAACACCTAAAGTAATTCTAACATACTTGAATTAATTCCATCATGTAGCCATTCTTTCAAAAGTTATTTTAGTATTAATAAAACTGTATATAGAATGGTATTCAATAAGGATCAATACTTTAACACTGTCTTTTCATATCCTGTGCTAACGGCCTTAGATATTTCAAGCAACTCAATGTAAAATAGTATTTATTTATTCTTTATATGAATACCATTTCCATCGAGGTTTCAATCTATTTTGATCGAGCTATTCTTTATGTTATGAATAAATAATGAGAAAAAATAATCTGATTAAAATGTTGACAATCAAAAATTGATCTAAAAGCTGCTGTTAATTCCCAAAGACAGTGTCAATACGGATTGATGGTAAACATATTAAATAAAATAATGATAAATAATTCATTTTTCATCTTATAAGCTTATTTCATCTTTCATTGCGCTATCTTCTTGATGATGTTGCAATAAAAGGTACTTATGTTTATAATTCGACGACTTGCATAATTAATGCTGTGGAGACAATCATTTCAGTCAGATTGTAATTAGTATAACTAGAAAGATTGCGTAAGAGATGCACTTCATTTATTTTCTATAGAGTGCTTTGTACTCGTCATTATGAGCCTTATTTGGTTGTTTATTTTGATATTTTCTAGTAAATTCGGGATAATTAAACAGAACGCATCATCACACATCACACGGATACAACTATATCATGTTTCAAAAAATAACTATACTTTTTCATTGTCAAATAGGCCTACTCATAATATTGGTATGCATAGGATTGAGTTTGAACAATGGGCTATACATCGAATTACGAAGTATAACGTAACTGCAGTACAGTTTGAAATCTTGTGTAATATTTTAGGTATTTGAACAATTGCATATTGTTCTGTTGAATCAATCCTGATTCACATCTTCATGATATCATTTTAACTTCACACTTCCGTTTATAACTTCTTTTCTTTCTTTTTTTTTTTTTATCAAATTCTTAACCCCACAGCTACAAACAGGTTAACTCGACATGTTTGAAATTAGATTACTTTAAGATTGCTTAGAACAGACAAATTCCTTGAAGTTAGATTATTTTATCAGTGGAAACGATTTGAAAAGAGAATTAAAGTTATTGAAGCACAGAACACCTGGTGACTCTTAGTTTTATTGGATTGTGGCGTTCAAGATTAAATCATATAATAAAAGATACATTGACATGAATCTGTTTGTAGAAAAGAGATAAACACTTTAAGATTATTTGAAAAGAATAACTAAAGAAAAACTACGCTATTGGATCAGATAATATGAGGAAAGCTTTCATCCAAATTATTAAAGCTACCATGTCAAAATAAAACTGTATCCAATCTTTTATAGTGTCAATCTCTCACGGAAATTTACCTGAGGGGTGTAGGTGTTTATTGTGAGGGCATTTCATACCAACTTTAATGTTTATTTGTTTATTATTTCTTCTGATAAATAGTCTCTGATAAGAACAATAAAACATTTGAAAATAATTTATACAATGTTAAAGATGATGAAAATAGTACGACCTTATCTTGTTGGTCTATTTCTGTGGTATGAGTGATGTTAAATCTCGGCTCCTGCAAGGCAAGAATGCCTCAACAATCACAGCACGCCTACCCTCATTAATAATAATTCTTATCAGTGGATGTCTATAGAAATATGATAAAACATTAAACTATCTTAAGAAAAAAGAGTTTTTATAAAGGAAAAAAGTATGTCTATAACTTCATTCCAACAAAGTATCCCCGTCGTCTCACAACAATTGTTTGAAATTGTAAAGTAGAAGGCCTTAACATTCCTCATAATATTTTGTTTTAACATTCTACATTTCAGACTTTGGAATCCAATCAAAAAAGAAAACAAGCAGAAAGATTTATTTATTTCCGAATAGTAACAAACCACAACGAGACGAAAGCAGTGTGACGTCATCAGAAGAAAACGGGCGTGACGTGTGTGGTATGCCACTCGGTGAAGAAGCCAAACAATGCAAGAAATTAAGAAAACGTTGGTATTTTGACCCAGTTACTGGACAATGTTTGAAATTTAGAGGATGTCGTACAGGTGGAAACAATTTTGGAAAGAAAAAACGATGTAAAAGGAAGTGTCTTCGAAAATACAAACTGGCTAAACGTAAAGGTTAGTAGCTATATTATATATAATAGCAATTATGCATATTGGCGAATACAACTTGAATCCGATAAACATGACTGGATCACTGATATACTGTTAAACCTCTGCAAATCAAAAGTAAAGAAATAACAAGCTAGTAAAATATTTCTATTTTGATATCTTTTCAGGAAGAAAATCAAGACGACTTCGCGGTTGAACAGTTTTATTTTGATCTTTAGTTTACAACTTTCAAAGCTACACAACGCTTCTGCTTTATGGCAGAATAGCACTTCCTGTCTCCTTCACTGTAGCTGCTAAATGCGGGTGTAAAAATAGGATCTAAAGTACATTACGGAGCCTACTACAAGAGCTTCAACGAATGCTGCTTTTAACTATCTTTCTTTCTGTATGGTACTTCATATGATCCGGACAATCCGTTATACATGTATACATGGATGAAACGACGAAACGCTAAATAAGGCGATGATCTCAAAACCTTTTCCTTTAGTATTGTGTACATAGAACAATTTCTATAGTGATCTGCCAAATTTAATAATGGCAATCGGAAAATATAAAGATATATAAATGTTGTTTTCGACAGACACACAAAATAATGAACTATATCGTAATATAATATATATAAATCGATCAGCTCGCACGTGTGGTCAAAGCAAGGAGTTTTAACATAGAGAAACCCAGTAACTGTCGGGCGTGATATTATTGTTTCTGGAGCGGTACAATCTCACAAACATCGTGGAAGACCCTATCCATGGCAATTGGGAATTAAATTCCTGTAAGTGAATCGGTAATGGTTGTGATGTTGACAATGTATATTGCATATATCATCAAGAAATTTAATTTGAAAGAGTTTCACCCGAGTAACGTTACGTGGGTCCAAAAGTTAAAGAAAATATATGTTATGTTATATAACTTTTGTTGTGGCATTAAGAGTTTATTTTATATTACATAACACTGAAATCCAGAATTAAACTGATAGACTAATGGCACGCTTAGGGCTATGAATTATATAATCACAAGTGTTGGCCTCTTACATTGCTTATTATACTCCCTGTTATTGGGTTTTACCCCTATCCTTGAAGATTAATATCCATAATGTTTCTGCCTTCACGTTAGCTTTAATAATGATATTTTTTAAAAGAATATCTTGTAGAAAATATTGAATGTTATTTAATCGTTATTCTTGAATCATCACACTATTCTCTCATTTTATTGTAAAATAGTTCACCCCTTTTTTATTTATTTGCATATTTTTGTATCATCGTGAGAAAGAAATAAAATATTAGACTAAAGACGGTGTAATGTTTTTTTTATAGATGTAGATATCTTTGTTTCCGGGGCCATACCAGTTCCATGCAAACATTTCTCATGTATTCGACATACGATAATATCGGACATACGGTAGGGTTTGCACATACATAGCTTAGCTCTTTTTGCTTTGTATCCAGATGAATTCACTGTATGTAATGGTATGAACTTTATTTAATAACTATGAATTCGTATGAGCTCTATCATGCTGTATCACAATATAAATTTGTATGATCTTTGTTATTCTGAACAGTTATATGAAATCGTATGAGCTCTTCTTTCATTTTATATCATCATGGTATGAGCTCTATCATACTGTATTACTATAAGAATTGGAATGAGCTCTCTCATAAGGTATCACTATATGTATTGGTATAAGCTCTATCATACTTTATCACTATATGTATTAGTGAGAGCTCTATGATACTTTATCACACGAATTGGTATGGGATCGTATCATGTTGTATCAGTATATGTTATTTATATATATATATAAGTTCGTATTAGGTTTGTTATTGTAATTCACTGTATGATTTCACTACATCAATTGATATGATCTCTTCTCTACCCCGTTGAATCACTTAATGAATTATTTTATAATTATTATACTACCACAGATAGTATTACAGAGACACAGAGACATCCTTAGTTAACATATCTAATTACCTTAACCTTTAACTTACACCTTGTTTTATCATAAATCTTTACTTTGTGACCTAGGCTAGTGCTTTCATGAGACTATGTTCTCATCACCATCTAACACAAGTTTAATAGTTTATAAGTGCAGAAGACTTGTGGTTTAGAGCGAGCATACATAAATGATTATTGTTAGATACAGCACTTTATCCGCCACACTTTGGGTGGTGTCATAGTATTACAAGTTTGGCTTCAAGCATCAATCATTTGGATCGCATGCATCATTTGGAAGCCGCATTCATATGTTGTACATGGGGCCTATTTTGATGTTCGACAACGCGGTTGCATCATCATTTCAATTTTCAGAAACAGTATTATGGCCCAACCTTATTGATGGTAAAGGAATCTTAACCTGGCGTGTTATACTACCACATCCTTTAAGTAATCGTCTTTTAAATTGATCTTATCTGTGAAGAATGTCAAAAATTTGGTCCAGAGAGCCATCTGTAGATTTAAAAAAAAAAACGGCGAAGTAAGTAATGTGAACTGCAGCTGTTTTTTTTTAGAAAAACACATGCTACCAGTTTATGTAATGTAGTTTAGATCATTTTGAAATTCTGCTTCCATTACTTATTGTACTTGGTTTATTTTTTAAAAAAGGAAATCACTAAAATATCTGTAGTACTCTGAAATAAGATGAATTTTTATGTCCATTCTCTGACCAATCTATGTAGTACAAAGAAATTTGCATTGTTCAGTTTTGTTTTCAGTTGAAAAGTTAAAGATGCTTCGATACTAAGTGCAGTAGGCCTAACTGTTTGAAACGTTTCGTCAAATAATTATAAAAATTGATGCTGATCTCAGAAAAGCATAATATTAGGCATAACAAGTTGTATTAAACGCTAGTGAATTGGTCTAAGCCATCAACTTCAAATAAGAGCCTTCATATCTCAACCAATATTAAAACGGCATGGAAATTATAATGTTAATTTACTTTTTGACGCGTTTCCACTAAATCACGGATATACATATATCTGACTATTGGTGCCACATTAAATAAAATTGGCACCTTTAAATTTGATTAGAAACATTGTAGGCCTAGACGTAAATTAATCAAACGTAAGAAGAGCGAGCTGTCAATATATTTAGTAACATCAATGTTTATATTTTCATCCTACGAAGATAAATTTAGCTCTCTTCACCTAAAATAACTTTAATATCGTATCTGGTTTAAGTCTGGTGCAATGAAGCGGTAGTAAGAAACAAAACAGACATTTTCTTACATGGTTATTCAAGCATATTTTAAGAAAAGTTGTGATAAGACGCACCTTTATTAGAAGCAATTAGTTCTTGAAAATATGATAGCTAACTGTTTTGTATAAACTATATAAGATTAGATTATTAGGTTAACGTGTATAAAGTGAAATTGCGAAAGCAATCGCTTTAGCATAACACCCTTTCATTATAGGAGAATTCAAACACTTATAGGCATCTTACCCACGAAAATCCAACTGGCTAAATCGTGGCTACCTTTTGTCATTTGATCAAAAATGGGGTTGGTGCCCAGTGGTGTTTCTCGGTAACATAAGCCGAGGGGCAAGCAGGAGACACAAATTTTAACGTGGAGTTTGCCTAAGCGATGTGATATTGAGCAATAAATTGTTTTCCCATTCCATGGTATATTGTAGGCCCCGCAACCTCTCTGTCATTGGTGAGTGGGTTGGATCCGACTATCTGAATATGAGAATAACCATACGTTCTTTGATGCTTTCGTCGTTATAAACAGCATGAATTAAGTATAACCACCCCCGTATACCCGTGATTATCAGCATGGAAAAAATGGATGGATAGATATACAACCATTTGTTCAAGAGGAACTGTCATTAATCCAATTTCGCCCATCTGGAATTTATGAGGAGATTTCCTATTATCAACAGTATAGTTTACCTTTTACTGGCTAAATTATAACTGTTTATCTAATTTCAACATGGAATGTACTAGATGACGGCAATAAAACTTCAATCCACCCACTAGATGTCACTTAAATCTTAACAAGATCTCATATTTTCCAGTAATTAAACTACTCTTGAGTCTTTATTGTAAATATTGAGCAGAAATATTTAGATAAGACCATAGTGCTGCACGCAAAAACATATAAATATCAAATCTAGAACAGAACTGTATATTTCATCTTATTTCTAAAAGATATCAGAATGGTACACCCAATTCTGAATATTATTAGTCTGCGACTGCCTAATACATTGCCTGCCTATTCGATATTGCAAAACTTTCATTGAAATAGTCTCTAAGATCTCGTAGGCCTATGTTAAACTATGTTTTTAAAATTGTCAATGACAAATGAGAATGTGGTAACCTGTAGGCTATAGTCTAATTTTTTTTACTGTTCTTAGCAAACATTTCAATAATAACTCTGGCTCAATGGTATGAATCAGGGCGCCTTTTTTGTTTACTTGTGGCTTGAAGCCACTTCATAAACAAAGAGTTATTTCCCATTTTCCAAAATGTCAGCTCCCACACAGCATGCAGAAATCGAAAGTTTCTGAAGGTTTTATATTATAATTATCACTTCTAAATGGTTGAATATATTGTTAACCACACGAGTAAAAGGTGAAAACTGTCACACATAGGAAAACGGCCAGAGGTATTTGTTAGATATAAACAGTAAGACATTATTCAACTTTATTTTTAAACTGAACTCTTCCAGTTTTCAATGTCAATGTCAAATTGTTATGTTATGTAGTCAAATTCGTAGACTGTAGGTTAAATACTAACTCTAACGACTACTGAGGCTCTAACGACATGTTTGTAGCTACTCAGTCTACACTTTGTAGACAACATTTATGGTCAAATTGTAAACCTACTGTAAAATGTATCATGCACGGTATAGAACAACCGCACAACTTTATTACACTCAAGTCTATCAATGTCAACACTTAGTTGTGTTTATGTATTGCAAACTTCAGATGAATCGCAGGGCAGTGGACATTTTTAAATTTTTCTCTGCTATCTTCCTGAAGGTCATCAGCGATTTGATTAGCTGTTAGGTGTCATGGTTGAGGTCAAACTTTCTAATCAATTTGATATCTCATTGCGTTTGACCCTGTCATATATAAAGGGTCAATTGTTGGACTAATCATTATGCCTTACCATCATCATATTGTCAAATGTCCAACTGGTCAAGCAGCATCTCTATGAATGGGCTAAAAAAAATCTTCCATCTACTCTCTATCTTGAATTTTACCAGGCAAGGTAATATACGCCCACTGATAGCTTTGTTTGAAATTGAATATTTGTTAGAAAATAGCAAACATAGACACCAGGAAATATTCAACTTATACCCAAATCCATCACAAACTGGGCCATCACAAGTTAAAAATCAAACACATTAGTAAGAATAACGGCAATAACTTGTATTTTATATTTCAAAAGGTTTAGTTTTGATTGTGATCAATTTCATCAAGTTGTCAAATTTTTTTTAGACTTCTGCTTTGTAGAATAAAAATTACGTGTTTTACAAGATTTTTGATCAGATTTATCCTTGGGTGATTTCAATAAGTCTGTCATGAATTGTGTATGTGCAGATTATATTCAAGCAAATTAGGTTGAAATATTTTTTTTAAAGTTTTATGTATCGAGTTTATGACAGGTGGGAGTTGCTAATATTTACCACCTTTTTTCTCCTGTTGAATTTAATCTTTTTATATCCTTACATTTTTTTTCTCGAAGATTTGATTAGTTTGCATGAAATGCAATGGATTTGTAAGTATACTTGATTGCAGCTGTCTTGGCTAATAAGGACAAGAAAAGAATTGAATTTTACTATTATGACAGTTTATCCATTAGCAATAATTCTATAAGTAATTACTGCTCAATGTGCCACAGGAATAAGAAAAAATGTGATTACAAACACTCATACGAAGTTTCGTTAAAATTCATCAAGAATTGTGCCCTGTAGAGTGATTACGAGCTAAAAATTGAACGTGTTTTCAAGAACAAGGGCAATAATTCATACTTAATATTTTTCGATTTCGCTGATTTTCAATAGGGTCTATCCTTGGGTGATAACGAACACTCATACCAAGTTTCGTCAAAATCTGTCAAGAATTGTGCCTTCTAGAGTGTTTACGAGCTAAAAATGGAACGTGTTTGCAAGAACAATGGCAATAATTCATACTAAATATTTTTCGATTTCGCTGATTTTCAATAGGGTTTATCCTTGGGTGATTACGAACACTCATACCAAGTTTCGTTTAAAATCCTTCAAGAATTATGCCTTCTAGAGTGTTTACGAGCTAAAAATTGAACGCGTTTTCAAGAACAAGGGCAATAATTCATACTTAATATTTTTCGATTTCGCTGATTTTCAATAGGGTCTATCCTTGGGTGATAACGAACACTCATACCAAGTTTCGTCAAAATCTGTCAAGAATTGTGCCTTCTAGAGTGTTTACGAGCTAAAAATTGAACGTGTTTGCAAGAACAAGGGCAATAATTCATACTAAATATTTTTCGATTTCGCTGATTTTCAATAGGGTTTATCCTTGGGTGATTACGAACACTCATACCAAGTTTCGTTTAAAATCCTTCAAGAATTATGCCTTCTAGAGTGTTTACGAGCTAAAAATTGAACGCGTTTTCAAGAACAAGGGCAATAATTCATACTTAATATTTTTCGATTTCGCTGATTTTCAATAGGGTCTATCCTTGGGTGATAACGAACACTCCTACCAAGTTTCGTCAAAATCTGTCAAGAATTGTGCCTTCTAGAGTGTTTACGAGCTAAAAATTGAACGCGTTTGCAAGAACAAGGGCAATAATTCATACTAAATATTTTTCGATTTCGCTGATTTTCAATAGGGTTTATCCTTGGGTGATTACGAACACTCATACCAAGTTTCGTTTAAAATCCTTCAAGAATTATGCCTTCTAGAGTGTTTACGAGCTAGAAATTGAACACGTTTTCAAGAACAAGGGCAATAATTCATACTTAATATTTTTCGATTTCGCTGATTTTCAATAGGGTCTATCCTTGGGTGATAACGAACACTCATACCAAGTTTCGTCAAAATCTGTCAAGAATTGTGCCTTCTAGAGTGTTTACGAGCTAAAAATTTAACGCGTTTGCAAGAACAAGGGCAATAATTCATGCTAAATATTTTTCGATTTCGCTGCTTTTCAATAGGGTTTAACCTTGGGTGATTGCGAACACACATACTAAGTTTCGTTAAAATCCGTCAAGAATTGTGCCCTGTAGAGTGTTTACGAGCAATTGTGGATGGACGGACCGACGGACATGGGTGACGACAATATACGCCCCCCATTTCATGTGGGTGTATAAAAATGCCTATCACTGGAAATGTAATTATTTGTAAATATGATATTTCTGGCTAAAGAGTGGGTCATATTTATATGATTTTTCCAAATCCTTGAACAGGGAAAGCGCCAGGATTATCATACCATTTAAGTCTTGAGATTCTTTCTGTGTTGATATTGTGCTACGCAAATAAAACAACACATTCTTTTCAGCTGATTTGATTGGATTGAAAAAGATGCCACTAACAGATGTAATTAGTAACCTTGGTGATAATCCATATTTTGGTGCTGGATTTGGATTATTTGGCATAGGATTTGCAGTAGCAGCTTTAAAGAAAGGAAGTCAAGTAGGAATGATGCTATTTCATAGACACTGTATGATAACATTAGAAGTACCTAGTAAAGATAAAAGTTACCATTGGTTACTTAACTGGATTTCTACTCATGGAACAAGGACCCAACATCTTAGTGTGGAGACTACATTTAGACAATCAAGTACAGGCAAAATAAACACAAAGTTTGACTTTATTCCAAGTCCTGGCAACCATTTCTTTCGTTACAGAAACACTTGGATTAAAGTGGAAAGAAATCGTGAAAATAAAATGATTGACATAAATACAGGTGCACCCTTTGAAACTGTGACATTAACATCCTTTGGTAAAAATAGGGATTTATTTTTTGAAATCTTAGATCATGCTCGAGTTATAGCTCTTCAGAAAGAAGAGGGTAAAACAGTAATGTACACAGCTATAGGTCCAGAATGGAGACAGTTTGGCTATCCAAGGCAGAAAAGACCTATTAGATCTGTGATTTTAGACAAAAATAAATCAGAGAATTTATTAAAAGATGTGAAAGAGTTTATAAACAATCCTAAATGGTATATGGAGAGAGGTATACCATATAGAAGAGGATATTTATTACATGGTCCTCCAGGATGTGGTAAAAGTAGTTACATTATGGCTTTAGCTGGTATGTACAATACTCCAAATATAAGCAATCTAATTAAAATTAGATATAATTTTTGTTTCTTTTTTGTTTTTGATCTAGTTTACATTGTAATCTAAATAGTTTTCGACCAACACCCAAACCAATTATGTGATTTTTAACCAATCAAAGTGTGTCATGTAAAACATGTTTCTAAATAAAATAGGGAATTGTGGGATATCGAAACCCAAAGAGGCTGGCTTTGGTTTAGGCTTCAATATCCCACAAATTTCCTTATTTCAGATTAAGGGTTAACCTGCATGTTAATATTTATTTTCAGGGGCTTTAGATTACAGTATATGTGTATTAAATTTAAGTGAAAGAGGACTCTCAGATGATAGATTAAACTATTTATTAACTGTAGCACCAGAACAAAGTATTATTTTATTAGAAGATATTGATGCTGCCTTTGTCAGTCGAGATCTAGCTCAAGAAAGTAAGTAACTTTTGCAATATTTTTACTACAGGATCAGAAGAAGTTTTGTTCATAGCAAATAATGGGGCTGTTTATTTGACTGTATTAATCATATGTATGATTTATGTCACATAATTATTTTGTTTTTTAAGGGCCCCACGCGCTATAGCAATCACCAATTGAATACGATTGTGAATAAGAAGCGGTCGTAAGTTTTGAATGCAATATTCATGCAACTTAGTTGTGCAGTATTCATGACTACTTTCATTGTGGTCCATATGCAACTGGTAATCGCTATGGTTTAAGGGCAGCTTTGTGTTAAGCTGAGATACTCTTACGGACATTCTTACCTGAAGTAAGTGAACGATTCTTCTGAAAGCATTAAATTTATAATTATACAATCAATACCCAGATATTTGTTATAAATGAAAATAATTTAATGTTTGTAGATCCCACAGCATATCAAGGTATGGGAAGATTAACATTTAGTGGTTTATTAAATGCTCTTGATGGTGTGGCCTCAGCTGAAGCAAGAATAGTTTTTATGACTACTAATTATTTAGAAAGGTAAGCTGTCATTGAGACTATATTGCATAACAAGTAATAGGGGCCTACTTGTTTGGAAACTTGCATGATCATGGCCAACTTCACAACATCCAATGTCAAATACAACCAATCAGAGCCCTTGACAGAAAGCCTATTATTTAACAATGTTCTGTTGAAGGCTTTGATTGGCTGTATTCACTGGCGTACTTTCCAATCAAATCTCTGCATTAACAAAATTCAGTGCTACAAGAACAGTGGCTATGAACTTGAGATCTCCTCAAGTACATAAACTTACCATGTTTTCATCAAAATATGAGATGTCATCTTTATACAGAAACTTAGTTGAACTCTGATACAAACTTGATCGCCTTCGCGTCAAGTGCAAACATTCACAAAGCATTCATAGAAAATTTAAGACATCTTACTCATCTATATACACAATTCCAACAAATCAAAACTGCAGTCTTTATTTCATTTTTTTCATGCAATTGTAGAATTGTGTGTAATATAAATTTGAATTCTGGTAAATTTCAGATTAGATGCAGCCTTAATAAGACCAGGACGTGTTGATGTAAAAGAATTGATAGATTATGCAACAGAATATCAATTACAAGAAATGTTTCGTAGATTTTATCCTAATCAAGTAGAATCCGATGCTGAAATATTCTCCAAACAAGTGATGAGTCATGGAAAAAATGTTAGTATAGCACAAGTACAGGGATTCTTTATGAGATACAAGTCAGATCCATCCACAGTTATTAAACATACAGAGAAACTATGGGAGGCATAGAAATATTGATTGACAGATTATGAAATCATTTCAGGTTTTAAGAAACATAGTTCTATGTTCATGATTTATTGTACTCTAATTTGTCATTGCATAAAGAAATGAAGATTATGTTTTAACCCGATATGAATAAGAGACTGGGTAATTCTTGCTTATTGAGGAAATTAATTGTCATTAATATTTTGTTAAGTTATTAATGAGTTCCTAAGATTCAAAATCAAAAATGCATCAAATTGGTTGTTATAACGTGAAATGGTTTCATTGCTGAATTGAAAATAAGTCAAAGTGTATCTAATATTGTGTTATATAGTTTGTATTTTTTTAAGTGCTTAAATAAATGTGCTGAATACAGTAGCAAACTGAGCATGTACCTTAAAGGGATTGTAAAAAGGTTTTCTAAATTTTTGATGCGATTCGGGGACACTGATGGTTTAAATTTGCTCCATTCCAATTTTCAATCAGCGCCTGTAATTCCTGCAATTCCACTAAAGTGTTTTATGACATTACCCCCGCAAATCACATATGTCCTTTGCGGGGATGACGTCATAAAACACTTAGTTATAGTAGAAATGCTAGAACCACAGGCGTCCGATTGAAAATCGGAATGGCACAAATTGATGCTTTCATTTCCCATTTCAACATGACGTAATGTATTCGAATCTGGTAAATCATACAAATGGCAAGAATAACTATAGCTAATTGGTAAACTAATTTGCATATTGTGCTGGTTTGTTCATCAGGATGCTAGAAACTATCTATTGTCTCTACTAGAGGTCAAGGGGCAAATAAAAAAAGAGAAGATTACAACTTTTTGCACATATTTTTTCTGCATAAATAAAACAGTAGTTATTGCAAATGGGTGATAAACGTAAATAGTATTCAATACAATGTTTTGAAATTCTTACACCATGATTATATAAAAACAATTTTTTTTCAGTTTTCAGTTTCCAAAACATTTTATTTTCGTTTTGACTTTTTCTTCGATGCATCTGATGCATCACTATCAGTATTGACATCACTAGAAGCAATTCCTTTTGTTTTTTTACTATTTTCCTTCTGTTGCATCTTGGCTAGAACTAATCGTGCGGTTGGTGTTAAATTAGGTTTATCTTCTACCTTCTTCTCTTCTTTTCCTTTACTACCACCAGCCTTCTTCTGTAATAAGTAGCAAAAGAAATCATAGCCATGAACAGAATTTAACTAACTAGGTCCCAAAATGATAGAAGTAAATAGGTAATCTATAAAAATCTTTCTGGATTTTTCCCAACCTGTTTTTAGTTGGATCACCTGGAATTCATACTTTCATAGTCGACCAAAAGTAGGAAACAGCTATTTGTTCCACGAACCAAGAAAATGACGTCATGAACAGAGGCAATGTTTTAACCAACTGTGTGACAGAACCTACCACTGTAGTAGCTGTTTTCTCTGGGGAACTATCTTCTGAATCTTCCGTTTTCTTGCCTTTAGATGCTTTAGGATTCATTTTGGCCATAATTTCACGTTGAACTGGTGTTAATACAGACTTATCTTCTGGTATATCTGCCATCTTACTACTCGAAGCTTTACTTGATTTCTGTAAGAAATTATAACACTTAAAATTTCAGCTTTCAGAATGAAAGTTTGATGTCCAGGAGTAATGACCACATCTTAGTTTTTAGACCCTTGTTAAAATTCTAAAATACAGATCACTGTTGTCATTTCTTTATATCATCTTGAAATTGCAAATGACAACAAATAGCAGATGTCAATGCCATATGGAATCAAATTTCTTGATCATTTACATACACTTATTGTAAGTCATGTTAATGTTTTTCTCGTTAACAGCCATGTATTTGCTGCAATATTGGGATTTAAGCAGTTAAAGATGTTTAAGACACATAAAATGTAGGAAAAAACAGTATAAAGACCACAATTACAGGTAAAATAGAACGTCGACGTTTAGATGGTGTTCCTATAGTAGAATCTTCACTTTCATCATTATCTTCACTTACTCTACTAGTAATTTTCTACAATACAATAATATATATTAAAATATTAAAAAAAATACATGATAGTCATCTAATATTTAACAAACTTGGTTGGTATGCCTATTACTTTGAAAATAGGTAATTCAAATACCTAGTTACTATTCAAAGTGCTCATGGATTTTCAACCAATTGTTTAAACAATACTTTTTATGCAAAATTTACTTCCAAGCAAACCTAAACCTGACAATCATACTTGGACTAATATCCATAAGAAAAAATGATAATTTGCATTTATGCAATTGAGGGAAATAACCTAATGTCTGACAACATTGAGCTTTAAATTGACTTTTTTTTCTCTCATTTCATAAATATCAAAATATAACTTTTCCAGTGGTTGACATTTGCATCAACCAAAGTCAATCTAAGACTCAGTATAATTTGGTAATTGATATTTCAATTCATACGGAAATGATTCCCATATTTCAATTCAGAAAACAGTATAGTCAGAGAGTACATATTTATACCTCACACAAAAAGTCCCAATTATACCAACTCGCCAAATTGACTTAACTCTCAAATAATAATCACTGTCAACACTTGTACCTATTTTGAACATAATCATTAATGACTAATTAACATTTGGATCTATATTTCATATGAACTAAATTGATTATTTACCTATGGAAAGAGAAATACAACAATAAATTCCATGACAGATCGTATTTTTCCAAGAATAAAAGACCGAATGAACCTCCAAAGCTAAAGAGCAATTACCCCCCTTTGGTAACATTTAGGATTTTTGTCAACAAAAAAACTGCACTAGAAGCCCCCTTTTCTCTCTTCCCCTCTTTTTTAATCGTTCTGGTATGCATATTTTGGATGAAGGTTTTGATTTTCATGTCTGAAATTATTGTTTCAGATTTTGGGGAATACTAAGAGATTGGGATGAATAATATCAAGAATAAAAAAGAAAGTGTCAACATATTCATTTTTTAAGCAATTTACATCCGTCATTGGTCTACTTCTACTTTCGTTTTGACAAACTAAATCTTCATGGTGGTCATCATATTATATAAAAGTTATCAACAGCTTTCAAGTATTGGCCATGCTTATTTCTGACATAGTACAATTTTAAAGGAGATGTCTGGAGAAAGTAATAGACAGATGAATTTCTTGATTTAACAAGGAATGGGATTCCTTTTGATTTAGTCAAAACACAAAGCTTCAGACCACACCATAAACAACCATAATTTAGAAAATGAGCACTAAAGTAGGCTTCATGCTTAATAAAGATGATCAATCACTAAAATTAATTAAAACTAAATAAAACTTTAGGCTGTTTTAGAAAGTTAAATCAAAATGTAAAATTAGAAGTGCTGAAGTCACAAGAATGATACAATAAATGGGGGTGGTGAAGGAAGTTTTTTCCAGTAACTGAAAGCTCTAACATGACCAGGTTACCGAAACATTTCCGAAATATGATTGTTATTAAATGTTTACATTTTTAAGCCTGGATATGTTGATATAGACAATAAAATAACACATACTGAAGAAGTTGTTAGAGATGAGCGTCTCCTTTTGGTTGGTGTTGATTTTACATCTTCGCTCTTATTTTCAGTCTCTGATACAGTGATCTAGAAATAATGATAACTAACTGATGTATAATCAATTCTAGTTAAAATCTATTTATAAATCATCACAATCAATAATGTCAAAGGTTAATATTTTATCACTTTCAATCATAAAACTGATTAATGCAAATGCACTGATTTTAAAAAGGACAGTACCTACCTGCCCGAAAATAACAAGGATTCCCTCCTTCCATATCATATTAATCAACTTTTAAACATCGAAATATTATTCTTGGCTTTTCATTTCCGTCAATGAAGGCAGTGGTCCTGTTTTTTAGTTTCAAATTTTATTACCCTCACTTTCAGCTTTAAGTTAGCATGGTAAGCAAAATCAGCCATATTACATTTTTATTTCAGCAAACACAGGTTGTTTATTACAACTTCCAGTTTGTTTCATATCATGGTCGTAAAATGGCATCAAGTTAGTCAGTCAAATATTTACCACAGAAAACTACTCAGAACAATTGTGGGCATAGGGTTGACTGAAAAACTGCCTGACAGACGCACCATGGGGGATAACAATATTAACTATTTAAAAATATGACCAAAAAACAATTTTATCTTGACAAGAATAGATTAAGTAAATCCATAAAGTTTAATTGATAGATAATTTTGGTACAGTTGGCATCTGTTTTAGTGTCTTAGTCTTTGGAACATGTTTTCATCATGTTCTTTTTTATTATGTATTTTTTATCATAAATATACCCCTTTCCCTGTGAATTATTACCATGTATTATCATTTATAAGAACTATCTACCTTTCGTGTAACTTGTTTGATACCATTAATGGGCATATTTGATACAATAAACTTATCTATGTATGTTTACCATTATAATTGTATTGAACTACAACACTTTTTGACTCTGCTTTGAGACTACGATATAAAGATTTCAAAGTTTTCAATTCACACTGATGACTGTAGGAAGTCTTGTATATGCCTTCTATCCATATGCGGTAAGAAATCAGAGTTATCAATCCCTTGTTTCCCCATTAATCTATTAAACATTATAAGAAACAAACCTTTTTAGATACTATTGCAGAACGGCGTTTTTTAGTAGGGGTTGACATCACAATTTCTTCATTCTTCTCACTCTCCTCATTGGATTCACCATTTTTACTGCCTCCCTTTCCTTTCTTAGTCTACAGAGAAAAAATTATCAAGTAGTTCAAGAAATATGTAGAGAAAATGGTAATTGTTTAAATATTTAAAGGGGCAGATGTGCCAGTTTGGGGTGTTGAACATATGTAAATAGTAGAAAGTACTAGAAATCGTATAATTCCTTTAAAAATATTTCAAACAAGTAATTTTTGAAGGCTCAAATTTCAACAGTAAGCTATGAAAAAAATTCTCTTTTCTGAGTATGATTGGTCAAAAAAATGGCACATCTGTCCCTTTAAAGCCAAATTAAGTTCCATTTTGATAGTTTTAAGAAAACTGTGCATTACAGAACTTACTTGTTTTAGTTGTGTAGTTTTACTTTTAGTTGTTTTCTTAGGCACTGGTTCTTTTTCAACTTGAATTTCCTCTTTCTCCATTTGATCTTCTTCTTTATCCTGTGAATTGTCTTTTTCTACTGGAACTTCATCCTCAATTGCTTCAATCACTGCAGCTTTCTTTTTTCTTCCTCTCTATAAAACATGATTTATATTTTTGTTATCCAAGCTATTACTGTATCACAAATGATCAAACAGAGTTTTTGAGGACATTTGTACCACGTATTATTCTAATTTTTTTTACTTTGCTCTTAAATCTGGCTTTGTATTTTTTTTTAGTTAATCTATATGACAATACCTTTGGTTCAGGTTTTGTATCACGTTTTGGTGATGGTTGGTCAGAAACAGCATCACTTGTATCACTCACATCAGCATAATCATCTTCATCATTCACACTAACAGCTGCAACTTTCTACAAATATACAAGATATTTTTAATTTCATATTGGAACTAGTTCTTAATGCTATCACGTAGTTCTATGCTATATTGGTGGATATCATAAAATTAAGCATTTTTGCGATATGGTTATTTATCACAATACTGTTTTTTACTGTTTTTTTTTTAAATTTGACAATGTAACTTTAATGTGATAACTATCATAATATAATGATATGGTGATATTTCCATGTATTTTAATCTTTGAAAATTTAATATATCATATTTACTAAAATTACAAATTTTAAAGTGGTCTGTGATACATCAAATTTGATATATAAAAATACTTACAGATCGCCTTCTGCCTTTAACAGGATGTGGTGTAGTGACATATGTTCTACGTCTTTTGGTAGGTTGTGGTGTCACAGCTGATTCTTCTATTTCACTAAAATCATCATTACTACTATCAGTTTCTATCTGACGTTTTCTACCACGAGATTTAATACCACTGGAACTGGTTTGAGCTCGCATATTTCCATTAGTTGAACTAGTTTGTGAATTAGGTACTGATTGATCTTTTTCTTCTTCTTCAATAGAATCCTCGGCATCTTCTACTGTTGTCTGACTAAAACAGACATTTCCCCTAGTAGATTTTCTTGGTTTAAGTTGTACTTGTTCTGGGTGAAGAGGTCTTCTGGCTAACCTTGGAGGTTTAATGATACCCTTCACTTTCTCTGGAGTCATCACCTTATCTGGTACATATGGTTTATTCAGATGCACTTTTTCTACTTTTGCAAAATGAACACCTCTAGATTTTGGTGTGTCTGGTAATACTGGAGTCACTGGTTTAGATACTGTGAGAGAAACTGGTGAGACTGGTTTTCTAATAGTTGGTGAAACTGGTTTTGGTGATGGCTTCTTCTGTGCCTGTAATTTTGATTCCATTAACTCTTTGACAGCACGTGCAGTAGGGGTTAATTTAGATTCTGAATCACTGGAGCTATTATCAGATTTATTTTCTGAGATGATCTTTGGACTGACAACAACTTGTTTTCTGGTTTCCGTCACTACAATATTTTCAGTTCTGTGTATCACTGTTTTCTTTGAATCCAAATCAGCTTGGACTTTTTTGGCTGCTGGGGTCAAGATTACTTCATCTTCAGTTTGTTTCTTGTGGATTGATTGCTCAACAATGGTAGTGCTGGCTATTGCTTTGTCAATCTTTTTCTTAAGATGTGGCCGTTGTAAGGAAAAACTGACATCTGGATCAGCAATCTTCTTCTCAACCTCTTTAGCCATTTTCTTGGCTTTTAATGCATCTTGTTTGGCCTTTTCAGTAGCTTCCTTTTCAGCTTGTTTCTTTTCCATCTCGACTTTGATCATTCTTGCAGTAGGGGTCAATACTTCTGATTTAACACTTTCCCTTTTGTTATCCATCTTGGCTGGTTTACTAGGACTAGATTGTCTCTGATCAGACAGTTTATTGGCATGAGAGTCTATAGAATCAAACTCGTCGTCATCATTAAATCTTTCTAAATTAGACCTTCTTTGTCTTTTAACAGGATGACTACATTCAGGACTGCTATCATTCAATCTAAAAGGTGGAGTAGACACAGGCTGGACTGATTCCTCTGCTTCTCTTTTTGCTTGTTTTCTTTCCATAAAAGTTGATGCTTTTAAGGGTTTCGTTTGACTTTTATTTAAATCTAAACTAGCTTGAACCATGCGAGCGGCAGGTGTTAATATAGGAGGTCTCTCTTCTTCTGGTTCTTCATACCTTCTTATAAATCTTGGCTACAGAAAAATAACAGACAATTTAATTAAAATTTCAAATAAGCTTACAGCAGCCCAGAGAGTAAGCCTGATTTGAGTTATGTTTTAAGTTTATACATATGGTACCAGTTTTCAAACTTGTCAGTGTTGATTCAAACAATGTCCGGTAGTAAAAAATATAAATCTGATTTGGCTTAAACAAACTGAAACACTTACTGGGCTAAAAGCTGGTTGAATTGGTGATTTGTTGGCAGATTTTTTGACAATTCGTCTTGGTGTGACAACTATCTCATCACTAGTTGATGCTTTAGACGCTGTTGTTTCACTTGTAGAAACACCAGTATTAGATTGTAGGGCCAATATGCCTTGACGTAATTTACAAACTTCTTTCTCCATTTCAAGATTACGTGTTTGAGCCTGAAGAATTTCTTTCTCCACTGCCAGATGTTCCATTTCTTTCTTCAAAATCTCTAATCTTTGAGCAGGGTTCATGTTCTGGGAAAGATTGCCACGTTGATACATTTTGTTGATTTCTGATAAATCTATCTTAAGATTCTGAAAAATTTTGTTAAAAAATTTAAAATACCAATACTACTACATAACAGTTCCAGAATATCAGACCTGTTGAAATAAAGACGTGAGTGATATGCTTAAAAGAAAGAAAAAGTCACCGGATACTACAATTCTAGAACCTGTGCCAAATCCAACCAAGTGCAATCTTTACAAACTGTGTCTAATATCTTTCTTGTATCACTGCCACAGACAGAAGTTTGCAAAAGTACCAGTACCGATTTTTAGAATTTTTTTAATAGTGAATATTGCCTCGACCAAAGGACTGTAAACAATTGGATTACAAGTGTAATCAGGGGTTGTGATTGGCTGTATTCTCTAGGAGTACAATCCAATCAAATTGCTGCCATCACAATCTTCTGTGATTCAAGAATATCAAGATATTAGAATAGCCTAGACAATTGTGAAGATGCAGGTACATTAGAATGAATAACCTTCTCATTTCAATGACATCAATACCACAATTCATCTTAAATTTATACTTATAAACCGAGTCGCGAGCACGACTCATTCCACTGTCTCCCTCTCAGTCTGGAAGTGTAATACACGGTCCATAGCCACAGACCACGGTCCATAGCCACAGGCCTCGGCAGCAGCAGTGAAATTATATCAATTTATTTAATACTGAATTATCGTAAAGTGGACAAGAAACTAACATGTTATTCACTAAGACATTTCAACTGGTTTATTTACGAGATCTGAATAATTGAATTGCATGTTTCTATTTCTCAACTTCGCCAAATTTGTCAGGGGAGATAACTCCAGATCCCGCTAGAATAAAATATTTACGGATGAGTTCAGAAATCAACGGCTTAATGATTGTTTTAAATTCTTGCGGTATGATTGGCTAATTATTTTGTTTAAATCTGTATATTAAGAATTTTTCAAAATGATTGTATGCAGCATACAGTTCTATAATGCCATTGAATTATATTAAAGTAAAACACATGTAAAAGCTCCACACATAAAATAGCTCTCAATCCATTTCGAGTCCGAAGTTTTTGATATTTTGATTAGGCAACCGGAAGTAATAGCACTGGCGGAATCTTTAAAAACAAAGTTGATTGCCTGAAGAAATTCTTATCAAATTAACGCTTATGTCATTAGGTAGCTGATTGACGATGTTAGATATAATACACTTGCATGGTTTTCAGGTTTTCAGATTCATGCCTTGTCAACGTATCCTAGATGTAGACTACTTTCCTAACACTTTCATTTTTGAATAATAAATCGCATACTTCGTCAAAAAGTGTCTTTGAAATGCTAATACTATACAGTGGTGTAACCTATTTTCGTGGATATAAGGATTCAACACCGAATGTAGTACAGTCAATGAACCTAATTTCGTGCTAACCTATTTTTCGTGCATTTCCGGAAATGATTAATAATTTACATGTGCGACCTCGCGTGACCTCCGCATTTTCTTGTATTGATAAACATGGGTTATCTCGACAATGTCAGCTAGTAGAATGAATACAGTAGTTTCAAGCAAAGTCAAATGAATTAATGTATACTTTGAAAAATACAAAATGGCGGATTTCAGTTATTACCAAACGTCACCATTTTGTATCGGCCGAATTTCCTTATAATCCCAAGCGGTAATCGGAATTCCAAGTGTCTTCTGCTAGAATGTAGTCCACGAATGAAGTCACGTGATCAACTAGCGGATTCCGTGTCAGCAGAAAATTTCTATGGAACACAAAGTGGGCCATATTCTTATGTTGTTACAGTGACTTTTAGAAATAAATCACAATACGTATCTTATTTTGTCAGTCACTATTTTTTTTATCGTGGTTCTTTGAAGGAATTGTCACTAGTTATCATGAATTGATATTAAAGATAAATACTAAGTTAATTATACCACCCGGTATCTATACATCATGTTTTTCAAGACTTATTTATAGATCAAACATTGCACACGAAAATAGGTGACGCATTCTGCCGCCGTTGCCGAGTTGGTTGCTCATGAAATATGGGACAAGTGAAGGATTCTTAAAGAAAATCGAAACAAACCAATTTTAATTATTTTGTAGAATATCCGAGGAAACATCTAAGACATAAAAAAAAAATTCATTTTTTTAACTTTGATGTAATTCGGTGTTGAATCCTTATATGCACGAAAATAGGTAACACCACTGTAATATAGATCAAGGCTAAGAGCTAATATAAGTGAAAATATGAGAGTCGAAAAACTAAAGTGGGTAATTTTCACATGAATTTTCTGGAGGGAGTTGTGTTTATTTAAAATGTCATTAATCTCTATGATTCTATTGACCTCCAGAAATTCATACATCTGACATGAGAGAAAAAATCCAATTCTAATCCAAGACAGACAGAGAGTAGGCCTAGTTGTAGTTTCACACGAATTGTGAAAATCATGTATTAGTTGTTCGCTTGGTGTGTTAATTGAATTTTAACAAGAATATGAATTGGACTATCCTTTGATTCATGCAATATTTATTATAGTCAACTATACATTGCATAGTGATTTTTACCATTGGACTATTCAACAGTATCATTTGATTTGCATTCGAATAATTGACGATATTTTCAAGTAAAAAATTGCTTGAAAAATCGGCTATTTAGTAAGGCAAGTACAACTGAATTCGTTTTTCCGACTGTATCATAGACTTACATTGTAAAAACTTGCTCAGGATCTTTCATGCCTTAAAAGCAGGGATTATTTTACTTTTCTGATGATGGATGAAGTGGTGAAAAAATTGATAATTGACAATTTGCAAAAACGGATTCGAATTTGACTATTCGTGTGAGCACTATGAACTATTATTATTGTATAGTATTGTTATCAATTCATTCTCACTATTTTGATATTCTAATTTACTGAAATTCATTTAGTAATTTCTTAATTTTTATTTTTTTCAATTACAGTTGATGAAAAAGATAAGTTAGAGGAATAAGGACAGTAAATTTGTACAGCATATTTTTAGTAGTGATGCCAAAGGCAGCTTACTCTGCACCTAAAGCAGGTTAATAATTCAAATTTCCTATCAGAATTTTTATTCATGTTAATTTTCAGGGATTTTCCTATTTCACATGAGGTACAAATTATATTAAGAAATTAATCAAAATGATACTTAAAGGGTCAGTTGTGCCATTTTGACGGTTGATTTGGGTCTTGAATATATGTAAATAGTCTAGAAATTCAAAAATATCTCAAACTAGGAATTTCTTTTCCTATTTCTATAGATGTCTTTCTATATATGGTGTCTCAAGAAAAGAGACTTGTTTAACTTTCATAGGCAGATAATTCTGGACACACATGGATTTGAAGGTTTTGACATTGAGCTGTGAACTATATTACTTATTGGCTTAGCTAAAAAAATTCATGTTTCTGAGACTAAGGTATGATTGGTCATTGAGGCTTCAAAGAGCACTTATTTTTGTGTTTTATTTTGACAGGTGCTAAACGTGGTCCAAAAGCTCATCAGTTAGCTGTTACATTTACATCTGGTACAGTTTTAAAGGATACATTTAAAAAGGAATGGGAACTTGGAGATGTTATTGGTCAAGGTGGATTTGGATTGATATATAAAGGTGAGGATATTATTGTCCTTGAATTATTACGCCTTATACATAATAGAGTTAACTACTGTCTGCTCAAATTTTTTTGTGAAGAGAAATTTGCAATTTTTTAAAAGTGAGTTTGACTATCAGCTTCAAAAAGTTACATGTACCATAGACTTAAAATGATTATACAGTAATAGAAATACATTTTTTAAGAAACACACTTCCCTTCCCAGAAAATGTCCCAAATTCTGACCGAAATTTATCCACTATAAGTGATAGGATAAATGGAAACTTAAGGTATCTTAAAATATGGTTCTTATTTATCATGTGTTTTTTTTTTAATAGCATCAAATGACGTAACTGGTACTGTTAGTGATACTTCTAATTATGTTGTGAAAATTGTAAGTATGGTTCGTTACATGTCATTAAATTAACCAATTTACAGCTTATGAGCTCCTGTGATTTCTGTAATGCTGGTACTATAAATACTGAATTATAATTCACATAAACATTTTGTTAAAGGGTATTACAATTGAAATAACATGAATGTCCTAGATATACACAAAGTCTAGAAAAAGGACTATTATTTAAGATATGATGGTAGCGCAATATTTGAAAATAATTGGTAGTATCAACTGCTTTTTTTAGGAACCTGTTGAAAATGGGCCATTATTTTGTGAATTACATTTTTATCAAAGAGCTGCCAAGCCAGAAAATAGTAAGTATATTTTATGATCATTTCTTTGATCAGAATGTTCCAAAAAGTTTGCATGTGATTTTATTTTCAAGCTTAAAGGCCATGCTTCGCCATTTTCGGGTGTTGGTTTAGGCCTTGAATATGTGTAAATAGTTTTCAGAAGTAGTAGAACTGTGCGAAGATCACATAATTCCTTCAAACAAGAAACTTCACTGATTATTCATTCCGTTCACAAGTGTATCTAACACCCAGACATCTCTTTGCAGCTCTGCATAGAAAAGGTCTGACTGGGTGATTGAGTCTACTGTATACATGTGACATCATTAACAAATCTTCAAAATTAAAAATAGAATTGTCTTTTTAATTTCAAACACGTATAAATTTAGATATACACAGCTAAAAAGGCTGTGAATACTATAACCGATAGGCTTAGCTGAACAATTAATGTTTTTTAGATCAAGGTACTTTTGACCCCCAAAAATGGGTTTGAAAGCTCTTTCCAACAGTTCTTTTGAAAAACTATTTTTTCAAGTTACATTATTGCCTAATTGATAAAATTTTGAATTAAAAGATATGTTGAAAAGATACAATAAAATGTTCTCTTATTTCAGTCAAGGAATGGACCAAGAAAAAGAAATTAAAATACCTCCCAGTACCAAAACTATGTGGAGCAGGCAATCATACATATCAATCGAAAGTGTATAGGTTTTTAGTTATGCCTAGATTTAGTACTGATTTACAAAAATTGTTTGAATCATGTGGTAAATCATTTCCACCTAAATCAGTATATGCTGTAGGATTGAGAATGGTAAATATAGACCATTTCTTCCACAAATATATCATATTGTCATTGTTGTAAATACAGTTTTATTCGGTTTAAATCTGCACTTTGTGGAACAAACTTTGCTATGGAATGATTTGGACCTTGAATATATTTAGATAGTCTTCAGAAGTATCAGAACTGTATCTTTTGTTGCAGCTGTGCTGTGACAGGATGATTGAGTCTATTGTATACACATGATGTCATTAACTGTTCAAAAATTAAGTTGCTTCTTTAACACAGATAAGTTTGGATACACAAGGCTAAGGAGGCTCAATTTTTAAGCTGTGAATTCTATAACTGATTGGCTAATCTGTTCAATTCCTGTTTCTGAGACCAAGGTATGATCTTTTTAATATAATGTATTGCCCTTCACATTGGTAATTGATTTAATATCTATACCTCAAGCTACAGTTTCTCCTTATTTCCAGATTGATGCCTTAGAGTTTATACATGACAATGATTATGTGCATGCTGATATAAAAGCTGCCAATATATTAATGGGATATAAAAATGGTAAAACTTTACCTGATGAGGTAAGATAAAAATTATGTACCTTAACACAAGAAAATTCAGTTGATGGACAATTATGTTTATGAAAATAGGGATTTCAGTAACAGTGTGATGACAAAACAGAAATGATAATCTAGATGATGTCAGTTCATAAGCTGGTGAAGGATCACAATTTTGATATAACATACAGTTGAGTTATATTTTATTAATAGGAATAAGCATAGTTTGTCATAGCTCTTGTCTTAAGTCTGTTAACAAATTTTCTTACTATTCTTAGTCTGGAGATTTATGTCAAAATATTCTGTACATGATTGAGTAAAATAAAACTGACTATATTTGTCTCTAGTTTCGTTATATTGATATTAAAAATTAGTTCATCTTTCCTAATTTATCTCTTATGAAAAGAAATTCTATGTATAATTCTTTGAAAAGAAAGGTGTATAATATTTATTGCATTGTTATGATAGGTATACCTAGTTGATTTTGGTTTAGCCTTTAAATATGTGATAGATGGTAAACATAAAGAATATAAAGAAGATCCACGCAAAGCACATGATGGTACTGTAGAGTTTACTAGTAGAGATGCTCATAATGGGGTCTGTAAGTAACTTCTGGCTCAAGATTTTTATCATACATGTGTAATCTACCGATGTTGTCCGGTTTCTTTCGCTTTTGCATGTTGTCTACCGCTCTACCGGCAGGATACCCGATTCTACCGATTTTTGGTTTTTTTCTTATCAAATTTTCACGGGACCTACCATTTTCAATGCTCAAATTCACTACCATAAATCAACAAAATATCTATCATTACTTGTATCTTGATTGTCGGTAACACACGTTAATCTCATCACGTAATAATATTATCATTGCCTAATTAATTAATCCTCCAATTAAGATAGTAATTAGATCTATTTTCACCCGATAATGTGTATTTAAGCCCACACGACACACTTTTTATAACAACATCCGGTAGATTCTACTTTCGCTTTTATAATATTTTTTACGGTAGGACTACTTTTACTAAAAACGAAACCTTCAGGTCTTCATAGTGTTTTATACTGTCAGTGTCAATCTGTGAGGTCTGTATTAGGCCTATATAACATAGACGTCGTTTCAGAATTATAGGTAGATTATCATACGCGACTGGATGTCTAATTCTTATGTAAACTCAAACTTTGTTTCATAAAATGGTTTTGTAATTTTACTGTAGCCTGTAAACATTCATTTTATTGCCTGCATAACGGGCTTACTTATTAGCAGTCTTTCCATTCTGAAGAACGTCAAAATGGAAGCGGAAAATTCAATTCAATACTATGGAGAGTGTTGCAGGAAAATTATTTAATGATCGGAATGGAGATATTTTAGATGTCATGAATTACACCTTTGGAAAAAGTAACAATGCCAGTACATATTATTTACTAAATATTGCTTTCAGAACATTCTGAATTTTTTATATGGTATTACATGTATGATATAGGCCTACCGCCAACTTTTACCATTTGATTTAGAAGGCAGGGATCATGCTTGCTTTCTTGTTTTCAAACATCATTTCACCTTGACATCATTTTTGATTCAATCAATACTGAAGAATGACAATATCAAATTTTTTTTGGGCCCCTAAATTTGAAATATCAGGCACTATATCTAGAATTATCCCTCATTATAGATTGGTAATTTTAACTGTGTCGTATATAAACCTATGATCAATTTAATTAATTTACAAGGCTTAAAGCTTATTTTAAAAAAAAATTAAAAAAGAATCAATTTGGAGTTTCAAATCACGAATTTAAAAAACTTTTCACCCAATCTCCAGATTTTTCAAGGTAAATCTCCAGATTTTTTTTCCTGACCTGTACACATGTATGATTTTTATACATGCAAAAACAATATATGACAACATTAAAATGTCACCTAATGTCGCCCCCTGTCCGTTCAATTTGTTGATCTTTTGATAAAGAATATTGCCCTTAACTTAGGAAATACGCTTTAAAATTTGTTTGTGAACACTATAGAGATTACAGTTTTCATCTGACTTAAATGAAATTTGTGATCATATATTACAATGGGATTTTGGTCAGGTTTGAATTTGACTATTTTTCCATGAATAGAATTTGAGTTATTGCCTTTTCTTAGTAAAAAGTAGCAAAATTTGTTGGATTGCAAATGTGTTAGAGGTGAAAGTTTATGTCCAAATTTTATGAAATTTTGTGTTTTGGTTGAAATCAACAATATCTTGGACAAGTTAGATTTTTGGTGTGATTTGACCCAGATTGATGATATACTGAAAATGTATTGAGACTAGGTGTATTTTGCTGGGCAACCACTTGTTTAGTGTAGATAAAGCTCCAAGTGGCTGAAGCTGTTGCTTTTGCAGGATTTTTGTCACATATATCCTTGATATAGTCACTACAGTTGGGAATTTTAGGTTGTAACATTGCTGTAAAGTAATGTTACGAAGGCACAGGCAAGCTTGCTTAAACTCAAGTGAGAGAGTAATGTTTGAGCATTTAGTTGAATAATATGAATATATGAAATGAAAATCCATATTCTTCAGAATAATCTTCCGATAATATAAGAAGAATAATGGTTCATAATGATATTATAATATGGAAATTGTAATAGATATTTTTTTTACTGCTAAAACTGAGGAATAATGCTAACTGTAGTGAAAAGAAAAATGCATATTTCATGCGTCCAATTTTTTTTTCTACCTAACCTGATAAACACCTTGTCACAAAATGCCATAGAGAGGATAGAAATTTGAATGGATAAAGCAGACATTATAATGTCAAAAGGTTAATTTGATGAACGTTCAAGAGGGCTGCCGTTAGACCCTAACAGAAGTGGCTATATTAAAAATGAAAGCTAAAAAAAATAGAACAAATGTTTGGTTTTATTTTAATTAGACTGAGGATTTTGAAGCTAGTACATAGTATGCATCTTGTTAGCAGCTTTGATAATAAGGTCATAATGTTCATGCCTTGTCTCTTATCAAAATTGAATTTTTTCAGCACCATCCAGAAGAGGTGACTTTGAGATTTTAAGTTATTGTTTATTACAATGGTTATGTGGTAAACTACCATGGGAAGATAATTTAAATAATAAAGACTATGTTGGTAATAGTAAAGCCAAGTAAGTATCGGTCAGACAATGGTTTGAGTTACTTTTTTAGTGCAGAAGTCTAGGGTGGATCTTCACCCTCCATTTAAGCTAAGCGACTGTTTTATCTACAGTTGCTTGTGATAGGGCTAAACTCTCAAAAGCCTTGGCATAAAACATTTTTTTTTTACCTTGAGGAAGATTGGATTCCACAGCCCTTAATAGCCTAGCAAGCAACCACCCAACTGTATACCAACAGAGCTAATCTACTGCTTGTGTTGTCACAGTCATTTTTAAAGCATGGTTTGGATTTTTTAGATACATGAAAGATATTCCATCCTTAATACGAACATGTTTTCCTGCTGGAAATGCACCTGGTAAGATTTTATTTAGGTTTACTAATGTACATAGAGAAAATAGTGTTCTTATGGTTTTTTTTTATTTGTTTTACTGAAATGATCTATTTTGAGGTCTAACTAACTGCAACTATAATCAAGCTGAACTAACTGTGAATGATGCGGAGGGTTTACTTTAAGATGTCAAAATGAGCTATACTTCATCAACTACTTTTGTGTAACTTTTGTTGTATTGTAGACACAATAAAAACATTCCTTACTGCTGTCTCCAAATTAAAATATGATGAAAAACCAAATTATGAGAAATTCCGTCAAACCTTAAGACAAGGTTTAAGTAAGAATGGTGGAGGAAAAGATGAATGGATATTAAATTTACCAGTAGATGGAATTGCTAGATCAAGTTCGCCAAGAAAAATAGCCAAAATTGCAAAACCATCAACATCAAAGTCACCAACCAAAGATTCCCCAAAGGTAATGGTTTATCTTGAAATTTAAAGAGGAAATAAAGGAAAAATATACGCTATCACTGATTGATATAGATTTCAACAGATTTAACTTTCTTTAATAGAACATAAATTCCAGAGTTCATTTGCACAGCCTTTTGTCATTGTTTTTTATCAACAAAATATACCTGATGCAATCAAAATCACATTGTATTTTCAGTTTTGATTATCATGATATTTTCTATTACTAATTCAATCTTGCTAAAAGAACTTGTTTATTCTTTTGATGCTGTCTAAGTTGTATATGTTACAATACAATGTTATGTTAATAACTACAAATTATATATTTATATCTTTTATTGTCTTTGTAAAGGTAAAAGCAAGAAAAAGGAAGTCTGAAGAATTAGTTCAAGATGATGAGGAGAAAGAATGGAAGATTTCAAGTAATCCTACTCCAGTAGCAAGACAGGTTTATGCTAAAATGAATGGCAAAAAAAATTCCAGTTCATCTAAATCCAAAAAGACAGTTGACGAATCTAAGACCAGTCCTGTTAAACCAAGTCCAAAAAAAAAGAGTGCAGCAAGTTCAGCAAAATCACCTGTTCCTTTAAAAAGACAGAAACGTGAAGCTAAATCAGTGAACTATCATGATGAATCATCAGATGATGATGTTAGTGATGATGTGATAAGTGAAGACAGCAATGATTCTGACTTTGAAGATACTCCTCAAAATATCAAACGCACCAGATCAAATACTCAGAAATCTCGTAGAGCCACCTCCTCTAAATCACCAGGTTGGGACATGTGTTATTTATTATAGGGTATAACAAGCATTTTATTTTTTCATTTTTCACTTGCTTACTCTTTACAAAATGTGCAAAATGATGAGCTTACCTTATATCATGTGAATACAATATTTATCTTCAAAACAGTTGGTTTGAAAATATGAAATTAGATTTCTAATATGATATATTTTTGAAGTCACTGAACATAGAAGGGAGTTAAGCTTACAGGAAGAAGTGTCTACAGTATGACTAACAGTGATTGTACAAGATGGTTGCTTATGATGTAGACGGATGAATATTAAGTGTTTATGAACTGCTTTCATGCTTCATTGAATAAAACTAACTAAACTTGTCCACACTAAAACTTTTTTGGTATTAGAAATTTTGATGAAAAAAATGAAATAGATTGATAATCAACTCAATTGGAGTCATTCACAGCGCAGATCAATGAATTTCATAATGACATATTTCAGGTAATAGATATAGAGGAAGAAAACGTATGGTTCGTCGAAAGAAGAAAAACCAAGTTGATGCTGCTATACAAACATCACCCTCTGTTCGTAGTTGTAAATAAAAACTGTAAATATTTTCATTGTACAGTAGTTAATGCTTTAACTTGATCATTTTCATTGTATTTAATCCTGTAAGATCCCAATAGAAGATGTACTGTGTTAAATATTTATACAGAGTTCAGTATTTACTTAAAATTAACAATTCAAACTTTTTTTGTGTATGTCCTTCTGGAGGGTTTAAATCTGGGTTTCTCAAGTATATAAGCTTAAGTGGCGCTTTCATGGTTTGGAATTTGAATAACTCTAGGTAAGAATTATTAATGATTAAATGTGGCAAACGTGCAATCGTATCCACAGATCCATGCATTGTCATGAGAGGGTGTTCTTTTTTCCTTCAAACCTTCGGTAATTAAAAATTAAAAAAAGTTTTATAAGGACAATAATATGCTGTATTTTTTTTGTATATATTGTAAATATTTTACTAATCATACACTGGATAGACATCAGAAATGAAAAGTGGATCATTCTGCGTGGGACCTTATTAATAATTTGATGCCACATGCCTGTTGGGAAAACTCACACGTGCAGAAAAAGGTCGGCCGCTATGCTTGTGCTCATACGAGGTTGACCAAGAGATGTAGTTGGTAGGCTCTGAACTCCTGATTCTTTATTTTCTCAACTCTCCATACAAGAATACCAATGTGTCGAAAAGTATTTTCCTGATGCACCACACCACAAATGGCGTGCACCGCCAGTTGAAAAACCCTAGTTTTAATTTTCAAATAATGCGCTACATGTACATACATCTGTTCAAAGTTACTATCTCAATGATATCTGGAAGTGTACTTATAGCTACATGTATACTCCATAATGCCAGTAGTCCACACAAAGTTTCATTATTGTCAGTAAATTTGAATGTTCATATAGTAACTACAAGTTAAATTTTTTTATACTGAACAGGATCTCAGTAGATTTTTTCCCCCAAAAAGTGATATATGAATTTGATCCTAAACCATAAATAAAGTGCTAGATATGGTCAATATGAATTTGTTTACAAAAGGGGAACCATGAACTATTTAAGCAGATATTGAAAAATGTAATCAAATACAAAAGACAGTGTTATGATGATTATTACTTGAGGATTTATTCAATTGTATTTTATGTGATAACAGTGCTATGTATGGTAATTATAAATTGTTATACAGAATATCTTTGTACATTAGATCAATTAAACAGTGCTGTTAACATTGTGTTTTGGAATCTATGAATGTGTAATGAACACTATCTCGACTTATCCCAATTTGAATATCATGCCTCAAATCAGGTCATTCTCAACTGTTATTACTCATCAGAATTAAATCCTATCAGATGACATCAACCATGAAAGGGTTCCTCAACAGATTATAATTTTGGTGCTTGATAGGTGGGTTCTGAACAGGTTCCTGCAGATTTTCCTTTCTCTGCTATTTTGAACCTGAACTCTGTTCTTGTTGATTCCATAAATCCCAACTCAATCAATGTGAAATTAAACAACAATAAACAGTTGTGGTTTACTTTTTATTCATCACAGTTGATGTTCCATGGTGAACAAACTTGCACACAATTCAAACATTATTCACATGTTCAAATAAATACATAAATTGTCTGTTATGTGAAGGATTTTATCAATATCATGAATAGATGAATGGTTGACTTGCTCTTTAATTTACTAGAAATCAAATTATAAGCAAAAACTGAGGTCAGAAACTTTAATGAGCATAAAATTTTTTACAATTTTAATCTTTACAATGTATATTTTACTTGTAGGATTCCTGCAGTATAAATCGTCTTTAAGTCTTTAAGGGATTGTAAAGTGGTTTCTTCAACTTTTTATATGTATTGGGGACAGATAGAATCGATTTACACCATTCCAATTTTCAGTCAGACATCTGTGACATCACTTTATATCATCACTATCACAAACCATTATATATTATTATCATTATATATTTGGGATAGTGATACCATAAATGCTTAAGCAGTTCTTTAATTACAAGAACCACAAACATCTGACCAATACAACTGCCTTTATTCCAGCCTCTGATAGCTATTTGAAAGTTGTTGGCTGGTGAAGAGATAGAAAATCTAGGCCATGATGTTGCAAATCGATGTCCCCAAAACCATAAAAAGTTTACTAATAATCATTATAATCTCTTAAAGAAACAACAAACCTATCCTGATGAATTTAAATAGAGTTGGATTTTATATTGCCTGTAACCATAGTTTAAAAATCATTTGATCTTCAAATTAAACTTTTGCTGTATATTTTAGCTTGAGGCTTGAAAATTGTGTAAAGGCAAAGAGGAAAAACAGGGTAAAGAATTTCATATCCTTAATGAGACACTGGAAGGTATTGATGACATTTTCAATCAGCAATAAAATGACACATAATTATAATGTCTGTCATGTGAAGTATGGTATTGACACACAGAATCACATTTCATGCTGTTAGCACAGATTCATTCCAGTGGCATATTTTCTTAAATTCATTATAATCAAATGCTACTGGTAATACATAAATATATCTAGCTAGACTTAATCTTTCCTAATCCCTCAATAATTAGCCTTAATAAAACCAATTAAAGATATTGAAAGTATTGATTGATGATGTCTAAGAATACCTCTGACAATCATACTAGCTTAAATGATATATGACCTTCTGGTTCTAGCAAATCCATATTATGTCACTTATTGCTTGTTAAGCCCCACTGACATTTTCTCAAATGTTCTTCCAGCAATTTTGTTGAGCACAGCATTTGTGGCCTGTTCAAGCACTGTACATGGATAAACTACTACGACATGGCATACACCGCTGCACCCTTTGTATACTCCTCATGCAAGTTCACGAAATAATTTAATCATTAATCAAGCCGATGTACGAATACCCTTTACCGAGTCTTGCATCTGACTCTAGCTCGTGAACATAACAGAAAAACTAGAACATGTTATACATACATGTTGATACTCTGTTTTTCACAACAAAAATGATATTTGATTGCTCAAAAAATATAATGTGATCAGTTAGAAAAAACTATTACAGGTGAAATAATGGTTTGTAATAGAGTTTAACTTTGTCAAATATCAATCTGGCAGCCTGTAAGTAACCGGTAACCTTCAGCAATAAAATACATTGCCAATTTCTCAAATAGACATAATGTACATAATATATAAAGCTATGAATAATTAGCACTAGAATTTGACTAGAATTAACATAAATAATAAATCTATAAACAAACAAATAAAGTCGACATAAAAAATAAATAGTGTGGTAGAAAATTACTTGTATAGTATATATTAGATAGGTAAGATTTGATTGTTAATTGGTCATGGAAAGAAAATAAAAATGAAATGAAATTAAGTCTGCAACTAATGAAGATAAGATTACCTAAAGAATCTGTTTCTCCAGATGAATATTTCCTTTAACCTCGAATATAGAATAAACAAAACATTGGTATGAGGAACTACATGCATTTGTATTGCACCTGCAGTTTGATTTTTGTTCATACCAGTTGTTTAAAAAATGTTTTAAATCAAAATGGCGAAAAAATGAAAATCCTGCGAATGAAAAAAGTACAAATTGAGAATTAGAAATATATCTTGTCAATGAAAACTGATAAATATATTTACAACAAACTTTTTTACCAGAATGGAGACAAATGTTTGATTGATTTTAATTAGGCATATCTAATCTTCTAACTCTAACCTTTTGTTTATAATGATAATATGTCAAGTATTCTTTTAATGCTTTTGGCAATGGAAGACTAGCTATATCATCATAGGCAATATGATCACAAATTGTTGCTCGACAAAACTGTTTTAACGAAAAGGGAAAGGAACGATTCAATGGTTGAGTTAACATTGGTTCGAAAAACATACAACAATTAGGATCTTTATAATGTTCTATTAAACCTCGAACTGTTTCTGTGGCATACACGGCAGGATCATGGGAATCAAAACTAAATTTATGATTCCATTGTTCAATACGAGCATGTAAGGACCTATTATAACGTCTAAAACTCACAGAAAATAAAAACTCGTCTTGAGCACTATCACGTAATAAAAATGTCCCTTCTGGTTTATTTTCTAGGAGTTTTTCAGCCTCATAGCGATCCATCACACCCCAATAAAAACTACAGTTAGTTATACAAGATAGTTCTGGCACTAAACAATGCATATAGTCCACTTGGGTATGAACCACTTTTGAAAATAAAGGTACAGAGAAATCCACTTCTCCATAATGAGATTCTTCATAATCACTATTATTATTATTATTCACACCATAACCTCGACCCAAACTGATTGAATTTAATGGATAAGGTGGCAAGGTTACTGAACAGTGATTTATGAACATTTGACTTAACAGACTGGCTGAGGCAGCACCTGTCAGGGACTGGTTTGAGTGTGTTTGGACAGCAGGGTCTATACCTTCTCTCATCTCACGTGCTCTAGCCACTCTACGTACTTCATCCAAATCATCAGTTGGATACAGTTCATCAAAATTAGCTGTCAGTGTTAATGGGGAATTCCACATTATTCTACATCCATCCAAAAAAATAGGATTACCAGCTGCTTGAAGAAGATTTTGGGATGAACATGGTGTTTCTTTTGGACAAGCACAACAGGAAACTTCTGGTGTTGAAGATGATTCACCATGTCCATGATGATTAGAATGACGCCCTGCATGAGGAAATCTTCCCTTTAATTTAGAACTCCAAGATTTCTTCTTTGATTTGTTTAAATTGCCCTGAATTTTGTCTCCCTTCTTTCTGCGTGTTGTTGTAGTTTGACGTCGACATCCATTACAATTATCATTACACTCTCCACACTTAGAGGTAGTATTTTTACCTTTCAGTAATAATTTACTATCTGACTTATTGTCCTCACTTAAAACTTCAATAGTTCTTCCATCACTTGTAGAACTTTCCTCTTTTTCAGCATTTTCCACCAGGCTAACAAGAGATATTTCACTTCCACAACAGAAAAATGGTCTGACTGCTGAACGATGCATTCTGTGTCTGACTTGTAAATGATTACCAGAAATATCCTCTATTGGTTTCTGCTCATCTTCAACCAAAGTTTCTAATACCTGGATATCATTGTTGTCTGCTGCAATGAGAAAAATAACAGTGGCCTTTAATTATGTTGTATTATGATAATGTAAGTTAAACCACCCACACATCTATGAGGTTGACTCTTCAATGAGATATTGATTTAACTAACATCTGTTTCTTACATATTATTAACTTCTATTTCTATATAGTATTCTATATCACAGTATTCCATTCATTCACAACTTATATTTCAGCTATGATGAAATGTCAACATAACAAATCCCTCTCCCCTCACCTCCACTTATAAAAGGACATTTCTACTGAACAATATCTCATGCCATTACACTGAAAAACTATGGTTACATTCCTTGAAATTTTGTCAATTGATAGTGTAGAACTGTCACCTGCATTACTACCAAATAACATATTGACTAATATTTTTAAATTTTATAAATATATTGCTTTCCACTCAGATTTTCTTCTCCAACAGATCCTACTTTAAAATATCCTACTTTGTATCCCTCCTTCCATTTTAGTTTACTTTTGACCATTGATACTTTCATCACCAGCATCTATATTATTGCTTTTATTGTATGTTCAAACCAGGATTATTAAATCATTTCTTTGCTTACATAAATCTTGAAACATAATGATATAGTAAAATAGCTGGAAGATAACAGCACTGTAAGGCGTAGCTATAAATATGTTTTTAGATCATTAATACTACAGTTTGATTATAAAACATTTAGTGAATGATCTAAATTTCACACCATTAGAATATATGATCCTAGGTGATATACTATAGATATTGTCATTCACTGAGAAGGTTATTTCTTGAAAGCTGTCAATGTTTGTCACATATGAATGGTCTGCCATAGATAATATTACTTGATATTTGAGTATATTTATATATAATAAAATCCACCCACTCAGTTCAATAACAAACAATAAATCTCAATCATATTACACATGGGTCAATATTTATATAGCTTAGCTTAAAGATGGGTTTCCTTATTTTTTAGTGTCAAATTAAGCAAACTATTCGATTGATTGGTGTATTAGCATGTATTCTTTATCATATCATTATTTTCTTATATTGCATATAATTTAAGTTTTAACCAATCATAAATGTCCATGTATGTACTGTCAGGATACAAAAAAGACTTTCTGACCTTTTTAGATCGGTCACTCATTGGAATTCTGCTGGTAATTCTCTTCTAATTTAGCTAATTATGAATTAATTATGGACATGTGAGACAAACTGGTATTTTTCCAAGTCATTAGAACACCCCTACTTTCTATTCATATAAGTATAAGCATTTTCATTTTCATAAATAAAAATGAGGGAACCCATCTTTAATGTATTAAAAATATATATTTCAAAGTTCAAATTAATAATAAGTAAGTTTTATATCTTAAATTACATAGAGACAACCAAACTTATAACTCAGTTAATATCAAAATTTTTCGTTTGATAAAGGAAACTTTTGAAGAAAAAATTAAACATGACAAGAAAATTACAATTGATCTAAACTCAAAATGTAAATGCTCACTTCAGAGTGCAGTTTACAAAATAAAACTTGTATTTTATTATTGTTAAGTTGGTCACTATTTTCATTACACCATATAACAAAACAATATCAAATATCAATACCAACTGCTCAAAATACCATTTAACATTATACCTGTACACAATCAATACCTTCAAACATTCAAGAAAAGTAAAAAAAATAGATTTTCATAATTTGGCAACAATGGCAAGAAGCCTAATAATAATAATAATCAACACTCAAAAGATTTCATTTGTTCACTTAACATAAAGAAGTTTCATCAATACTTGTTGAGTAATATGTATTATATAATGCTACATACTTTGTAGTACATACTAAACATTCAATTGAATCCTGTGATTAAATTCAAATCTGTATAATAGTAATATATATTTTAAAACTGAATCACAAAACTATTGAACTGTCTAGCAAATTTACATTATAAATAAACCAACTTTGACCATTATTCTACAATAACCCCTACAAAATTGAAAATATCAAAAGTACTAGCAGTAATTATTACCAGTTTCTATTTTCAGCTGAAAGATTTCACAAAATTGAACATATAAACCATTTCCTTGTCAGTTCAAAAGAGTATTTGACATCATTCATCATATCTGTCAATTAGGTTATATATAGAATAAACAAAATCTTTCTTACACACAGCATAAAATAAAATCAAACTGATTGTCCTTCATAAAATATTCATATATCTTTCTTAGTAATTTTAACATACCTCAAGACAGATACAGCTTGAACAACAATTTACTATCCTCTCTATCAAATTTAATTACCAAACTCAAGCTTCCATTGATGTTCTCTTTCTGAATATTTGAATCTAAATGTTCTTTGGTAGAATCTAATAGGTGCCTATCCTGTTTTTCATATGTTACCCTACATTTATCACATGCTACACTACATTTTAAAAGACTTCCCATGTCAGAAGAAGTCTGTTAATTATTGACATATGTAGCACTTCCTCTTCACTTCTTTATTATTTATATATACCAAAACATATACAGACTAAATAAATGTAGATACTTTAGAAATTCAGACATATATTTAAAAACTATAATTGATTAGCAAGATCAAAAATTTGGTAATTTTATTGAAATAAATTCTAAAATGAACCAAACCTGCAATAGAAATCTAATCATTCGAGAAAAAAAACATCATTTTAAAATGATATTAGATATTTAGATATTATTTTACTTATACCTGATACATATAACATCATCAGCAAAAATGTTACTTGACTGTTGCCTTCCTTACCTAAACTACCTTAACTAAAACTTCATATCAATCATTGTAATACCATGTAAAACAAAGCCTAAACTGAAATCAATACAAACAAGCCATGGCTTTTCTCCCTGTGTAAAATCATCCTTTTGGCATTGCCCATCTTAATTAGCTCAACTCATTAAGATATATGTGATTCGGTAAAATTCATCATGGTATCAAAAGGTTTGAAAATTTTCAATAGTAACTTTAACTATATTATATATGCTTTATATACAATACAATAAGCTTAAATATACTAAACCCTTTCAAACAACATACCTTGCAGGTAACTTGATGTTCCATTAATAAATCTGCATACACTGTTAAGCTATTAACACCTACATATAATTCTTTCACAGTTTTTAAGCTCTAAAAATACTTTTAACAAGAGCCTTAGTTATATATCAACTTACTTCAATAACTTACAATAAGCATAAGCTAATACAATATATATACTTCATTCAACTGTTCACGCCATAAACTATTTATTGTCATGATGCAATATAAGTAATTGTACAGGTCACAGTGAACATGAAATGCCAAATCTGTAGGTCAGAAAGATAGCTAGCCAGGCAAAATAACTTGCACTTACTCAATATTAAATGACCTTAAAGATTTTTCATCAACTTAGTTCATAAAACCTTGAGCAATGGGTCAAACTAAACTTTTCAATTTCAAAATTTTCTTAAGTCTGTCTAAATTTGCACCTCATAAGTTTTTGCCTAACTCCAAATGCTTGAAAATAGATGCAAATTGTCATTTTCACTGGATGTTTCAAAATTTTTCAGCAAAATTTGCCCTTTTCTTTTTATTTTTGACCTTTCTTCGACTGTCAATCGTAAGTCAAGATAACGTCGTAAATATCATAGTGACATCTTTTGACATTTTAAAAATCTAACCACCATTTTGCAGAAAAGTTCACCATGAATTTGCATCAACATAGACCATATTAAAGTATTTAGGGGACTAGGGAAACATGCTTAAATATTTGCATAAGTCGCTCATAAATTTTTAGTGAAATGGCCCCAGGTCATCGATACACCAAGAACAAGTTTAGCATTATTGTCATTTTATTTTCTATGAATTATAACCAAAAATAATAATCAATAATCTCTAAGCAGGAGCAGGAAAAGTAAATTCAGGAATTCGTCATACGTCCATTACATTTATAGATAAATATTGTACAATCAAAATTGGCCCTGGAATCTTTATAGGGAATCTTTGGCAAATCAAATTAAACCACTCGTTATGACGCAATGTTCACGAACGTAAACAAAACCAAAGCAGCGTGTCATTCAATGTTTTGATTAATATGATAGATACAAAATTAAATAAAATGTTGGTAAAGAATTGAAGCTGATGGAAAGTGGAAAGAATGTATTCTTATCTCTTTAAACGAGTGGCGGTAAATTGATTATCTGTTTTGTTTTCCCGACCTTATTTAAGTTCTAATGATCTGATCAGATAACCCCAATCTCCTTGCCCACAAACCAAAGTGTAGTGGGCTTACTTTAATATGGGTTAATAAGACCATGTCAGACCATGTCTGAATCAATATTATATCTTTTAGATATATTTCGAGATATCTGGACAACCATTTATGATAACAATTCTATAAGATTTACACCTGTACTATATTCATAAGGTAGAGATTAAGCTTATAAATTCTGTTCTATTTAAAGGGACAGTTGCACCATTTTGGGGGGTTGATTTTAGTCTTCACAAGTACTAGTAATGTACAAAAATCACATAATTCCTTCAAAAATATCTCAAACTAGGAATTCCTTTCCTTTACTGTATATGACAGTGTCTCAAAAAAAGACGACTTTCAAATGCTGATAGTTCTGGACACACATGGATTTGAAGGCTCAAATTTCGAAGGTGAGCTGTGAACACACTACAGATTGGCTTACCTCAAAAATTCTTGTTTATGAGACTGTTTAAAAAAAATTTCAATATAAGAATTTATTATCTTTGAGATTGTATCATCAAATTGATACCAAACAAGGCATTTGATTAGTTCCATTCTTAAGGGTTATTTTGGCAGTTGACTTTTGAATCCATACATATACAATAGTAGGCCTAATGGTATGCACACAGTGTCATTAGGTGCTTGAATAAATTAATGAAACAGAAATTCATACATAACTAAGATTATTTAGGACTATATACAAAGCCTAGATTCCACTATTAATATGCTAATAGCTAGTATACCTAAGGTCATACTCAATGCTCTTATTCTACAGCATTATCAATATTTTTCCAAGTCTATGTGAAATTCTTACTTAAGACATACCCCTATAATCATCTATAAAATTAAGCATTTGAAAGAACAAAATGCCTGTTAATTTTCTTCTTCAGCAGTCAAGCTGCATTTCTCAGTCCTTGCAAATACTTGTCTGTTACTTTTAGTCACGAGTTTTGGGAAAGTTGGGCCTTTGCAGATAGGGCAGCTTCACCCAACTATTCACCATTTTTTTCGGGTTGATTTGCGTCTTGAATATATGTAAATAAAAAGTCCTCAGAAGTACTAGAAATGTACAAAAATCACATATTTCCTTCAAAAATACATACCCAGTATGTCTTTTCTATATAAGGCAGTCTTGAAAAATGACAAGTAGTCAATTAAACATTCAACTGTGGATTATTCTGGATTGCTTAGCTAACAAATTCCTGTTTCTGCAACTTACTGGTACTCATGTAAAATTGGTCAAACGAATGGCAAATCTCTCCTTTTAACTATGTAATGTTACATCTGAGGGTATTTATACTCTCTTTCTTATCATCATATTATTGAATGGATTTAAACATGCAGGCAGGAAAGTTTGTTTGTGATATTATTCAGAATTTACCTGCTGCTGCTGCAGTTGATTTGGCCATTCTGGATGGAAGTGTAACTGTATCTGTATAGTCTACTTTTCTGCTAAAGTATCTGAAGAATAAGGGAGTTAAAACGTCGAGAGTAAGTTCTCCGTTAATATCATAATGATACAAGACTGCAATTAGAAAATAACTAAGCCTTGATATTTTTGACAGTTAACTGACAAAACATTAGTATCCACCGTGAACAGGAAATGATAATCTGTTAATGGAATGTGTAGGAGTTTCTAAATATGACGTCAGAAGGAAAATCCCCTATGTCCGATCATCAAGTCTCTCACTAACGTTATTATTGCATTAGTTTTCATATATACGGAATATATTACATTTTATATCTTAAATTATATAATATATATAATTATCAAAGTATTTATCTCATTTTACAATAAATTTGATAACTTTTATAAACCGAAGGCGAATTTTAGCCAATGAAATATCAGCTGAGTAATTGTCTCTAAAACTCCCGCCAATTTGTAAAAATGTAAACAAGCTTCCAGTGGTTATCCAGCGTTGGAATATTGAATTTTCAAAAATTGAATTAGTCCTAATTATTTGTTTCCTCGTATTTTAGAAACAAAATGAAACCTTTACGATATGCGCACAATGACGGCCACACTGACCTATGTTTTGATGATTCCGGAAGGTGAGTTTTGCCGATAAATAGGCCTATCGTAATCTATCATAAAGTCACAAGTCATAATATACCCCCCACCCCCCACATAGTCAGATGATACTCGTCTCAATACACCCTAACACCAGAGAAATGAAACGTAAGTAACGGTACCATATACTTATGGATATATGTTGATTCAATATTATGTACCGTACAATATTCTTATAGATGTATATGTTGATACAATATTATGTACCCTACCATATACTGTTACTGTTAGATGTATGTTGATACAATATTATGTAAGACTTACCCTACCTTAAACTTACAGATATATGTTGACTTGTGGTACAGATGGTGATGTTAGAATATGGCAGGGTATTGATGATGATGACACTATATCACACAGAGCTGGTGATACTGTTTATTCTATAGCTTTTAAGGTACATCTCAACACAATTTATTTCATTTTGATTGTAAATGTTTCATAAAGAATTTTTTCTGTTGAATCAAAAATTCCTGGAAAAACTTTGTAAGATGTCACATGACTGATTGCAAAAAGCATTTTGTCTAAATAGTGTTTGCATGATGGTAACTTCCTAATTATAAGTTTTTATGGAATAATAAGCCTCATAGAGGCAAAGATGAGAAATATAAGAAGTGCACAAAAGTTACAGGCCTGCAAGCATTATCTTGAAAAGAATATTTTCAGTTTAAAAAGTGAAAAAGTGATTCAGGTGTAACCAACAACAACATACTTTAAGTAATCAAAAACAAAAGGTTCTGGTTTTTTATCTAGTAAGCTTAATTTGTGTATTTTAGAATGGAAGATTTTTTACAGCATCAGACAGTAATTCTATACAAGCTAATACATTTCCTGATGGTTTACCAGATGGCATTGTTACCAGATTTACTGCATCAATTAATCACATGGTTCTTAATGAATCTGGAACCACGATGGCTGCTGGATCAAGGTAAGACACTTCAACATTTTCAATCTTCCTAATTTTATGGGCAAATTGTTCACTGCTCAGCCTCAAACAGTAAAATTTAATTTAATAAGCTCACAAGACGAGATTATGTAAATCTATTAACAATTGAAAATATATAACATTACTGATAATCTCTTGTTGTGTTGCCAATAAATCAAGTGATATATCGCTATATAATAAAATACAATGTATCACACATGGTGGGGATGGGATTGAATGTTAATAACAACTCCTGCCACTCCCCCTTATATTCATGGAAGAGCAAAATTTGTCATAGCTAGGCACCAGTCACACATTTATGCAACAAAAACATCGAAAATTTTTGAAAAGAAGGACCTAAAACTTCAATCATTTCAATTTGATGAATTTCAATTTCTTCTTTTGATATCTTATTTGATATGAAAAAGTTAAGAACTATTAGGTATTTGATATTGCAGTAATGCAAGATATTTAATGTTACAGTAATGTAAGATATTTAATGTTACAGTAATGTAAGATATTTAATGTTACAGTAAATGTTACAGTAATGTAAGATATTTAATGTTACAGTAATGTTAGATATTTAATGTTACAGTAATGTAAGATATTTAATGTTACAGTAAATGTTACAGTAATGTAAGATATTTAATGTTATAGTAACGTTACAGTTATGTTAGATATTTAATGTTACAGTAATGTTAGATATTTAATGTTACAGTAATGTAAGATATTTAATGTTACAGTAAATGTTACAGTAATGTAAGATATTTAATGTTATAGTAACGTTACAGTTATGTTAGATATTTAATGTTACAGTAATGTTAGATATTTAATGTTACAGTAATGTAAGATATTTAATGTTATAGTAATGTTAGATATTTAATGTTACAGTTATGTTAGATATTTAATGTTACAGTAATGTTAGATATTTAATGTTACAGTAATGTAAGATATTTAATGTTATAGTAATGTTACAGTAATGTTAGATATTTAATGTTACAGTAATGTAAGATATTTAATGTTACAGTGATTTTACTATCAAAGTAGTTGATATTGAAAGTAGTAACCATAAAGTATGCCGTGGACATGAAGCTCCTGTTTTAAGTTTAGCTTTAGATCCTAAACAAGAATATTTGGTGAGTATCATTTAAATATTTCTCTTCTAAGCATCCTGAATAATTTATATATTCTATTATTTTTATATTGTCGTCACCCATTGTCGTCAAAATTGGCTTATGAACGTAATAGAGACTACAGTTTTCATCTGATTTGAATGAAATTTGGTGTGATCATTTGTATTGATGAGATCTTGGACAAGTTCGATATTCACGATTTTTCGATGAACTGTTTTTGAGTTATTGCCCTTGACTTAGCCTAAACGAATTGAAATTGGCTTGTGAATGCAATAGAGACTACAGTTTTCATCTGATTCGAATGAAATTTGGTGTGATCATTTATATTGATGAGATCTTGGACAAGTTTGACATGCACATCTTTCGACGAACGTTTTTTGAGTTATTACCCTTGACTTAAAAAAAACACGTCAAAATTTGGTTGTGAACATTTGAGAGACTACAGTTTTCATCCAATTTCAATGAAATTTGGTGTGAATATTTAAAATAATGAGATCTTGGACAAGATTGAACTTGTCTATCTTTTGATGAACAGTTTTTATATGCCCACATCTCTCTAAGTGGACGTATATTGTCGGTACCCCCGTCAGTCCGTCCACAATTGCTCGTAAACACTCTACAAGACACAATTCTTGACGGATTTTGACAAAACTTTGTATGAGTGTTCGTAATCACCCAAGGATGAACCCTATTGAAAATCAGAAGAATCGAAAAATATTTAATATGAGTTTTAGCTCGTAAACGATCTTGAAGGCACAATTCTTGACGGATTTTTACGAAACTTGGCGGAGTGTTCGTAATCTCCCAAGGATGAACCCTTTTTGAAATCAGAAAAATCAAAAAATAATTAGTATGAGTTATTGCCCTTGCTATTGGAAACGCATTCAATTTTTAGCTCGTAATCACTCTAGAAGGCACAATTGTTGACGGAATTTGATGAAACTTGGTGTGAATGTTCGTAATCACCCAAAGATGAACCCTATTGAAAATACGAAGAATTGAAAAATATTTAGTATGAGCTATTGCCCTTGTTCTGGAAAACACTTTTATATTAGCTCTTAAACACTAAAAGGCGTGATTCTTACTGGATTTTGACGAAACTTGGTTTCATTATTCAGTCCCGTGCTGAAGATTGAATATTTGCTTTCTAGAGTTTTCACAAGCTAAAAATTGATCAATATTATTCAGTATCGCCCTAAAAAGTTCAAAAGAAGTGTATGACTGAAGGTTGAATATTTCATACTGGTTATTATTACTGTACTGCTAAATATTTTTATTCAAAATCAAAGCTGCCAGTGGGCGTATATTACCTTGCCTGGCAAGCTATCTTATTAAATAATGTGTGTTTGTTTAAATCAACAATATCTTGCACAAATTAGATTTTTGGTATCAGGACTCACTCCACTAATTCATTTGCCATCTCTTCCCATGTTAAAACACGAAATTCAACCTTCTATAACTTTTTCCAGAAATCTCGTTGAAAGCTTTCCAATATGTCGAATGAAAGCCTGACCAATTCTCGACGTCACCTAAAAAATTCATTATATGATGACCATGAAAATTTTGAGCTACTAAAATTGAAAGTAGACTACTACCGGTTATACTCATCCGCTGGAGTTTGGCACTTCACAAAACGACTATTTTTAGAATTAGCCTTCCGCCTTTAGGTCTCTCATCATCTCACCAAATCTGAAAGATAATGCAATTTCAGACATCAAATTCCAAATCTAGACCAAATTTTACCCAAAAGGGAGAGAGAAAGAAGATTTCTAAAAGTAGCCTGGACTACATTCCTATACAATCATTTGCATAAAATGTTTTAGTGGAGTGAGTCCTATATATGTAGCTAATGTTTTTTTTCTTGCTTTAATTTGTTCTATAACATCTGTGGAACAACCTGACCAAAAATTATGCAAATAAACCTAAAAGTAAACCAGTGGTAGTGTTTTTACTTTCTTACTGTCTTTCCTATAATAAGCTATATATGCACTGTATAAGCTTGTATACGTACGATTCTGAATTGGTCAGAACTTTTTTATTTATGAAGATAATTCAATTCTGTAAAAAGATTAAGGAACGTTGACCAAAACCAAGCCTGAAAAACATAAATTACACAGAATAAGGGTCAAATTTATTACGTCACATTTACTTCGCACATAATTCTGCCTGTTTCTACTTCAAAAACCACAGTGCTTCTTAAATTAATGACAATTGCAGAAATAGAAATAACATGGAACCAAATGTTTTAAAGAATGAATCTTAAAAGACCATATATCCATTAGGTAGTGTGTTAAAGTTACAATCATTACATAACTCATTAAGGTTTATGATCCCTAAACCCCAGAAACCAAAATCAGTCCACATAGTAAATAGAAATAAATGATTTCTCTGTGTATTCATTCTGTCTTCAATATATCATTCTGCTGATATTTTCACCTCCCTCAAGTCTCAAAATAATATATATTTAGCAAAAATGAGAAATTCACTCATTTCCATTGAAAACTCTCAATATGAAAGGCGACAGAAACAAAAAAGTTCACATTTTTTACCTGGTTATGTAAAGAAAGTTAGTGAGGTGACACAAACTGACTACGACTTTGATCTTCCATCTACCTCTGCAGTGTATGAAGACCAAGAATTGAGCTGAGCTATGTGAATATTGAACTAGACTCTCCAGGTAGTCACAGGGTTTTACGACCAAGGCCTGAAAAAAAAGAAAGCAGTTTGATCAAAAT
>NW_008707225.1:1121190-1171505 GCF_000327385.1 Lottia gigantea | reverse complement strand
AATCTGTAATGTAATGTGTATTAATAAAGATCAACAATATTTAGCTATTGATGAATTAATATGTGTTATATCTCAGAGTATTAATGTAATGTGTATTAATAAAGATCAACAATATTTAGCTATTGATGAATTAATATGTGTTATATTTCAGAGTATTAATGTGATGTGTATCAATAAAGATCAACAATATTTAGCTATTGGATGTATTGATGAATTAATGTGTGTTATATTTCAGAGTATTAATGTAATGTGTATTAATAAAGATCAACAAAATTTAGCTATTGGATGTATTGATGAATTAATATGTGTTATATTTCAGAGTATTAATGTGATGTGTATCAATAAAGATCAACAATATTTAGCTATTGGATGTATTGATGAATAAATGTGTGTTATATCTCAGAGTATTAATGTGATGTGTATCAATAAAGATCAACAATATTTAGCTATTGGATGTATTGATGAATTAATGTGTGTTATATTTCAGAGTATTAATGTAATGTGTATTAATAAAGATCAACAATATTTAGCTATTGGATGTATTGATGAATTAATGTGTGTTATATTTCAGAGTATTAATGTAATGTGTATTAATAAAGATCAACAATATTTAGCTATTGGATGTATTGATGAATTAATATGTGTTATGTGGCAGAGTATTAATGTGATGTGTATCAATAAAGATCAACAATATTTAGCTATTGGATGTATTGATGAATTAATGTGTGTTATATCTCAGAGTATTAATGTGATGTGTATCAATAAAGATCAACAATATTTAGCTATTGGATGTATTGATGAATAAATGTGTGTTATATCTCAGAGTATTAATGTGATGTGTATCAATAAAGATCAACAATATTTAGCTATTGGGTGTATTGATGAATTAATATGTGTTATATTTCAGAGTATTAATGTGATGTGTATCAATAAAGATCAACAATATTTAGCTATTGGATGTATTGATGAATTAATGTGTGTTATATCTCAGAGTATTAATGTGATGTGTATCAATAAAGATCAACAATATTTAGCTATTGGATGTATCGATGAATTAATGTGTGTTATATTTCAGAGTATTAATGTAATGTGTATTAATAAAGATCAACAATATTTAGCTATTGGATGTATTGATGAATTAATATGTGTTATATTTCAGAGTATTAATGTGATGTGTATCAATAAAGATCAACAATATTTAGCTATTGGATGTATTGATGAATTAATGTGTGTTATATTTCAGAGTATTAATGTGATGTGTATCAATAAAGATCAACAATATTTAGCTATTGGATGTATTGATGAATTAATGTGTGTTATATTTCAGAGTATTAATGTAATGTGTATTAATAAAGATCAACAAAATTTAGCTATTGGATGTATTGATGAATTAATATGTGTTATATTTCAGAGTATTAATGTGATATGTATCAATAAAGATCAACAATATTTAGCTATTGGATGTATTGATGAATTAATGTGTGTTATATTTCAGAGTATTAATGTAATGTGTATCAATAAAGATCAACAATATTTAGCTATTGGATGTATTGATGAATTAATGTGTGTTATATTTCAGAGTATTAATGTAATGTGTATTAATGAAGATCAACAATATTTAGCTATTGATGAATTAATATGTGTCATATTTCAGAGTATTAATGTAATGTGTATTAATAAAGATCAACAATATTTAGCTATTGGATGTAATGATGGGTTGATTGCTATAATAGATTGGAAGAAAAACAGATTCCTTACAAGGTACATGTCCTTTGAATAACACCTAAAATGTTTATACATTATTCATCTCTTTTTTAGTAATATTATATTTTGATGCTACATGAATATCAGTATTATCATATATACTGTTTTGACAGAGGAGGAATATTGAGATCAAAAGCTATATTGAAAAACATTCTACATAGCATTATCTCTTGTCTATTGTAAAGGACTAAGATTCTTGACTGTATGGCATGGTATATTTTTGGTAAAGTTCTTAGCTCTGTACTTGTTTCAATCAGTGTCCATGTGAGCTCTTTGTTTGTTTTCTTCCATATTTTGAACTGTATTGCCATCAACTATACAAGAACTAATCTTGACAATTTTAATAGTTGCTATTATATATATGTTTAGTCACAGCCATGAAAAGAATTTAAAGATAACAGCTATTGCTTGGAACCCTTCTGAAAATAATCAGATTGCTTTCTGTGATGTTAAGGTAAGTTGATTCTTTTTATTACAAATTTTCATTATTTCTGATGCATAACTATCTAGTTAGAGTGCCAACTCACTGAAATATTAATAATAATAACATCTAGCACATTAAGCTTTTTAACAAATTCATATTATATTTAATGAATGAACTTCAGCAAATTTTAATTACTCCATACAAAGAACTATTATGGACAGATACTTCTGGAATATTTATTACTTTTAAGTGAAAATTATTAATGTAACTAGAATATTAATCTGGATGTTTATATATGCTTTCAGGGCCAGTTAGGCGTAATTGATGAAGCTGTATCGGAAACTGATAATCAAGTAAGATATTTATTTAATTTTAGTCTTCTTATCCTTCAGGGATTCCTTGTATATCCATAATTATCCACATTTGAAAGTTACATGGACGACTCACCTTATCTTGAAAGTTCTTGTTGCAGCACTTCTTGTTTGATGTATATTTGATTTTCATACTGTTTTAGTACTTCTGTAGGCTATTTCCCTTTTCAAAGCCCAAATCAAACCTGGGAAATGCTGATTGTTACCCTTGGAATTAAGAGTATATAGATTATATTACAGGAAGTAGTGCAGACTACAGAAGGAGAGTTTGAAGGTGTATTTGATGATGATGATGATATGTTAATACAAGCTACTGCTGATAAACAATGTATATTAGATAATGAAGCTAGTGAAGATGGTTTTACATCAACATCTAAACCATTAAAACCCTTGGATGATGACAGTGATGATGGTAAGTATATGTTCATATTTTTCTTAAGGAAATATTACTAGTACCATGTTGTAAGGTTTGCTGGGTATTGCCAATCATGCCATAATATGATACATATCACAATTCAAGGGTCACGATATGTATGGGGTAATGGGATAATTTTGATCAAGGCATTAACAGACTTATTATATTCTTAATCTGAAAAGAAATGTCTCACAGTGTAATATATTTCCTTCACATATGATAATATCTATAATTTAACATTTAAAGTATATTTTGTAGATTTCTTACAAGATGTTAAAAATGACATTGATGATGATAAAAGTAGTATTGTCAGTTCTGTTATACCACCAGTTAGACCTATTACAGATAGTTATAAACCTACCCCATTACAAAAACCATTTCAATCAGCTTCTACACCATTACATCTCTCTAGTAGATTTATGGTAGGTTACATTTGTATATTTCTCTTCAATTTATACATCCAGCAGTATTACTATGAAAAGACATTATCTAATAGTTCTGATATTTTTTTCCTTGTGTATAAAAATATTATAGTTTCATTTAGTAATATTTTGAGTTTCTTGTTGTAATGAAATGAATTTTAAAATTTTTTAATTTGATAAAGAAAAATCCATCCTGTATTTGCAATTATGCAGTTCAATGAATGCATATGCGAACTAACTTTAAACCAATGCAGTACTATGTATATTATACAGAAATGGAATAGTATTGGTATAATCAGACAGTATAATACAGATGAAGAAACATCAATAGATATAGAATTTCATGATTCCTCTACACATCATCCTATGCATATCACCAATAACATGGATTATACCATAGGAGACTTGTCATCACAAGCTGTTGTTTTAGCCTCTCAAGGTGAAGATGGTAATCCAAGGTATTTTTATTTTGATAGTTTTATTAAGTGTAAGTTCAAAAATTCAATTAAAACCAGGAATTATTAAGTACTCATTCTATCTTAAAGGGATATTGTCATCTAAAATTTGCTTTAGCAGCCAAAATGGCTTGATTTAGGCGTCTGTCACACTTTCAAAATTTAAATTTAAATTTGAGCTCTTTTACAATTTAAGAAAAAAAAAAAAAAATACTGTGTATGTTTGACTGATATCAATTAGCAATGATCACTAACAGGTTATTATTAATAATAAGGTGCAGTTATTGTCTGTAAGACTCATAACTCTGTCTGCAATTGTTGATAATTCCTAAGGAGAGACAATAGATGTTATTGATGTATAGTTACCATGTGTGAGAAATTTGGTTAGCATCAGAGTAATTTGTATTTATTACACTTCAGTAAATTAACATGTCTCCATTTTGGATCCTGGGATAATTGTAAAGAATGGACAGTTACAATGGATGATGATGAAGATATTCAGGTATTAATAATACATTGTTCACTTATATTACGTTGTGCAGTACTAGTATAATTTTTTTATAATTGTTTTGAGTACTTAAATACTTTGAAAAAAATAGCTAACCATGAATTTACTCCTCACAATTGCCATTCAATGATAAACGGACGAATTTGGTACCCAGAAAATAATACCATATTGCAACACATTATGCATTATTATGATTATGTTATTTGTAGGCAGTAACTATAGGTGATAACTGGTTAGCTATTGGTACCTCATTATGCATTATTATGATTATGTTATTTGTAGGCAGTAACTATAGGTGATAACTGGTTAGCTATTGGTACCTCATTATGCATTATTATGATTATGTTATTTGTAGGCAGTAACTATAGGTGATAACTGGTTAGCTATTGGTACCTCATTATGCATTATTATGATTATGTTATTTGTAGGCAGTAACTATAGGTGATAACTGGTTAGCTATTGGTACCTCATTACGTAACATTAGATTATTTACTATAGCTGGTATTCAACTTGATATATTGACTATACCAGGTCCTATCATTACCATGGCAGCTAAAAATAACAAACTGATTATTGTCTACCATAAAGGAATGGGTAAGTTTCAGTCCAAATGGTTTTTGCAATAGTGTCGTAGTAGTATGATTTGATCAAGATTTGAACACAGACTTTAGACAGGAAACTGTAAAGGTGCTAATAAAAGCTTTAACTGATAAGCATATACAAAAACAAGTATAAAATCCCTTTTGAATCCCTTTGATTTCATGAGTAAATGTAATTTGAATTGTGAAAGATGACTACTGATGTATATTGTCCCCATCTTTTGTTATTATTTTATGACTCAATCAGTTGCAGAAATGTAGCTCTTTCTCCTAATTTCTTCTAATTATGATGTAAGTATTATAAATTTGTATGTATTGTAGGTATAGTAGGTGATCAATTATTGGGTGTGACATTATTATCTATAGGACGCAATGTTAAAACAATATTTAATAATTTAACACTACCACTATCTCCTAAATCAACACTCACATGGATTGGGTAAGTTTTTTATTTATTTGAATGGAGAAACAATTATGTTTTATAACAAACAAATGAATTTTTTGGCTTCAGAAGCACTCATAGGGATTGTAAAAAGGTTTTTCTAAATTTTGTATGTTTATCGAGGACACTGATAGCATTAATTTGCACCATTCAAATTTTCAATCAGGTGTCTGTGGTTCCTGCAATTCCACTAAACCTATGTGTTTGATCTCTATGGATTCATTAGGTATATTACGTATTTATAATACATCAATAGGTTTACAATGGACACAAGTTGCCAATACTAAAGATCATGTAAGTCTTGTGCCACGTTTCTCCAGATTAACTTTGACAAAGGCAATACTAAGAATTAAGAATAGAATATCCAGTCTGCTTATCACATAGGAGGAACATGTATGGCCAGATTTGTCAGACAAGGACATTATTTTAGTGGTTACTTATTATGTATCTTCATACATGTACCTTGAAGTAACAATATCATACCTAAATTAGATTATATGTTATGGTATGACTATTTTGATGAAATATCTAACAATATTATCTAGAATTGTACATGTACCTTGAATTATTTGTAAGTAACTATGATTTATTTACAGGCTAAAGGTAAATCTGATCATTATTGGATTGTCAGTCTTCATGAAAGTCCACAACAATTAAGGTGAGTGCTATAGTTTGCTACAAATTTATAAGGTTTAATTAACATTAATGTTTTAGATGTATTCCATCTTGAAGATAATAGTATTTATGATATATTTTAGATGTATTATTATACTATGTTAAAGATAATTGTATTAATGTTATACTTTAGATGTATTAATGTTATATTGAAGATGCATTATGTATACTATGTTAAAGATAATTGTATTAATGATATATTTAAGATGTATTATTATACCATGTTAAAGATAATTGTATTAATGTTATATTTTAGATGTATTATTATACCATGTTAAAGATAATTGTATTAATGTTATATTTTAGATGTATTAGATGTATTAGCTATACTATGTTAAAGATAATTGTATTAATGTTATATTTTAGATGTATTATGTATACTATGTTAAAGATAATTGTATTAATGATATATTTAAGATGTATTATTATACCATGTTAAAGATAATTGTATTAATGATATATTTAAGATGTATTATTATACCATGTTAAAGATAATTGTATTAATGTTATATTTTAGATGTATTATTATACCATGTTAAAGATAATTGTATTAATGTTATATTTTAGATGTATTAGATGTATTAGCTATACTATGTTAAAGATAATTGTATTAATGTTATATTTTAGATGTATTATGTATACTATGTTAAAGATAATTGTATTAATGATATATTTAAGATGTATTATTATACCATGTTAAAGATAATTGTATTAATGTTATATTTTAGATGTATTATTATACCATGTTAAAGATAATTGTATTAATGTTATATTTTAGATGTATTATTATACCATATTAAAGATAATTGTATTAATGTTATATTTTAGATGTATTATTATACCATGTTAAAGATAATTGTATTAATGTTATATTTTAGATGTATTAGCTATACTATGTTAAAGATAATTGTATTAATGTTTTAGTTTTATACCATGTTAAAGATAATTGTATTAATGTTATACTTTAGATGTATTATGTATACTATGTTAAAGATAATTGTATTAATGTTATATTGAAGATGAATTATGTTTACTATGTTAAAGATAATTGTATTAATGATATATTTAAGATGTATTATTATACCATGTTAAAGATAATTGTATTAATGATATATTGAAGATGTATTATGTATACTATGTTAAAGATAATTGTATTAATGTTATATTGAAGATGAATTATGTATACTATGTTAAAGATAATTGTATTAATGATATATTTAAGATGTATTATTATACCATGTTAAAGATAATTGTATTAATGTTATATTTTAGATGTATTATGTATACTATGTTAAAGATAATTGTATTAATGATATGTTTAAGATGTATTATTATACCATGTTAAAGATAATTGTATTAATGATATATTTAAGATGTATTATTATACCATGTTAAAGATAATTGTATTAATGATATATTGAAGATGTATTATGTATACTATGTTAAAGATAATTGTATTAATGTTATATTGAAGATGAATTATGTATACTATGTTAAAGATAATTGTATTAATGATATATTTAAGATGTATTATTATACCATGTTAAAGATAATTGTATTAATGTTATATTTTAGATGTATTATGTATACTATGTTAAAGATAATTGTATTAATGATATGTTTAAGATGTATTATTATACCATGTTAAAGATAATTGTATTAATGTTATATTTTAGATGTATTATTATACCATGTTAAAGATAATTGTATTAATGTTATATTTTAGATGTATTATTATACCATGTTATATTTTAGATGTATTATTATACCATGTTAAAGATAATTGTTTTTATGTTATATTTTAGATGTATTATTATACCATGTTAAGGATAATTGTATTAATGTTATATTTTAGATGTATACCATGTAAAGGATCACGCTATCCACCAACATTACCCCGTCCTGCTGTAGCTATATTACCATACCAATTACCATTATGTGAAATGACCACAGAGAAGTCACAATATGAGGTATTTATTTCAAATTCGAAGTCTACAGTATTTTCTGAAGTTAAATTGATTTCCAATTTGACCCGACCTTTCAAATGTGTTCATATTAGGGCAGCCCTGTGTCTGAGAATATCAATTATCAATTAATATGACATGGGTATATTCAACCAAATCAGCAGAATTGATATGTTAGTTTAATTCAGGATATGAGCAATGCTGGTAGCCAGCAATGGCTAATTTGGCTTTCAATGCTTGACATTATGAAACTCTTTGCTTTCATCTCTTTTAGCAGTGTCACCTTTAGATCATAATTTTGTTTATGCCAATGTGTTCAATCACTGAATTTCATATTGGAGTGGGTTAAACACTGAATTTAATTCCAAAGGCACAGCCAGTGCTGTTGAGACTAGGTCTGGTGTAGACCTCATTTTTTAAATATACCGGTACTTCATTTTCTAATGAAATAATGTGTAATATTTAAGGAATGTTTATGGAGAAATAGAATATTTAGTTATAATCTACCAGTAAATAGTTATGACAGAGATGATATATTGAAGGAATCAGAAGGTGCTTTGATGAAATTATTTGCTGTAAGTAGCATATCATTCTTATTTCATCTGGTGTGGAGGTTACTCCATCTATCTCAGAAGACTACTTAATAAATATATTCAAGACCCAAATCAACTCTTGAATATGGAGAAATATAAACTTTAAACAGTGTATTTGAAGAATGAAACTTCTTGTATGTTTTTTTTTTTTTAACTCAATCTTCGACATCAAAAACACTGATTTGATATCTGTATATGTATATTAACAGTTATCAGCTAAAGCTGACAGAGAACATAGAGCTATAGAAGTATGTAAATTAATGTCTGAAAACACTTTACAATTGGCTATAAAATATGCCAGTAGAGTTCGTAAATTACAACTAGCAGAAAGAATTAGTCAGTTAGCTCAAGAAAAAACACAAGAAGAAGATGAAATTGAAGAAGATAATTTATTACATACCAAGTGAGTAATGGGTCAACATCACTTTATGACTTTTCAAAACACTGTTTACTTTGTATGACGTGTGGCACATCTATTGACATTACTTTTATTTATCATTAATATAGAGAGATAACATAACATTATTGGTGAGATACATGAAACATTAAAACTATTTATTATTCCTTAGAAAAGATAACATTACCATTACTTGCCATTATTATTTAGATACATGTAACACTAGAACTCTTTTATCATTACCAAGAAAGATAACTTTACTATGACTTACCTTTATTAATTAGATACATGTAACATTAGAACTATTTATCATTCAAAGTATTTATAATTCCTAGTAAGATGATATTACATCATGATATTTATCTTTATTATTAAATACATGTATCATTTCAACTATTTATCACACTTACAGAAGGATAATATTGCAATTATTTATCATTATTATTGAGATATATGAACTATTATTCTTGCAGAAAGATAACATTACCATTATTTGTCATTATTAATAAGATACATGTAACATTAAAACTATTCATCACAGAAAGATAACATTACCATTATTTATCTTAATTAACCATTATTTATCATTATTGCAGTGAAATAACAGACTGGTCTAATGCCAATGGTCATAATGATAATAATGAAGAGGAGATGGAAGAAGAAAATGAGGAAGAAGAAGAAACTATAAATGAAGATGATAATGATGAAGAAGAAGAAAAACCAGTTGGTAAGTTTTATCATCTATGGAAATGACATGATGGTTGAAATATTTCTTGTAATAAGAAAAATACAATTTTAAAAATATATTCTGTCTTTGGTTGTTCTTGAGCATAGAGAAATTTTTAAATCATTAATGAGGTAATGTTTGGTTTTCAATCCCTTTCTTAGGTATAAATTTCTTCAGATTGTCAGGTAATGATAAATTTTATGTGAAAATATGATTTTATTAGACTCATTTCTTTCATTCAATTTTATTTTGTTTCAACATTCAAGTACGATTTTTTTAAGGTCTACTGATAGGATCAAAATCTAAACCATCAAAACCTGCACCACCTACTATAGTTGGAAGATCTAATCCATTTAAGGTATTCATTAGTATTTTCGATTACATGACCATCATCCAGTCTGATTATAATGCAAATCTACATCTCATTCCCTTTTTTTTTAAGAGGAGTAAGCATGGTCTGTTTACCATATTGAAGATTTTTGTACTTAAAAGCATTCCGCTTTTTTTGTAAAACATTATCAAAACCATCGTAAAGTATACCTGAAAATATTTCTAAAGTATGTTATTTATATTTACGTATCAACTTGATCAAACTGACTTTGTTTTAAAAGGGTTGATTAAAAATGGAGAGTACTAATTGTTAATCAAGCAGTTTGACCTAGTTTTGGTGTTTGGCTTAATAATGAGTCGATATTATAACTTGAACCCTTCAAAAAAGGAGGAGACATATTTCTCTACAATAAGTCATTTATTTCACTTAAATCAGTACAGTATTTTTCTAACAACTTCTCAAAAGCTCTACGAACTTTGAAAGATTACGTAAACTGTTTAATTAGTTTTGGCATTAAAAAATTATCAGTAGGATTTTTTTATTCAAAACTTTCAGATAAGTTAAGGGATACATTTCTGTAGATTTTGGTGTATAGTTTTCACAAATTTGAGCAAAAAAAAATTTTTGACCTACAAAAAAAAGTGGATTTAAAATGTGCTGTGAACTAGAAATATTACAACAGAGCCTGATATATGTTGTTACCCAAAGTTTTACGCTGTGCAATCTTCAGACAACTGACTATTTCAATGTTCCAATGATGATTTGACGAGCAATACTTATTGTAAGTTATATTCATTCAAGGTCAGTACCCAAGAAAAGATTAAGAAACAGAATGTTAAAGGAACACAGATATTTGATGGAATGAATAAGAAAATTGAGAAAACAAAATCATCCCCATTCATGCCCATTACTACCAAAATATCTAAATCTAACCAGAAAAAGGTAAATAAAGGAAATATTTGTATTTGTATAATTTTCTTTTATGGAAAACTGAAAAGTTTGGCCATTTGACATTTATTTTAAATGGAAATTTTTCAGAATTGATGTTTTTTGAGTTTTCTTTTTGTCCTCATAAAGCATTAGATATATAAGGAATGTTTCTGTACCATTTCAATCTGTAGGTACCATCACAGACTAAAATATTTACTGCCAAAGGAGACAAAGTGAATAAAACTGAAACAGATAAAGTTTCTAAAAAGTAAGTCTATCCTATGTTTAACTTAGTTATTATTGAAATTTAAACCTTGATTTCCTATTCAAATATTAGTTTACTTTTTTCTTAATCTTAAATACAGAGATAATTAATTTAATTCATTAGATAATTAAACTATAAATAAAATCCATTTTAGTGATTGACCAATCTGATGATACAAACATCAATCATCTCAAGATAAGAATATGACCAAAATTAAGATTTTACGCCCAATTTCCAGGCCAAGTAGATGATCAATATAACATTAAGGATATTACTTTTAGGCTAAATACTGACATCCAGAATAAAATAATTTATTCATCACTGTCTTTGCTTAATTTCATTTCATTAGAACACCTAATGCTTTTGAATTGTGGTTAGAAGAAAATAAAGATGATTTAAAGGAAGAAAGTCCTGAACTAGATGATGAAGGGTTTGGTATAATGGCAGCTGAGAAATATAGAGCATTAACTAAAGATGATAGACAGGTCAGTCAATAATAGAGTAGAAATATCAACTGTGCTCAACCAGGACTGATTTAAAACACAAAACAACCAGTCCACTTAATTTTTGAGGCAGTCTAACAAAACCACAGACTTTGTGTAAGTTTCGAATCAGACCCAGATAAGAATAAATATCAGTTCAATTGTACTAAGTTTCAGGAAGTTTTTTCAAAATATGGAGAGATAAAAATGTGATAGAGAAAAGCAATAAAGGCATTGGGTTTATGTCGGGTATATATATATAGTCATCACACACTTTGTTGACATCTGATAATTTGTTCCGTGCAAGAATTATGACAGTTTTTCACCATTTAAAACATAGGACCAGAGCAATAAGGGCTGTGATTGTTCCTTTTGTTTACATTCTGAAATTGGCATCTCACCTCACTCCTCCACAAGTAACTTGGAGTTAATGGGAGTATAGTAAAGCTATATTTTCTATACATTTCCCAACCACTATCAATCTATTTCTAAAAAGACAATTAATCCTAAGCATAAGAACATATTTTACTAAAATTAAAACAAAAATATTAACTTGTTTCATAAATTACAAAATCACACGAATAACAGTATTTATGTTAATTTTTTAGATATGGATTCAAAAGGCAAAAGCTATATTTTCTATACATTTCCCAACCACTATCAATCTATTTCTAACAAGACAATTAATCCTAAGCATAAGAACATATATTTTACTAAAATTAAAAGAAAAAACTTGTTTCTTAAATTACAAAATCACAAGAATAACAGTATGTATGTTAATTTTAGATATGGATTCAAAAGGCAAAAGAAATGAAATCATCAGGGGCAAATGAAAACTGTGAGCTGAAAAAACGCAAACGTGAAGAAGAAGAAATAACCAGTAATAAAAAGTCAAATATTAATGCTGATATTGTGAAAAAACCTTTGTCACAACAAACTAACTCAAAATTATCAAACTTTGCATTTTCAAAAGATTCATAGTACATTATTATTTTTATAACTTAATTTGTATGATATAAAAGATGTTATAGACCTCTAGTGACCTAGTTATTTTGGGATTTTAAATCTAATATGTCAGTCCCCAGAATTTTGTATAGAAGATCAGACTTGCTGATGGAGTGAAATTTAGTTTGGGGATAATAATATAAGTAAGATAAAATAATTGCCATCTGGTTGTTACATTAAAACTGTTTTCCTTAGAAAATACAAATGGATGCCAGTTATAAATATTACTAAGAACTCCCAAAGACAATTTCATGGCATCATATCGTTGTTACTATGCCTTGAAAATATGGAATTGAAACATGTTGGCAGTATATATTAACAGTGTTGATCTACTTAAACTATATTTATATTTAGTACTATTCTTAGGTAATATGCATTCAGCCCCGATTTATACAAAAATATACAGATATTACATGTACAAAATATATGTTTCAGACAACTATTTATGTTCAATTATACTTAAAATGATACTACCGTTACTAAGAGGAACAATATATTTTGAAAAATAACAATGATCAGAAATGCTCCATCCTTTTATAATCTTGTTGGGGTCCATGCCTTAAAGTCTATACCTCTTCCGTTTGTATAATGACCCCCTGCTCACCACGGGGAGGTGGAAGTAGGAATTTGAGCAGGATAAAAAAAAAAGAATTGTATGTTCACTGTGCAGTTGTTTTCATCATAGTCACAAGAATGACAGGTCAGGTGATTTGTTTATTTCGAAATGCAGTGGGGTTGGGTAGGTATTTTTTTTTTTAATTTCCCTTTTTTTTTTTTATATTTCTCATAAATAAGATCTCTATTATTATGTCTATAGACTGTACATTATTATATTATGTCTTGAAAACTATTTTTTATTTTTTTATATTATCTTAATTTGATGTCTTTTTTCATGACTAAGTCTACGGCAATAACTCAAAATCTGATGAACGGTTTTTCAGTTAAAATCGCGTCAAAATTTTTTTTTAGGCACAATAGAAGCTACAATTTTCAATGGATTTTGATGAAAGTTGGTGTGAGCATTGGGATATTAATAAGATAGCAGTCAAGTTCGAATTTGACGATTTTCCGATGAATGGTTTTTGAGTTATTGCCCTTGACTTTGTAAAATCGTCACCAAATTTTATCAAAATCCATCAAGAAACCAACTGTCTATAGTGTCCATTACCAAATAAATAAAAAAAATTAAACGTGTTTTCAAGAACAACGGCAATAACTAGGGCTGCAACAACGAAGAATTGATGAACAGCGATTCTTTCTTTCTTATCGGTGCATTGCATTGGATAAAAATAATCATCATGTATCAGCACAATTAATTCTTAGCCCCCCTTTAATAACAAATAACACAGAATCCTTGTGTGTATAAGAAATTGTGTTCATTTTCCAAGTATGATTTTCACATAAAAATTTGCAAAAGATCATTTCTGACTTTGAAAATTTGAGATTTTTTCCACAATTATGTTCTCAATTAATAGGGACAAAATTGTTAGTATTTTTACAAATGTCTACTATTTTTTCTCTTTACTTCTCCAATAAATGAATCGCGATTGTCACATTCTGAAGATTCTAAAAATAATGAAGTAACAAATGAAATATTTTAAATGTTATTGCCTTGTTAATGAAATCTCAAGCATATCGTGTTGATAAAAATAGACTTCTTAATCCACCAATGCATTTCTTATCATCATTACTTTTCAAAATCATTGTACTTTGTATACTGGATGTTTAAATACATTGACAATAACGTCAAAACTTGTATCAAGAAACTTATAACATTTTATGAGAAATTCATATTTTAGCAATATATGTCTATTATTGAGTAAATGTGTGAGAAATAAACACAAAAAATATAAAATTTGTGCATTTTTTAAACACAGTACACTCTGGAATAGCAGTCAATATTTTAACTAATAAAGCAAAATAACAAATAGATAATTTAAGTAAATGCAAATATAATGATAAAATGTTGTACGGTCAAAGCAGCAAGATTTAATGATCACTATATTCAGGAATTGAACAAAGCCTTGGGAAAATCAACGATAGCTTGCCAGGCAAGGTAATATACTGGCGGCTGTCAGAAATGATTGAACACAAGTCGCACAATATAGCTAATAGAGTGAAACGTCAAGTCAGACACAATATTTCGGTGAAAAATTATCAGATCATCACGAAAATCGATAGGGATCATCTTCATAATGACATTGACACACAAAATCAAAAGAATCTGTAAAGAATTGTTGCCTGTAGAGTGAGCACGAACCAAATGTGAACGGACGCACGGACAGGGTGATTACAATATACGCCCATCTTATGTATAAAAATCAAGCAAAGGTTTATTAAAATGTCTTAATTTTAACATCATCGTGTTCAAACCAAACCCCCTACTGTATTGGTAGCAAATTGCAGCCAATCAAAACAAATCACTCGTTAATTAAGCGCTTTGTTTGCGAACTTTAACAAAATGAAAGCATAGTGGCATTATATATTTTGATGAATATGTACGGTACAGATTGAGAAAGATTTTCGTACGAGAATTAAAGCCGAGAAGAAAATCAAACCTTACTTTGGATTATTTACTTGGACAGAATGTGTTCTTATCTCTTCAAACGGGCGGCGGCAAAGCAGTGTTGTTGTTTGTTTACATTTACCTAATTTCTCTTCTACCAATCTGACTTATCAGATTTAAATTTCACCAATCTGATTTCCATGCCTCCAAAACGAAGTGTAGTGGACTTAGTTTAATACGGGGTAATAAGACCATGTTAAAACCCCTATTCGTGATGTGATGTTACTACATATGCTTTGCATGAAATTGTTGACTGTCATAATGCAAATGTACTGCAACTTTTTTAATAATAAAACGGTGAAAGAGTCATTTAATAAGTCTCTTGTTATCAGCTTAGAATACAATAATTTACCACGTAAAATAAACTTTTTTGTTTGTTTTTAACAGACAAAAATATTTTGTCCTCACCCTTTCAATATGTAGTAGACAGTAAACTAAATAATGGTTAAACACAATCAACATAATAGCAAATATAACTTATATTCTTGAGGGTTATGGTACAAATTGTGGGCATAGTATTTCCTACATGGTATATGTATACACATTTAGAGGGTATAAGAAAAGAGAGAAAAATTCATATCATAGTCTTGACATCTTAGCCAGTTATCATCTAGCGTAAATTAATATCTTCAGAAGTTAAGCTTTTATGAGGGTATTTCTAAAAAAAAACCTGTGAGGGACTAGGTAGAAAGGTCAATTTAAATGAATTGTAAAGAGGGTTTCTAACTTTTGTATGTGTATTGAGAACACTGTCAGCATCGATTTGCAATTTTCCAATTTTCAATCATTTAGACGTCTGTTTCTTGCAATTGGGCTAAAACTGGGATTTTATGTCACTATCAAATGCTGCATTCACACTGAAAGCTATATGAAACTGATTTCCGGAATTCACTTTCGTTAAAGCACATTCAATTTGGTAGCTCACACTACACTCTGAAGCGATTTGATGCGAACAAAATGTGTCACATTGAGAGCGCTATGACCGGGTATATACCAATTAAACTTCTTACAGAGAGTGAAGGTCATTCATTCCAAGATGGATGTGCCCGCGAATCAAAATGATCAAGACATGCCAAATGGAAGAATTCAGCTTCTACTGTACTTTATATTTGTGTTCTTTTGGCACAGTGGCCGTAGATGGACATTGAGAATTAATTAGCGGGCTGAAATCAGTTTGAAATTGGTTTTCGCTAGTGCGATTTGAGATCAGTTCAAAGTGGTTTCAGTGCTATGTGTTGATGTGCTCTAAGGCTTTAAATGGCTTTAAAACTTCTAGAGTGAACATGACTATTAAGTTTCTTATATAATCTATAACAGATATTACGATAATGATTTCATAAAACAGCTAGTTATATTGGAATTTCAAGAACTATAGACGTCTGATTGAAAATTTGAATGGTGCAAAACAAATCAAATCATTGTTCCCGATACACATAAAGTTTAGATGAACAAGCAAGAGCCTTAACACAGTCTGTGAACCATTTCAAAAGAAAAGTATTCACTGATATGAGAAGAATTTTTTCCACTGCTTTTATGAACACCAAATGTATATACATATACCAAGATAATAAAGTAATCATCATATCTTGCTCTATCAAAAATTCGCCAGACCTCCAGTATCAACATTACAGCGTATAAAAAGGGTGTCATCTTTAAGATAACTATTACTTTTGTTTTCCAGTACGTTATGACTGACAAATAATGGACACCCTGATGCCACATTCATCTCTGATGTAGGTCGTCTAAAACTTGTACTACTGATATCAGGGTGAAAATGATCACTTAAGTGACGACCTTCACGACTTTGATCCAGAATATACAAAGTGACTTTCTGCTGAAAGGGCCAGGGCAACAGAGAATCAAATTCTCCTCCCATGACAACAAAAAATAAACTCAGATGTGTATTCTTACCCATTCCATCTCCATTGAGATATGTTCTAATACACATCTTGTATCCATATTTACTAGTATAGAATGGTTGGGAATATAGAGATAAGGTTCTCCCATTTACAGCATCCTGTTTCCTTCTATAATAATCTTTAATCTTCCAAATAATAACACCATTATAGCTGGCTGTCTCCATAATTTGAAATCTTAAATCCATTTCTGCTATTCTAACATCATGGTTTCCCAACTGTCTGTCATGAGCAGATAACTGACTTGAAAATGCATCTAAATAAAATAAGAATTATGTCACAGTTTTGCAAACATTTTGATACACATCAAAAAATGTTTGCTTGATGACTAATTTTTTATGAAGGCAATACAAGTATTTTTATTTTTCTTTTAAGTAATATTTCAATTCAATGCTATTAATGAGATAGCTTGCCAAGCAAGGTAATATACGCCCACTGGCAGCTTTGATTTTAAATAAAATATTTGGCAGTACAGTACCAGTATGAAATATTCAACCTTCAGACATACACCCCCTCTTTTTTGAGGCGATACTGAATAATATTACCAAGTTTCATCAAAATCTGTCAAGAATCATGCCTTCTAAAGTGTTTACGAACTAAAAATTGAACGCGTTTTCAAGAACAAGGTCAATAACTCACACTTAATGTTTTGGATTTTTCTGATTTTCAATAGGGTTCATTCTTGGGTTATTACATACATTCACACCAAGTTTCCTCAAAATCCATCAAGATTTGTGCCTTGTAGAGTGTTTACGTGGTACAAATTAAAACACATTTTCAAGAACAAGGAAAATAACTCACACTAATTATTTTTCGATTTTTCTGATTATCAATAGGGTTTATCCTTGGGTGATTTCTAACACTCATACCAAGTTTCGTCGAACTCCGTGTAGATTTGTGCCTTCAGAAGGGTTTACGAATTAAAAATTGAAGGCGTTTTTAAAAACAAGGGCAATAACCCATATTAAATATTTTTCAATTTTTCTGATTTTAAATAGGGTTCATCCTTGGGTGATAACAAACACTCATGCCAAGTTTCGTCAAAATCCATCAAGAATTACACCTTCTAGAGTGTTTACGAGCGTTTCAAAAACAAGGGCAATAGCTCATACTTAATATTTTTCTGATTTTCAATAGGTTTCATCCTTGGGTGATAACAAACCCTCAAACCAAGTTTCATCAAAATCCGTCAAGAATTGCACCTTCTAGAGTGTTTACGAGCGTTTCAAAAACAAGGGCAATAGCTCATACTTAATATTTTTCAATTTTTCTGATTTTCAGTAGGGTTCATCCTTGGGTGCCTTGAAGAGTGTTTACTAGCAATTGTGGACGGACAGGCCGACGGACGGACATGGGTGACGGCAATATACACCCCCCATTTTATGTGGGCGTATAAAAAATCAGAAAATTGGTGCACTTTATAAACACTTGTTCATGACCACCTTCATATTCTTTTAGAAAATAAATTCTGAACTTCATGAAGAGTGTCACTTATCACTCTTCGTGAGAATTCATTTTAAAGTCTTGCGCACGATTGTCTCAGCCATATTGTTTCCCCGTACATGTTCCAACTTTGGCTCACTTGTTTGCTCAACTGAACAGGTCATGTAACTTATCATGTGACTGCTAGCACTGCGCCATGTTGTTAGGCATAGGTTTAAAACTTAAATAAGATAAAATCCAGAAGAAATACACTAATCTGGTAGGATAATAAAACAACATTTAGAATAATTCAGATGATTGCAACACTAAAACCATCTTTGTTTTCCAGAATAAGGCCCAAGGATGTGTTTCATATTTCATTAAAGAACTGATTGGAAAAGTGTTCTATTACTTATAAAAGCATCAAGATTCGGAAAGTCCAACCAAACTTCAAACATCTTGAAGAATTTCATTGAAAGCTTTTGATACCATTTTAGCGGTAAAATATCACATGACAGATGATAAATCTTGAAAATCTTGACTGAGCTATCGTCTCACAGCAGACGCACACGCTTAGTCTATTGTAAGTAGTGTTAAAACAGGATTTTTGAAGGACTGTCTCTCAAAGGAAACAAATACTCGTGATGAATGGCTGAGATGTTGACTAACGTGTGCGTCAGACTTAAATTGATGATACTTTCACAAGAGTCATGAAAACAACCAGCGAAAATAGTGTGGTGGAATATTACTCAAAGACAGTGCCTATATCTGAACTAATTCTCTTTTAGATTATGATGGGACTTTTCATTCTAGAATGCTTCTCTATTGTATCTGTATATTGTGTAGGTAACAAAAATTTTCTTGTCAAAAAATATCATTTGTGATCAATTCCCTCCCCTGAATTGTTAATATATTTTCATCAGATACCTCCTTTGGCCTGTTGAAATTGGTCGGTCAGGTCACTGTTTGTTACTCATGCTTACTCTTCTAGACACCTGATACCACTTTTCATTATGAAATACTTACTCACTTATGATTTACATGTACTTCTTCATGTTTTAAAGCTCATTAGCTTCTACCAATGTTTCACCAATATTGTCTGAACTTGGTTTATTTATTATGTAATATTTACATTTCTACTATCACTCCCTTCAATAAACCAGTTAGCCAAACCGGCTTTTATTTTCCAATAACTGTAGTTTGTCACGTGACAATAAGGCGTATGAATACATCGAAAACGAAAACAAGGATTGACCCAAGTATTTTACCTACAGTTTCAGGTATTTTTACAATTAAAAAATAGAACATTTTGGCGTATTTTATCAGAAAAGATAAACCAATGTCATCTGTCTTGTCAAATGATAAACCAGCGTTTATTTCCCCATAACGATAACAAGATCCACATTCATTCCTTAAATAATTCAGATAATTGACAAATTTATATAAATTTCAGAAAATAAATAGTTTAGAAAATCACTATTTTCAATACTGTACAAACAAATGATACTGATTTTTTGTAACTCATGCATATAAACATTTAATCTTAATTTATTCATTTGAACTGACCTGCCATAGCATTGATAGTACCATATTGAGTTACAGCTGCTCCACCATCCATATTCTTTATTTGAAGTGTAAGGTTATTCACCTTTTCTCTCAGATCACGAGTTAAACGACCTTGTTCTTCTAAAACACTTTTCTTGGGCAATTCTGACACTTTACGATCCAAAGTTATAAGTTTTTCAGTTTGGGAGACAATTTTCAACTATAAAAAAGGTTTTTATAAATAATAGCCAGTTATATTGCATACAAAAAAGTGAAAGTACTCTGATTTTTATCAATATATCTGATGTTTACCCGAATCTTCAATATTTACTCTGATTTTTATCAATATATCTGATGTTTACCCAGATCTTCAATATTTACTCTGATTTTTATCAATATATCTAATGTTTACCCAGATCTTCAATATTTACTCTGATTTTTATCAATATATCTGATGTTTACCCAGATCTTCAATATTTACTCTGATTTTTATCAATATATCTGTTTTTTACCCAGATCTTCAATATTTACTCTGATTTTTATCAATATATCTGATGTTTACCCAGATCTTCAATACTTACTCTGATTTTTATCAATATATCTGATGTTTACCCAGATCTTCAATATTTACTCTGATTTTTATCACTTTATCTAATGTTTACCCAGATCTTCAATATTTACTCTGATTTTCATCAATATATCTGATGTTTACCCAGATCTTCAATATTTACTCTGATTTTTATCAATATATCTGATGTTTACCCTGATCTTCAATATGTACTCTGATTTTTATCACTTTATCTAATGTTTACCCAGATCTTCAATATTTACTCTGATTTTTATCAATATATCTGATGTTTACCCAGATCTTCAATATTTACTCTGATTTTTATCAATATATCTGATGTTTACCCTGATCTTCAATATGTACTCTGATTTTTATCACTTTATCTAATGTTTACCCAGATCTTCAATATTTACTCTGATTTTTATCAATATATCTGATGTTTACCCAGATCTTCAATATTTACTCCGCATAGCGGTTTATACATAAGTTTACACAGGTTTTTTCTGTTTATAAATCGATAAACTGAAAAAATGTTCAGGTCATTCCTTATAATTAAATCAACTCGAATATGTGTTAAAATATTTATATAATATAACAACAACTTAAGACAACAAATTGGCACATAAATACATAACAATTTAACATAATGTTAATTAACTGATACTAACAATAGAGACGTCATTGAGAACAGCCAATCAAAAATAAGTAGGTCACCTATTTATAGTCTACTGTCTGCTACACGAAAGTTGACAGAGCACCCAAATTGGAAGTTCAATTATTGAGAGACGAGTTCTAAATAAGTCTAGAATTCATGATATTGTTGGAATTTGGAGTGTGCACATTTGAGGGAATTTAGAAAATACCTTTATCATTCAGTGATGTGTCGATTTCGGCTCTGATGACGTTCCTTCGAACGACCTCTACTCTGTATAGTGGCCACGTCAATCAAACTCAATGATAAAACTAGAGCCATACGTTAACCTCGACTCTGTGTAGTGGCCACGTCAATCAAACTCAATGATAAAACTAGCGACTCTGTGTAGTGGCCACGTCAATCAAACTCAATGATAAAACTAGAGCCTTACGTTAGTGCGTAGCATCCTGGTAGAATGATGCATAGTATATTTCATTCTACCTATGAGAAAAGTTTCATGAAACCAGAGTATTTTCACAGATTTTCCTTCTAATATAATACTGTAAATTACAAGAATATATATCCCATATGTTTCTTTTAGAACTTTTCACTGGTCAACAATACAATTCAAACACTTTTTTAAATTTCTTTTTTAAAAAAATTAAAAATTGCTTTTGTAGAATTGATTTTTTTGTGTGTAATTGGATTAGTCTCTTCAATATTTAGAAATTTTGAAATATAGGAATCCATGTTCCAACCATTTAAGAAAATTCCTGGCACTCGGTTATTGTCCTATTTGCAATATTCAAATGGCTATAAAAACGGATGTAACAATAAAATCAAAGACATCATGTGATAGATGTTGTCAAGGGCTATGACTTTTGTTCAGGCGACATAGTAACCACATGTCAAGGTCACGAGATATGAGCCTTACAAGTTTTGAAAATTGCTGTTTTTGGAAGCCTAAAAAAACGGAAATAGGTGTCGGACATCATAGATCAAAACATGAATTGACATTATAGCTCAATGACTTTTGACCTTGAAAAGTTTAAGGTCAGCAAAGATGAAGGTCAAAAATGAAAATTTAGTCTATTGTAAAACCTATTCCCATTTTAAAAACAAAAAGCCCAAACAGATTTATCTTCCTACGATATTGGCCAAACAAGTGTCCTACATTTCTGCAAAATGTTATCGGTGAAAAATGTATACTTTGCAAGTTATGATAAATTACAAATATGTAATATATATGTAATCCTAACCCGGATGTGCCACGCCCATCCAAAACTTTTGCTATGTCTGCTATCATGTGTACAATGTTAAATGATGTTCAAAATTTCAAGCATCTCCAATTATTAGATCATGAGATATTCGTTGTTATACGTTAAAAGTTTGAGTTTATACGGTAAAAACCAAATTACGCACAGTTACTGTAGACGCCAGTGTAAAAATATAAAATTTTAAAAAGCGCAATATTGATCAATATATCAAGTGTGATATATCCTCAGAAAGAAGAAATCGCACTCATTAAGGAAATGACATAAATTTTGTCGTATGATAATTAGGTCACATGACAGAGCTCTTTAAAGATAAAAATTGCGATTTTCAAATGGCTCTAGAACCGGAACTTAACATCGCGTGACAAAGGTAAATATATTTTTAGATAGATCTTGTTAGGGGCCACAACATTTGTGCAGGTCACAAGGTCACCAAAGGTCAAGGTAACAAGATATAAGCATTAACAGTTTTGACAATTACTGAAAAATTAAAACCAGAAATTAAACAAAATCAAAGCCAAAATTCAAAAATCGGCTACCTATGTTTTGTTAGCAATCGATTCTTTAAGCTTTAACATCACACAAATCGGCTTTACCCCTTAGGCCCCATTTTGAGTTTTATAAAATTTAGACGTATCAAGATGGCGTCTGACCCTATACTTCCGGGTCAAATTTATTCATTCCAACATCTTTATGGGGAGTACTCTAACTAATTGCAAAGAGAATTTTTCAAATATCTGCAAAATTCCGGAAGTTGAAATTTCAACTTTATGAGTGAATAACGTCAAAACTGGAAGTGATATCAAAACTTTGAAAATTAATTTTAGTTTGCAATCAAAATATCTAACTATCTGTAAGTTTTCATATTGATCGAAATAAAATTGTAGAAGTTAGAAAAAAAGTGAAAAACCTCAAAAAATGAAACTAAAAAAGTCAGCGACAAAAGTTTAAATTTTAGAATTTTTTAATTGCTAGGTTATAGCCGTTAGCGCGAACTTATTAACAAAAAAAGATCGATCAAAATCCGATCAAAATTGGAGCCGTAAATTAGCAAAAACGTAAAAAATGGATTTTGTCCCACGTCATTTCCGGTTGGAAAAAAATGCATGAAAATACATTCATCAGATTTAGTCTTGCGGCATTATCGGGAGAAATGTTAACAGTATTTATGTGGCATGTTTAGTTTTGGCTGGGCGCTCTGACCAGAATTCGATAAAAAAAAAAAAAAAAAAAAAAAAAAACATTTGCAAAACAATGCAAAGAGCGCACTGCAAATAGTCCGTTAAGGGGAGGAGCTTATATTTTCATTCCGTTTACACAGATATTAACCGAATGCACGTGACCGCTGTTATCCAATCAAATTGTGTGATACCGTGTAAACGGAATCGTGATTTAATTCTATCACTATAATCGATGTTTACCCAGATCTTCAATGTTTACTCTGATTTTTATCACTATATCTGATGTTTACCCAGATCTTCAATATCTACTGGGATTTTTATAATGTGGTTGTGTATTGTCGTCCCCTCTGTCTGTCTGTACGTCTGTCTGTCCACAATTGTTGTGGACACGATAGAGAGTTGGTTTCTAGACTGATTTTGACGAAACTTAGTGTGAGTGTTCGTAATCACCAAAGTATGAACCCTATTGAAATTCAGACAAATCGATAAATACTTTAATTGCCCTTGTTCTATAAAACACGTTCAATTTATTGTGGATACGATAGAGAGCAGTTTTCTTGATGGATTTTGATAAAACTTGGTGTGAGAGTTTGTAATTTCCCATGGTTGAACCCTTCTGAAAATCAAACAAAAGGAATTTTAAGGTAATTGGACAGACTTTATTTACCTAGATATCTTAAGTTAACCTTGATCTCAAATATTTACTGATATTTATAACGATATCTGATGTTAACCTTGACCTCGAATATTTACTGATATTTATCACGATATATGATGTTAACCTTGACCTCGAATATTTACTGATATTTATCTTGATATCTGATGTTAACCTTGATCTCAAATATCTACTGACATATATCTTGATATCTGATGTTAACCTTGATCTGAAATATTTACTGATATTTATAACGATATCTGATGTTAACCTTGACCTCGAATATTTACTGATATCTATAACGATATATGATGTTAACCTTGACCTCGAATATTTACTGATATTTATCTTGATATCTGATGTTAACCTTGATCTCAAATATTTACTGATATTTATCGCGATATCTGATGTTAAAGTTGATCTCAAATATCTACTGATATTTATCACAATATTTGATGTTTACTTTGATCTCAAATATTTACTGATATTTATCACAATATCTGATGTTAACCTTGACCTCGAATATTTACTGATATTTATCACGATATCTGATGTTAAACTTGATCTCAAATATCTACTGATATTTATCACGACATCTGATGTAAACTTTGATCTCAAATATCTACTGATATTTATCTTGATATCTGATGTTAACCTTGATCTTAAATATTTACTGATATTTATCTTGATATCTGATGTTAAACTTGATCTCAAATATCTACTGATATTTATCACGACATCTGATGTTAACCTTGATCTCAAATATCTACTGATATTTATCACGATATCTGATGTTAAACTTGATCTCAAATATCTACTGATATTTATCACGACATCTGATGTTAACTTTGATCTCAAATATCTACTGATATTTATCTTGATATCTGATGTTAACCTTGATCTCAAATATTTACTGATATTTATCACAATATCTGATGTTAACCCTGATCTCAAATATTTACTGATATTTATCATGATATCTGATGTTTACCTTGATCTCAAATATTTACTGATATTTATCTTGATATCTGATGTTTACCTTGATCTCAAATATTTACTGATATTTATCACAATATCTGATGTTAACCTTGATCTCAGATATTTACTGATATTTATCTTGATATCTGATGTTAACCTTGATCTCAAACATTTACTGATATTTATCACGATATCTGATGTTAACCTTGATCTCAGATATTTACTGATATTTATCTTGATATCTGATGTTAACCTTGATCTCAAACATTTACTGATATTTATCACAATATCTGATGTTAACCCTGATCTCAAATATTTACTGATATTTATCACAATATCTGATGTTAACCCTGATCTCAAATATTTACTGATATTTATCACAAAATCTGATGTTTACCATGATCTCAAATATTTACTGATATTTATCTTGATATCTGATATTTACTTTGATCTCAAATATTTACTGATATTTATCTTGATATCTGATGTTTACCTTGATCTTATATATTTACTGATATTTATCACAATATCTGATGTTTACCTTGATCTCAAATATTTACTGATATTTATCACGATATCTGATGTTCACCTTGATCTCAAATATCTACTGACATATATCTTGATATCTGATGTTTACCTTGATCTTAAATATTTACTGATATTTATCACGATATCTGATGTTTATCTTGATCTCAAATATCTACTGATATTTATCACATCTGATGTTAACCTTGATCTTAAATATCTACTGATATTTATCATGACATCTGATGTTTATCTTGATCTCAAATATCTACTGATATTTATCACATCTGATGTTAACCTTGAACTCCAATATCTACTGATATTTATCTTGATATCTGATGTTAACCTTGATCTTAAATATTTACTGACATATATCTTGATATCTGATGTTTACCTTGATCTTAAATATTTACTGATATTTATCACGATATCTGATGTTTATCTTGATCTCAAATATCTACTGATATTTATCACATCTGATGTTAACCTTGATCTTAAATATCTACTGATATTTATCATGACATCTGATGTTTATCTTGATCTTAAATATCTACTGATATTTATCATGACATCTGATGTTTATCTTGATCTTAAATATCTACTGATATTTATCACATCTGATGTTAACCTTGAACTCCAATATCTACTGATATTTATCACAATATCTGTTGCCAAATATTAACTTTGATATCCTAACTAAATTTTTTAATTTGCATATGAAATAATTGAGACAAACACATATGTACAAACCTTGAGGTCTTTTAAATCTTTCTCGTTATTCAATATTCTGGTTTTGACATCATCAGACACATTTGACGTTCTCTGAAACAGATGAAAATACACATTGTTCTTTAAGAATCAACAACTTACATGTAGCACAAATAAAGTCATAAATTTTATTGGTCATTCTCAAAAGTGACATTATAACATGTCTTTCTTTTCAACGCTTTAAAAATTTTAAAATTAGCCACAAAAATATCCCTCAGAATAAAGAAATCTTATTATTATCATTGTTATACATAAATTATGTATTATTATTATAATACCTGTTGGAGAGCTGAAGGATCACTATCTCTTGTACTAGTATATAGAGCCACTAGTTTCAAATGTTTATTAACATCTTTTTTCTGGTGGTCTTCTATCTGTTCACCAGTTCCCTGTCAATTGGGAGTCAGTGTGTATTAAGATAAATTTTTACAGTATTGTGGGAAAATCCATAATCTTACCATTTTAAACTTTTCTTGCATCTCACCTGTACATGGCCAAGCATCCGAAACAATTGGAAACCTTTACCTGTAACCTTCAACAACATCAATTATAAACTCTAATATTACTGTCTTGATCTAAACAATTTCTAAACATATAAGCCTTCATGATAGTAAACAGACAGCCACCACCATTTTCTGGATGTTTGAAGTAGTTTGCATACAAAGCAATATAATTGACTTTTCACAACTCTGGAGAAAACAGAATAACTTTTACCTCAAAATTACATCCAAAATACTTAAATCCACACTCATCTGGTTTTTTAGAACAACTTTCATAATGTAATATCAACTGCAATATAATGGAACAATTTAAACTAAGAAACATTTTTCATTGGCTTCCAAATTCCACGTTTTGCCTATTACATATCACCTAGCTATGGATGCATTTGGCACATTATATTTGAGCAAGTGTATTTTAACTGTTAGCTTAATGTTTAATGTAAATGTAAATTGTTAAAGAACAGGACAGAACAGATATTAATTCTAAAAAGAGCTATAGAAGGCTGAAATTCAGTATTATCTCTTAATAAAGTAAATTTTGAGACCAAATCCCTTTGAATTGAATCTTAATCATTTCTATTTTATGATTTGAATGATTGATTTCTACTTACATCTTTTCTTTTCATAGGCTTGACATCACAGTTATATTTGCAAGGAACTATATTTTCTGGACAATTTTCTTTTAAATGACTCTATAATATAATAGTTATCACTGAATCAGCTGTAATCATTTGGACAAAATCAAAAGACTTTTGGACCTAATTTCTGACATCAAATTGATGATTGATGAATCAATAATCATCATTCCATTTGAATAGACTGTAATATGGACCTGAGAAACACTATGCATGACAATGAACCAATAGGTAAAAAGTATACTTTCCACCCAAATTTTAAAATATGTACTATCTTCGGCAGTTTGCAACATTATAAATTCGTTACCAGTATTGACAAAAACAATCTTTCATTCATTTCTCAACCACTTTGAAGACTGTGCATTTGTTTATAAATGAGTATAAGTCATCATACTTTACAATATTGATTTGTGTCAGTTGATTTATCATGACAATGTTAAATCATTTACATAAAGACCATAACCATGAAAAGTCAGGAATTTTTCGACTAGAAGAATCTATTAATCTGTATAAATGAGTCAGTAAAAAAGAAGATATTATATCTTTAGAAAGGCACAGTGAAATAATCTATACCTCCAGCTTTATCTTTGGTATATCTATTTTACATTGGTTACATTTGACAGGGATGTATTCACATTCCACTTGGTGTTGGTCGAATAATTTCTTTGCTACATCTTTGTCACACAGAGGACAGGTAACAGACTGGTATGAACATGTATTTATATGATCCTGAAATTAAAGATTTTCTTTATTAATACATCATGTGATAACATAGTATTCGATCAGTATTAAAGGAATAGATTCACCAATCGTACTTCAGTGTCAGAAATGCAAATTTTTTGCTGAGCTAATCAGTAATAGTGTCACAGGTCACAGTCAAACTTTGAGCCTTCAAATTTGAAGCTTAAATAAATGACTGCTCTTTTCTTTAGATTCTGTCACATATAGAAAAGACACAAATAGAAATAGAAAGCTTCCTGGTATTGAGGTATGTCTAAGTTTCTAGTTAAAATTATCTCTTTTAAGATTCAACATTTATCTTAAATCACTCACTGTTTATGAAATTCGAAAAAGATGAACAGAGAATTGTGTGTTTGCTTTTACTGTTGGAAGATTTGGCAATTTTAATTCCTGATTTACACATTCCTTATTTCAAAATGTTATAAAACTATGATCTTTATTGCATTCACAAGCTTATTGTAAGATATTTACAGTGAAATTATAGATGTACATGTATATTGCTATAGTCTGTCCATCAGAATTTTTTGTTTTGTTATCACAATGGAAGCTACAATTGTCACCTTGATAAAATAGTCACAGTGATCTTGAATGATTGTGTTTAAAGATAACTAGCAGCTTTGATTTTAAATAAACATATTTGGAAGTACAGTAACAAGCCCCAGTATGAAATATTCAACTTTCAATCATACACTTCTTTTGAATTTTTTTGCACATAAATGAAAAAGATTACCACATTTGGTCAAAATCTGGTCAAATTGCTTAATTAACTAGTACTTTTCATTTTAAATAAACCCTTTTAAAACAAATCAAATAGATACATAGATATAACAAGTGGTTGCCCAGCAAGATACGCCCACTTTCCTGATAAATTTTCAGTATATCAATGGTAGTCACCTATCTGTGTCAAATCATACCAAAAATCTAATTTGTGCAAGATATTGTTGATTTAAACAAACACACATTATTTAATAAAACTTTGACATAAAATTCCGTTGATCAAACAATTGTCAAATTCAAACTTGACTAAGATCTCATTATAAAGGATCACACCAAATTTCATATAAATCAGATGTTGGCATGTTACTCATCAAAAATACCAAGGAAAATGACATCATTGAACTTCAACTGACATTTCATGATGTCTGTCCCTGAGGAAGCGGGCATTTGTGCTCTTGAAACATGTTGGACTTTAGGATTATTTTTTTGAATGTTTACCCATGTGTTGTGCCATAGAGTATCCACATTATTTGGATCAACTAAAAATGGACCAGTGAAAAACTTTGTGAAATGGTTTGTGCGTCTTCTATTTTATTGAACACATTATAATGTGGGCGTATAAAAAGCATACTTTTGAAGTACTTTCTGGTAAAATTTACGAAGTTTTTGATAATGAAATTTTGTTACAAAAAAGCAGAATTCCCCTTTAAGATCACAACAAATTTGTCTTCAATAGAAAAACTATTATCAACAACAATTGTGACTATTTTGTGATTGAGTCAAATTTGAAGCATGCCATTCGATTATCTAGGTGCATCTTCCATTACGTAGGATGTCTCGAACTTAACTGGGCAAGTAATTTACATGTCTTAAACAAATATACACCTGAGATTGCTGCCATTGTGTCAATGTGAACAGACCTCCACATTGTGAAATGCTCCACATTTTAAGTTATAATAAGCATATAAGAACGTAAGATATATGTTAATTATTCTATATAGAAATGCATGTGAAAGCTCTAGAATTACATTTCAACTATATAACAAAGGAAATTAACTAAGATATGACCCATGACATATTAGTATACTTAACAATCAAATCAAAGATCGTATATCATAAGAAATGAACAAATGAAGTCAACTTTACACTAAAGTGGCAGTATTCAGAATTTTCATTAACATAAACGTCAAAAATTATACCTGAAAACATTTCCAAACTAGGCCTATGCTATTTATATCTATGTATATACTTGTTCCAACAGAATTTGTTGTAAAAGGGTAAATTAAAGAGGGAGGTAGGTAAGCAGCTTATTTTTGGTGTTGGACCTCATAAACAATCAATATTTTCAGTTGAAATCTTTAGAATACGTAGATATCTATTTTACAACACTTATTTTGCATAAATCAGTAAAGTTTTTTAACACCTATCTAAAAACCAAGCAAACTTAAAGATGCTTACACTGGCAAGCTAACATACGCCCACTTGCTGCTGTCAGAAATGATAATAGAGTTTTTAGAGACTAATGTTATATGATTCCTTTTCATTTCAAAGATGCATTTTCACAGGATTTTCTCACCAAGTTTCTTCATCTATCTAGGACATGTCTACTTAGAATAAAATAGTGGAATATTTGCTTAATGTATAAGCTTATCTGATTTATACAGTCAGTATGGTAAAAAGACCAGTGACATACAACTGAAAGTAAGAAAGAAAGAAACTTTATACAGAGCTAATGAATGTGTGTATAGATAAGGTTTGTACATAAATTGGAGGTATATATATATATTATCATATAGAGACGGTATACATATCATAAACACAGGTAAATATAAACAATTTAAGTTATCATGCTTGTTTAATTTCATAATTCAGATGTTACTTTCAAATAACGTTTCTTAATCTAAATAGTTGATTTGTTGACATATACTTGATTTGCATGTTATAGATTTTATATTCAAAGAAATTGAGTTGTTTGTCCATATTAGAAAATATGTTTTGATAAGCACAAAGCATAAGGAAATAATTCAATCTAATTGTATTTTAAATAGGTAAACTGACAGTAATCAATATATATAAAGTGTTATTTTTAAAGCTTACATAAGATATCAAAGCCTATATAAAGATATGTTAATATTTCATATGAACAATCTTAATCATGTGACCGTGTTGTCTAAAGTTTTAAGGTGGTAAATTACAAACAGTTGAAAAAGTATTTTATCTCTTATTTTCAGATTACCTGCAGTTTATTCAAGCGACTGACATGACTACATCCAAATTTAGTATTTGGGCATTTAACCATGAGCTTCATTACTTCTCTACCTACACTAACATCAGGAAACACCTAAAATAGACATAAGAGGTATGCTTGAAATTTATTAATATAGTTTTGTCATATCAAAACTTCTTCCTGGGAGACATTATTAGGAGCAGAATATAAGGTCTTTTGTCACACAGAATCTACAATTATTTAACACTGCTGATCAAATCTGAACTCAAAACTTTATTTTGAGGTGACAGTTAGTTTCCTTATTAGTCAACTAAAACCAGCATGTTAGTATGTGAATTGACAGGTAAAATAATTGCTTCACAGGAAGAAAGGAAAAACAAATTCTAAATATTACATGTAACTGTACCTCATTTCTTTTGATATTTTTGCAGTCATCATCAACATCTACTGGACAGGTAGCTGAATCATTATTTTGGAAAACTTTATCTAAACATTTTTGACAAACATGGTGACCACACGACAACTGCATTGGTTTCTGTAAGACATGCTGGCAAATAGGACAGGTTAAGCGATTTTCTAAAGGTTTTTCAAACTCCACCTTACTTATATCAAAGCCTGATAAATCTAATGATCTAAAGGTTGCTGGTAATGACTGAGCCATTCTATGTTGTATATCTTTACCTCTGTCCTGAAAATATGTTAACATCAAATTTTGTTATTTTAGTGTTAATCTGCATGCAATGGCTGAACTGTCTTTAGGGTAGTCAGTCCAGTGAGTTGCTGGTGAATTTTCATCACTGCAGTCTCAATTTTTGGAACAACTTTTCATATTTAATATTTCTGTTCCACCATTTAAAACGCCTCATTTTACTTTTTATAATAATAATCCTTCATTCAATTACAGTTGTAGAAAATAATATAAGTCCAGATAATATCAGTTGTTAGATAAACATCCCACCTTTGGGTTACTATTCATTTTTACATATATTTTCTCTATATATACAGTCAAGTAGCCTAATTTCGTGGTAACCTATTTTTCGTGGATTTCCGGAAATGATTAATAATTTACATGTGCGACCTCGCATTCTGCCGCCGTTGCCGAGTTGGTTGCTCATGAAATATGGGTCAAAGTGAGGATTCATAAAGAAAATCGAAATAAACCAATTTTAATTATTTTGTAGAATATCTGAGGAAACATCTAAGACATAAAGAAAAAAATTTGTTTTTTTAATTTTGACGAAATTCGGTGTTGAATCCTTATATCCACGAAAATAGGTTACACCACTGTATTATCCATATTAAATTATCATAAGGTTCTATATTTAATTATGTGCACATTATTATTTAGCTTACTGTGATAATAATATGCGGTATTTTATGTTTTAATTGTTTTATATTTGTTATTACTTGTGTATTTGTTTTATATTTGTTATTACTTGTGTATATTATAATTTCAGGATGTTTCTTTATGATGAAATAAAGTTTATAATATTCAGAGAGTTAGCCCGGCTACAGGAGCAGGACATAACTCATATGGTGGAAAAGGAAATACAAATAAATAGATGTGAAAATTTTGAACGTAACATCACGTTCGATTGAGAGCAGTGGAATATATATATTTATAATTTCAATCGAAAAAACTGGAAAACCCCTGTCTAATATTAGATTAATCTACATCAGAGAGGCAGATTCCAATCATAATTACACCAAATTGTTAGTAGCCCACCAGGAAAATTTCAAAAAACACTGCACTAGAACGACTCTATTTACCATACCTGTTAGTCTGATGTCTTTATAAAAGAGAAGCGATGTTACAGGAGTAATTTCACTCCTATTTCGGAACTAGAAGGACTCACTAATACATTTTATGATGTAGTCCAGGCTATTTTTAGAAATCTTCTAATGTAGTCCAGGCTATTTTGAGAAATCTTCTTTCTCTCTCCCTTTTGGTGTTTTTGCATGCCTATTTTGGGGTAATTTTTGGTCTAGATTGGATTTTGTTGTCTGAAATTGCATTATCTTTAAGATTTGGTAATATGATGAGAAAGGCGGAAGGCTAATTCTAAAAATAGTCGTTTTGTGAAGTGCCAAACTCTAGCGGATGAGTATAACCGTTAGTAGTCTACTTTCAATTTTAGTGGCTCCAAATTTTCATGGTCATCATATATTATTAAAAAAATTGTAGGAGGTTGAATTTCGTGTTTTAACATGGGAAGAGATGGCACATGAGGTCCAGAGTCCAGAAGAACTCACTCTCCTATACAGCTTTTCAAGACCCGTCGACCCGTCGCGACCATGTAAACCTTCATCGCCCTTCGAGGTAGTCGTACATTTCAAAGAATTAAACCAAAAACAAAGAAAACGAAATATATCGTCATACGTGACGCATCACGCTTCCGGTACCTTGTCGCGTAAAATTACGCTGATACAATAATATTATGATGTGTAGGCTACGAGGAAGCCTTATAATATATTTAGACTCTATTTTATGGGCATTTCAGTTATATTTAACATAGATTTCATTAATGTTGAGTGTAAATAAATGTTGGCATTTCAAAATATTGAATTTTCATAATAAATAGGCCTACTAGTATATATATGTAGCTAATTTTTTTTTCTTGCTTTAATTTGTTCTATAACATCTGTGGAACAACCTGACCCAAAATTATGCAAATAAACCTAAAAGTAAACCAGTGGTAGTGTTTTTACTTTTGCCCCCTCTTTCCTATAATAAGCTATATATGCACTGTATAAGCTTGTATACGTACAATTCTGAATTGGTCAGAACTTTTTTATTTATGAAGATAATTCAATTCTGTAAAAAGATTAAGGAACGTTGACCAAAACCAAGCCTGAAAAACAAAAATTACACAGAATAAGGGTCAAATTTATTACGTCACATTTACTTCGCACATAATTCAGCCTGTTTCTACTTCAAAAACCACAGTACTTCTTAAATTAATGACAATTGCAGAAATAGAAATAACATGGAACCAAATGTTTTCAAGAATGAATCTTAAAAGACCATATATCCATTAGGTAGTGTGTTAAAGTTACAAGCATTACATAACTCATTAAGGTTTATGATCCCTAAACCCCAGAAACCAAAATCAGTCCACATAGTAAATAGAAATAAATGATTTCTCTGTGTATTCATTCTGTCTTCAATATATCATTCTGCTGATATTTTCACCTCCCTCAAGTCTCAAAATAATATATATTTAGCAAAAATGAGAAATTCACTCATTTCCATTCAAAACTCTCAATATGAAAGGCGACAGAAAACGAAAAAGTTCACATTTTTTACCTGGTTATGTAAAGAAAGTTAGTGAGGTGACACAAACTGACTACGACTATGATCTTCCATCTACCTCTGCAGTATATGAAGACCAAGAATTGAGCTATGTGAATATTGAACTAGACTCTCCAGGTAGTCACAGGGTTTTACGACCAAGGCCTGAAAAAAAAGAAAGCAGTTTTGATCAAAATGATACAATCATTTGCATAAAATGTTTTAGTGGAGTGAGTCCTATATGGATTTAGTGACATGACTGAAGAGGTTGTCTCTCTCACTTAAAAAGAAGCCGTGATGTCCGCTTGAGGTTGTTTGCTGGCTGATATTGAAGCTGAGAGTAATCAAAACCTTTAAATGAGATGAAAGATCATATAGGCTACAAGATTGCATTATCTTTCAGAATGTAATAAATGAAAAAAAATAAGCCCATGCCAATGTCGTGGAAAATTTCTTTCACCGAATAATATGAAATTGCACCATTGCTTACAGCAAGTAATTATATTATTTTTCATTAGCCATTTAAGTACACATCTAAAGGCAGATCTCATGTCTAGCGCTTCAGAATAAACATTTTGGCCTTATGGAAGGAGCAATGTGTTGCCAAGGTAACCAAGTAATATCTTATAAGAAATGCATAGAAGTGACGGGTGAGCGTCGGACGAAAAGATAAAATCCCATTTCAGGGCGACCAGGCACAGCAACGGATGGTTTTTTAAATTGGAATTATCAAAAGGCGACAGACTTATATTCTTATATGTGATGTCGATAAACATTTTTAAAACATCGACGCCAGTCACAAGGATTTACTTCACGACTTTCAAGGACCCGTTGCTTATTTCTCATCCGTCGTCTGTCGCCAACTGCCCGACAGTCTGTCACGAAAGTTTCATTCGTAATGTTTGTCATATCTGCACTGATTGTAATTTTGCCAAATATGCTTATTAAAGCTGCATGAGGGTATATGTTACCATACCTAGCAAGCATGCCCGTGGACCCGTCGTCTATTGCTGTTATTTGAATAAAAATGTAAAACTGCATCATTTATACTTTGTTCTCTATTTTACGTGTTATTGTTGACGGGTCAGTCTCAACAGGCGACAGATATTATGCTATATTCCTCGACGGGTCGTAAAGTCATAATATGTAGGCTACGCAGCAAAAGTAGAGAAAAAAGCAAATGCAAAAAAAATAAAAACTAGAACTGTTCTAATAACAGTACTGATGCAGGGCGTGTTACAACATTCAGGTACATACGAAGATGGTCTATTGCAATTACATTGATTTAAATACTTTTCTGAATCTCTGTATTCTGTATATTCACTAGGAATAAAATAATGTTTGTCAATTAATAAAGACCAAGTTTGATGAAATCCGGATAAGAAATAAGAAATTTGGTAATGCACATGCGCACAACAAAATTTCAATACTTCCATTAAATTAAAAATTGGATTATACACATACATACCAAGTTTTATGAAAATCGGATAAGAAATAAGAAAGTTGGTAATGCACATGCGCACAACAAGAATTCAATATTTCCATCAAATTTATAATTGGGTTATACACATACATACCAAGTTTGATGAAATTCGGACAAGAAATAAGAATGTTGGTAATGCGGATGCGCACAACAAAAATTCAATATTTCCATAAAATTCAGAATTGAATTATACACAAACATACCAAGTTTTATGAAATTCGGACAAGAAATAAGAAAGCTGGTAATGCGCATGCGCACAACAAAAATTCAATATTTCCATTAAATTCAGAATTAGATTATAAATAAAAAAGGTAACGGTTTTAAAATTATTGGATGAAAATATCTATGATAATTGCTCAAAGTCCTAAAACATACTTTGGTTCAGATATACAAAAAACATTAGTTTCACTTCCGGGATTTCCATGGGCAAAATATACGGAGAAAAACATCTTCTAAGTCATAATTACACTGGTCCAGGTACAAGGTTAGATCTACGATTAGACGAAAACGATAGACCAAAACCAGGTGAAGAACCCGTCAATAGAGTTGATGCTGCTGCACTTAAACATGATATTTTATACAAAAATAAAGATATAACATCCCGACACGAAGCTGACAAACAAATGTTAATCGAACTTGAAAAAATTCCAAATCCAACATTTAAAGAGAAAATACAAAGAGCACTAATCATTAAACTCTTGAAAGCAAAGATGAAACTGGGTATTGGAATAGCAGATGAAATACACAAAGAATTTAGGAAAAACAAACATTTTTTAAAACTCAAAGTGTTTGATAAAGATGAAATATGGTCAGCTGATTTAATTAATATGCCTGTTGAAAGAGGATATAAATATTGTTTAACCATTATAGATTTGTACACAAGATATACTTGGGTTATTCCTCTCAAAAACAAAAAAAGGTTTATCAGTCAAACACGCATTTGAAACAATAATGAAACAATCCGACAGATGACCGCAAAAGTTATGGGTAGATAAAGGGAGCGAATTTTATAACAAATGAAATCTCTAGGATTTGAAATATACAGCACGCATAACGAGGGTAAGGCTGTAGTTATTGAGAGATATAATAGAATAAATTATTCAAAAAGTTAACGGAATTGAAATCTCAAAAATGGCTTAAAATATTTCCAGAGGTTGTAGATGAATACAATAACAAAATTCATTCATCTATAGGTGTCACACCAACACAAGCCACAAATAATCAAAATATTATAAAGTCAATTAACGCACAACATACCTACGAAAATGAGATAAATAATATAAATATCAAACCCAGATTGATCGAGTTCGTATTGTCAAATATAAGAGCAAATTCGAAAAAGGCTACGTTTTGGATTTTGGACCAACGAAATATTTATCGTAGATAAAGTAAATAGTACATCACCTCGAACACATGAATTAATCGATCAAGACAAAGAACACATCGTAGGTTCTATCAAAACGAACTTCAAAAAACTGAAAATGAATAGCTTTCTTGATAAATACGAAAACGATACAACTACAAACTTTCAACTTATCAAATGAGTTAAATATATCACCGTTTTATTATTGTATGAGAGATGAAATAAATAATCCCAAGGATAAGAAAGGTAAATTTTATGCCAAAACAAATATACATACTTCAGATCAAAACGGAGTTCATCAATCTGCTTTATACAAAGACTTTTTAAATAACTTTTATTTCTTCGATTCTTTTGGATTAGAACCAACTGAAGAGATAACGAAACTGACTAATCAACCAATAAAATGTTCTACGTTTCAAATTCAAATGCCGGGTCAAAAATTTGAGGTCAACTTTCACTTTCACACAAGTTTAGGAAATCAGTTTGAAGAAATGGTAATAAATTTAACTTAATAAAACTTGCGAACAAGTTTGGATTAGGGTCTTTACCTTCAGATACTAAAAAAACCTAACACAACATGGATAAATAATAATAATAATATAATAATAATTTGTCAATGTAGTGGATAAAACTCAGTTACAAAGTTTAAGTTTATTAAGATCTAATTTAGGTGATAAAATATCAAAGCAAAAAATAGACCTTAAACAACTAATAGATAATATTAATCCAGGTATAAGTGAAGACAAATGGCAACAGGAATCAACTGCTCTAGAAACTAAATTTAAAACTGAATTTCAAAAAGAACTAACAAATATTATGATAATATTGATGATAGTGAGATTCACTTTTTCCTGTAAAAGTTAAAATCGATTCAATCTTCTTCTCTCATCCATCTCACTATTTTAACGCTCGTAAGATTTTCGAATTTATCAAAGATGGTGAATATGTTGAAAATAAAGATTTGGAAGTTAACGATGAAAACAACAAGCCTAATTACATGTATGAAATTGAAACAAATAGAAAATATATAGACACCTTTAGAATGCCAATAATACCAGACAATGACAACGATATTCTTTCAATAGGTGATTTTGATATGATATAAGAGACGGTAAGCTCACCATCGATGAACATTATTAGAAATCCAACTCCACAAGAAGTAGAGACAGTACATAATTATACGTTTTTAAGAACATCAGACTTTGAATATTTAAAACTATATTTTGATAATGCTAGTTTTTCATGCCCACAAAAATATTATCCTGATTTATTTACCTCAATTGATGTCCACAAAATTCAACGAGGTAAAGAATTTATAATATTTTTATCAATAATTGAACGTCATGAACGTCATAGCCCTAGAGAAGGTGGTGGTATATATACTTGTAGATGGAATATACACAAACTAAAGTTTTTAGAAGTTTTTTGAATAATGTTAAAAGAAAACCACCAAACAGCGAAGGAATTATATATCCTTATAGTGATAAAGATGAGTATACTTTTGATGAAAACTATGAATTTGATGATTTCGATTACCTTACTATTCAAGAAGAGAATGAAGAACTATTTTTTTCCATAAGGATATTTGATTAGTTTTTTTGTTTTAAATGAAGTTGAATAACAATTTCTTCGTTTCCAAAGTCAAATAAACCTATTTTCACCATCTTTGATTTCCAGATTTATATCTTTAATCATAAAGAATTAAGTGGTAAATATGTTGTTTGACATGGTTTCTCTATAATTCTATATCCAATGGTACAGTGAATGTTGGAATACTGTAAATAATCTTACGTCTGTGTTTATTGAAAAATCCACCGTTTATTAAATTACAGTGAATATTAATGACGTCAATATCATTCTCGATATCAGCTTTATGTGGCGCTAAAGTGGATTGTGTGTACATTTGTTTATCAAATCGCAATAAAGTATTCAAAGAATTTACTACATTGAAATCAACTTGATTAAAATTAATCCATCCCCATCAATAGTTGGTTTGAGTGTTTTTGGTATGGTTCGATCTGGATTTGAAAAATACTGTTTTATATCATCTTAAGTTCTAATTATTATTTCATCATCTTCAATGGGATATTTTATTTGGTGAGGAGAAGGAAGCGGTGGCTGTTGAATTTGTTTAGGTGTGGGGGTTGCTGCTGTTTCTTTTTAATATTGGGTTAAATAAAGTTTGTAGATTTTCTTTTAATCCAAGTTGTTGTAATATGTTTTTTTCAACTTGAGTCTTTATTTTATTCTTAGCTTTGATATATTGTCTGTTTCTGTTTCCAATCACCCATTTTTAAAGAAATAAAATTAACAAATATTTGTCATAACTCTTTCACCTGTAGGGTTTCTAGTATTAACAAATACATATCCATGATCATCTGGGTTTCTCCATTGAGCTTTACAAACCTTTTTAAATGTATCCCTGTCCATTCCGTGATTAATTGACTGAATAATTTGAGATAAATCTTTGTCGTTTAATTCGAATAATAAAAAACAAGTCGCGTTCTTTCTAATAAACATAGCATCCATTCCGTAAAAGGATTGGGATTGGTAAATACAGTGACAGTTCGTGAAGAATTCTCGTTGAACAGCTTGATTTCTTTGTGCTACACAGTCGTCAAACAAGTTCTTTCGCTCACTATCAATTTTAGACAAATCTAAATCATTAATGTTTTTCGTAAGATTGAAAGATGGATTCTTTTCTTTTATATATGTGATTTCTATCTTTTCATTGTCTTCATAATATTTACATATGTCTTGAACGGATTCTTAAAGCTTTGAGGAATTGATAATATGATTGCTCTGGTGTTGTTGTGTAGACATATAGTGAATCGAAATCTAAAAGTTTTGGTGTTGTCAACCTGTTAAAGGTCAAATAAGTTTTTCCCGAACCTGAACTTCCGCATATGCATAAAAGCATTGGATTACTAGGAAATATTTCTGAATGATCCAGAACGTATGTTTTTAAAAACTATGGCATTACCCTTGTGTTTGACTTTCATTTCTCCGGTGTGGATTTTATCTATTAGATTACTTAATCCCTCTTGGTTTCTTCACTTAATCGATTTCCAAATTCTTTAACTGTTCCTAATATATCTGCTACTCCTGGACCTTGTGCTATCTTTTCCATTTCCATATTATGTCTATGATTTTCACTTTTTTCAGCATCAGCTGCTTTCTTGGCGTTGACAGCTTGTGCTACACCAGCAGCTTCACCAGCAGTTGCGCCAGCTGCGGTCAGGCCAGCAAATATCAAAGGTGGGAAAGGTAAAAATCCACCTTCCTTTACACTCTTGTCAATTCTTTCCAAATCTATATCATCTCGGACTTTACGATGCTTATATTTATCGATAAGTTTTTTTTTTATATATTTTGATCTGTTTACCATTGTAAGTTATTGTAGTTGATGATTCCATTTCGATTGCTTCTATTATTCGTTTTACTAATGTTTCTGGCTTCATTTTGAAGAGGATAATTTAAATGATTATTCTATACAAATCATCCGTCTGTCGGATATTTTAATTATATGTTTTGCTTCTTCCAATAATAAACAATAACCGTTTACATCTCCTTGTGTTTTTTCGATATGGATATTTATATTAACTCCTGTTTTGAAAAGATCTTCTTGATGAGCTGATAGATCAAAACAGAAGATTTGGATGCAAAATCTACATATTCAAACTGAGGTGGATTTCCAAATAATTCACACATATTTTTATAGTTTCTATACAATTCTTTATAATCCTTCGTGGATGGATTAATTGTTAAAGGTTGGTTAGGATAATTATCATTGTTTAATCTTACTTAAACTTTACGGATTATAGGATCTTGAGTTTGGTTCATTGCTACTCTAAAGATATTATTGTTATTCGTTTGAGAATCTGGTAAGTTCTTGAACCCAACCATTAAATATCTTGCTGGTTTAATAGTGTAAGTGATTGGCCATGTAGTGGATTCTCCAGTTAAAGTCATACTACCTACCGTGTTACGACGAAGAAAAGCTATTTCAATATCTTTAGTCATAGCGTTTAATGTTCTCGTTTCTACTTCTATGGATGGTGTTATTACGGTATGAAAAGTTGGAGATTCGTTATTTCTAATTTTGCTTTTGAATCATTCTCCCAAAAGAATATCTTATCGTCATTAACTTCTCTTTGTAGATGAATTTTATATGGTAATCCTATGGAAACTTTTCTGTGTTCCAACAGACCGAATAAAGGGTATAATTTCCAGTTTACGTAATTACCCCACCTATTATTCTCAACAACATTATTATACTGATTTACTCGAATCCATAATTTACTAGCTACTCTTTCTAATGTGTTTCGAACAACGACTCTTACTCTAGCTTCATTTGCGTCAGCAGCAAGAGTTCTTACTGGTTCTTTTAAAACACTTCCATCACCAACATCGGGTATCCATCCGGAAACAGAATCGTAGTTTTTGGGATATAGAACTGTTTTCAACATTGTGTCAAATTCTCCGGGATGTTTGATGGTTTCTATCAAGGGGATTTGAACCAGCTTCCAAAACCATTTCAGTAAATAAAGATGGGAAGAAATTGTCTTCAAATTTGTGTTTCTGTGATGAATTACTAGTGAATTCTATGTTGACCTATATAGTCAACAATTGCGTATTTACTTCCTCCTGTGATATGTAGTCTCTACATATCATCTCCAAATCACTACAGATTCATTTTTTTTAATAGTTCAAGATATCGGACAAAGGAATCTATCTTCAAATTTGTGTTTCTGTGATGAATTACTAGTGAATTCTATGTTGACCTATATAGTCAACAATTGCGTATTTACCTCCTTGTGTGATACTCCAATTTACTACAGATTCATTATATCATTCTCATAATATCATGTGAAGTTCTAACCAGATATAAAATTCTGTATGAATTCCAATCTCATAATATTTGGAGTTCTAACCAGATATAAAATTCTGCATGAATTCCAAATTATTTAATCATATAATCATATCTGTAGTGATAAAACCCTTCTGTTAATTCTACTACCACTATAGATTCATTTATCATAATATGAAATGGAAGGTATTTACAAAAAACAACAGTTATCCTTCTGTTTATTCTACAGAATTTTCGATTACTTTTCGATCTCTGAAGAATTGGCCAAGAAAAAGGAAATGAAAGTTGAATACTAGAAACTATGATAAATTGATATTCAGCGTCATCAAGTAACGCGACAGAAGAGAGGACAACCTAAAAAAGGTGCCGTCGGGCTTGATATGTGGGGTGGGGAGGGGGTGTTTTGATACGGTATTGTTGACTTTATAGGTTTTAACATGGACACTCAGTCGATCATCTAAGAAACATACAAGACCTTCGAATACTCTTCGATTAGTAGAATTACTACCAAAAGGACATTAAGTTCAATATCTAATTGGAGGTGATCACAAGTAAGAAAAATATGGTTTTTGTTGACTTTATAGGTTTAACATGGACTCTTAGTCAATCATCTCAGAAACATTAAATTTGGAGAGACATTTCCATGTTTGATCATTTTAAACTGTTGAATTTCTTTATCTGTAGTGATAAAATTTCATGCACCCTTGTTAATTCTCTGAAACTTTCGAATATACTTTTAGCTCTGAGAACTGACCTTAAAGGGGTATACATGAAATGAAGGTATTGAATATCCCTTCTGTTTATTCTACAAGACTATCGAATACTTTTCGATTAGTAGAATTACCACCAAAAAAAGGGCATTAAGTTCAATACCTAATTGGAGGTGGTAATAGATGAATTGATCACAGGAAGAAAAAAAATATGGTTTTGTTGACTTTATAGGTTAAAATGGACACTCACTCGATCATCTCAGAAACATTTAATTTGTAGAAACGTTTCCAATGTTTGATCATTTTGAACCATTGAATTTCTTTTTCAGTTGTTCCCATGATTTCCTTCTACAGAAAGAATAATTGATAGAAAAAACATTCCACAGCCCTATTGTGCGAATGTGCCGGAAATGCGCACTATCGGAACGTTCATATACTACTACGGATATAGTGATAGAAATGTACATTAGCATTGACGAGCGACACCAAGTTTCGTCAAAATCCATCAAGAATTGTGCCTTCTAGAGTGTTTACAAGCTAAAATTGAACGCGTTTTCAAGAACAAGGGCAATAACTTATACTAAATATTTTTCAATTTTTCTGATTTTCGATAGGGTTTATCCTTGGCCGATAACAAACACTCATACCAAAATCCATCATGAATTGCATAAATCATAAATGAGTGTTTACGAGCGTTTCAAGAATAAGGGCAATAACTCATAGTAAATATTTTTCGATTCGTCTGATTTTCGATAGGGTTCATCCTTGGGTGATTACAAACAACCATACCAAGTTTCATCGAAATCAGTCAAGAATTGTGCCTTGTAGAGTGTTTACGAGCAATTGTGGACGGACGGACGGACAGACGGACGGACCGACGGGAAGAGGTGACGGCAATACACGCACCCCATTTCATGTGGGCGTATAAAAATGTATGTTTATTTCTTCAATAAAATAAATGCCATTTTTAAGTGTACTTTACTACAATGATTCTGCCTATTTATTGAAATTTGGGTAAAAATATACAAAGGATTGTTTTTTCGCTATGTTTCTAAAGTATTAGTCTTGATTATCTGTTTGTACGGTAGCCTCTTTCTACCTACCCTTTTGTATTTTTGTATGTCTATTTTTGACTAATATTTGGTCTAGATTTGGAATTTGATGTCTGAAATTACATTTTCGTTCAGATTTTGTAAGATTTTGAGAGAATTTCACGCGGAAGGATAATTCTAAAAATAGTCGTTAAGCGCCGATGTTGATAAAATATCTGTTTTCAGTTTGCCCAGCTCAAGATTTTCATGGTCCACAAACTAAGTATTTGCTAGTCTTTCATGTAACATATTGGAAACTTGCATTAGCGAACATATAATATACCTAAATGGAATAGTGGCGTATTCATTTACATACGCAAAAAGACGACCAGAACTTACGAACATTTATAAATAAAGCGCGCAATAAATTCGCACTGACTTCAGTGGCCGACCAATAATTTATGTGGCTATAGTGGATACACTAATATTTTCGGAATGAGTTTGCATTAGCACGTTAGCTAAATTAGCTAACATTTACTGCTGTATACAAGAGTAGACTAAAAATCAATATCGAATTTCATATAGGCCTACCGTACTTGCTGAGATACTTTATTTATAATATATATAAGTTAATGGAGCAGTAATATATGGTGCTGACATTTCAAATTTTCGGACTAAAGTCCTCAAATCCAGTAGCTTTAGTCACATGCATCTGTTTCTATCAATAGTCGACTCTCTCTATAATAGTATATATATACAAATACAAATAATTAGTAATTACCATCGACAAATATGTGGTCTTTTGTGACCCCCTTGAATTTTCACCAAATATTTGGGAGCACTAGTTTCCGTTAGGCCGACTAAGTAGTATAAGACCTTTCAATATGTTCGCAAGGGGATTCCCCCTTCCATTTCATTTCATGGGGAAAGTCCCAAAAAAGACCTACACACCCTACATTCCATAAATTCCTACCCCAAAAAAGACCTACACACCCTACATTCCATAAATTCCCACCCCAAAAAAAGACCTAAACACCCTATATTCCATAAATTCCTACCCCCCAAAAAGTCCTCCACACCATACATTCCATAAATTCCCACTCCAAAAAAGTCCTACACACCCTACATTCCATCAATTCACACCCCAAAAAGACCTATTTACCCTACATTTTTGGGTTTGGAAAACAGACCATAATTTCTACTCAAATTTTAAACCTTAAAAATGGCAAATAAAAATTACATACTAGATCCAATCTTTAGATTATACGATCCGATTCGTTATTCATTTAACAAGAAAAAATAGGATTATATTATCATCTCACCCACTGTTGGTTCTAAATCCCAGTTGAATGATGGTGGTAGAATTACCTTCGAAATAAATTCATTATCAAATTGGTTACTTCTTTCCGATGCTTATTTCAGATGCGATTTCAAAATAAAAGATGGAAAATGGTTGGTTTCAAGAACTTACCAGACTTACAGACGAATAACAATAATGTCTTCAGAGTGACAATGAACCAAAATCAAGATCCTATAATCCATAAAGTTCAAGTAAGATTAAACAACGATAATTATCCTAACCAACCATTAACAATTAATCCATCCACAAAGGATTATAATGAATTGTATAGAAACTATAAAAATATGTGTGAATTATTTGGAAATCCACCTCAGTTTGAATATGTAGATTTTGCAATTAATCACCCAATCTTCTGTTTTGATCTGTCAGCTCATCAAGAAGATCTTTTCAAAACAGGGGTAAACATAAATATTCACATCGATAAAACACAAGGAGATGCGACCGGCTACTGTTTATTGCTGGAAGAAGCAAAACATTTGATTAAAATATCAGATAGAAGAATGATAAGAATTGAATAAAAAAACACCCTTTAAAAAATGAAACCAGAAACTTTAGTCAAGAAAATAATAGAAGCTATGGAAACGAATTCGCCGACTCTAATAACTTACAGCGGTAAAAAAGTGCACATAACCCAAAAGATTATCGATAAATACAAACATTGCAAAGTCAGAGACGATATAGACTTGGAAAGAATTGATGAGAATTTAACTAAAAAAGGTGGATTTTTACCTTTCTTACCTTTAATCTTTGCTGGTTTAGTTGCAGCTGGTGCAACTGCTGGTGGAGCTGCTGGGATAGCCAAAGGTGTCAACGAAAAGAAAGCTGAAGCCGCTGCAAACGCCGAAGCACGTAGACACAATTTGGCAATGGAAAGAGAAGCACGAGGAGGTTCGGGAGTAGGAGATATATTAGGGACGGTTAAAGAATTCGGACAAAGATTTGGCGAAGAAACCAAGAAAACCGTTAAAGAGGGATCAAGCAAATTAATAGATAAAATCGACACCGGAGAAATGAAGGTCAAACACAAGGGCGACGCCATATTTTTTAAAAACATACGTTCGGGCGAGGGAATCTTCCTTTTAAAGTATAAAGGCAACGGGGTGATTTTTGGTACGAAAATGTAATAAATAAAAATGGGCAAAAAATTTAATCATTCAGAAATATTTCCTAATAACCCAATGCTCATGTGTATATGCGGTAGTTCCGGTTCTGGGAAAACTCATCTCACTTTTAACATGTTGACAACACCAAACCTTTTAGATTTCGTTTCTCTGTATATCTACACAACAACACCAGAGCAATCGTATTATCAATTCCTCAAAGCTTTGGAATATTTACCAAAGAAAGATGTTCAAGACATATTTCAATATTACGAAGAAAACGAAGAAGAAGTGGAAATAAAAGATATCATAGAAAACTTCATTAAATCAAAGAATCCATCTTTCAATCCAACGGATATAAAAGTTTTTCTTACGAAAAATGTTAATGATCTAGACTTGTCTAATATTGATAGCAATCGAAAGAACTTAATATTGTTTGACGACTGCGTAGCGCAAAGAAATCAAACTGTTCAACAAAAATTCTTCACCAAAGGAAGACATCACAACTGTCACTGCATATACCAATCCCAATCTTTTTACGGGATAGATTCTATGTTCATTAGAAAAAATGCAAATTGTTTTTTATTATTTGAATTAAACGATAAAGATTTATCTCAAATCATTCAGTCTATAAATCACGGAATGGACAGAGATACATTTAAAAAGGTTTGTAAAGCTCAATGGAGAAACCCAGATGATCATGGATATGTATTTGTAAATACTAGAAAACCTGCGGGAGAAAGAGTTATGATCGATATATGTTAATTTTATTTTTTTAAAAATGACGGATTGGAATAATTTTTTAAAAAGAAATAGAGAATATATCAAAGCTAAGAATAAAATAAAGACCCAAGTTGAAAATAACAGATTACAACAATTCGGATTAACGGAAAATCTACAGACTCTATTTCAACCCATATTAAAATCTCAAGAGGATATTAAAAAGAAATTAGCTTTAGAACCCACACCTCATATAGAACCCAAACCGATTGAATATAATGGTATTATAATTAGGACATTAGATGATATAAAACGTCTTTTTTCAAACCCTGACCCAGATTTACCAAAGAGCATTTCACCAATCGTTGATAATCAAGGTTTATTGTTTAATGGGTTTAGAATAATATTTAGTCCAAATTCTCCTTTATTCAAAATCGACACAAAAGACTTTATATTTACATTAACGAGAGGGTTAATAGATTTAATGAATGGCAAGGATGTTGAAATTGCCGATTACAAGGATTTAGTTGCATACTCAAAATTTCTACATGCAATAAGAAAGTCAGGACCCGAAACAAGAAGATTGAAAGAAGTTGATTTTTATATAACAAAAGTTATTGAGGAAGAGGAGGTAGATGATTATGCAGAAGATTATCCACCAAGCATACAAGAAATAGACGAATTCGATGATATGGTGGCATCTGGACAAGGTATAACGTTTTTATCCGACGACAATAAAGAATTGCTTAATAGATTAGAAATAATATTAGCGGCCATGAAAGAAGGTCATCGATCGGACAGACAATACAACGAAGTCAATGCCATATTAAAACGGCTTTTGGAGAAAGAAATCATCACTAAAAAAGACTATATAAACGTCATTAAAAATGTCCAATAAAGAACAATTGTTCGTTATCACCTCGAATAAACCAGACATCAAATTGTTTCTAGACTACGAGTATGAACTCGATCGCAATAAACAGTACGAACTGGGATTAAAGTATTTCTCCGTTTACAATTCCATTAGAAACATCAACGAAAAAAACAATCAACTAAAAATATCGACGGATAACGGAGTTACGTTCGAAACCATAAGCTTACTACCGGGGAGCTACGAATACGTAGCCATCAACGATTACCTATCCGAATACGCAGGAAGCGTGAACGGTAAAAACAATATCGAATTCGAAGGTAATCTGAATCTGAACAAAATAAAACTGATATTGAGAAATAACAGTCAAGTCGATTTCAACGTAGAAAATTCGTTGAATGCGTTACTAGGGTTCGATAAACGAATATACGTGCAATCGACATTGGCGCCGCACAAGGCCAACATCGAGAACGATATCGATGTGATCAACATTCACTGTAATTTGATCAACGGTGGATTTTCAACAAGCACAAACGCCAAATCATATACAGCATACCGACTTTTACGGTACTGATCGGATACAGAATTATAGAGAAACCGTTTCAAACGACCTATTTACCAGTCAATTCTTTCATGATCAAAGATATAAATCTGGAAATCAAAGACGGTAAAAACAGGTTCATAGACTTTGGCAACGAAGAAATTGTCATTCAACTTCATTTAAAACAATCTTCATTCTCTTCTTGATTAGAAAGATAATCGAAATCATCAAATTCATAGTTTTCGTCAAAACTATACTCATCTTCGTCATTGTAAGGATACATAATTCCTTCACTGTTTGGTGGTTTTCTTTTAACATTATTCAAATAACTTCTAAAAACTTTAGTTTGTTTATCATTTGGAATAACTACTCCATTGGTGAAACTTTTTTCCCATGGTTTATTAAATTCGTTCGACACATCATGTCCGCTTGCTAACTGAACGTAATCTTCTACACTTATCTTATCATTAGAATAACCTTTAAACGTTTTCTTTTCTTTTAAAACACCATCAGAAGTCAAAACGATGTTGTATTTGACTTTTGGTGCTAAATATAAACCAAATATAATTCCACCGTCACCGTAATCGTTTTTACCTTTGCAATAGTCTTTTTCGGAGACCAAACCAGCTCTGTTTAGTTTTTTCCAATTTTTGGATGAAATGTACAAACTATCGGTGTCGGTATAGTATATTTCGGGTTTATAAAATCCATTTATGACCTGAATGAAATTGTTCATTATTTTTTTACTGTGAGATAAAACGAATGATCCCAAATGACTAGGTGTTAGTCGTGTAGATTTACTGTCTTCGTTAGTAATCTCTTTTTCTTCAATTTCTGTTTCAACAATATATTGAGTATCATTAATTTTCTCATAGGTTTTAACGCGTGAATCAAAGTTGGCCTGTAAAGTTGCTTCATTCCATAAATGTCTAGTTGTGAATATATCTTTCTGAATTGATTTACCATACAAGGAATTACCTAATAATTTCATGCAGTTACTACCCACGATATTACCTTCTCGTTTATATTTATTTCTTAAATCTCTCAAAATTAAAATATAATCTCTATAGGGTGGAGTTTTAAAATTTTCTTCGTAAACTATACCATCTAATATTCTAATAATTCGTCCACCGGCTTTCACTATTTCTTGAATATCGACCGATGTTAAAACGTCGTGACAGAAACCATTTCTGAACCTGATTTTGTTACCAGTTTCCTTTTTACCTTCTTTATTCGTGAAAGTGATTTTATCTTTAGCTGGTATCGGTTGGAAGAACATGTTTTTGGGATAGTCAAACCACACTGTTAAAATAGCTGTTCTAGGTCTGAATTTTTGTTTATTGAAGAGTTTAC
>NW_008707225.1:1116903-1121140 GCF_000327385.1 Lottia gigantea | reverse complement strand
TTCACTTTCCGCTCTCGGATATTCACTGTCTAAATCCGACATGGCGGAAGCGTATAAACCGTTAGCATCAAATGCCATTTAGTACATTCTATTTTTTTAAGTCTCGAATGAACCTCCGTTTTGTCTTTTGTGCTTGCGCTGTATTCTTTGAATAAATCAATTATGTTATTACTTTCAAGTTCTGTATATTCCTTTAATACGTTACAAATTTCATCCATTTTGTTCGTTTCAAATGATTTTCTATTTGCCGAAACTCTTCCTCCTTTAATAGATCGTCTGATAAAATTTCTTATAAAAGGATTTGTGTGCGAATAAACTTTTTCTATATTTTCTTTTTCGGTATGTTTCGCAACCATTCTAGTAGTTTCATACCATTCTTCTTCCACCATTTCTTTATCGTAATGATATAAATAATACCAACCCTTTAAAGATAAAGATGGAGCCGTTAGATTATTGGACATATTCTGGTTTACAACTTCTTGACTTGGTTGTATTTTATCAAACATGCTCCCAAACAGAGAGTGTCTCTCTTGGCGTAAGGTTCCCATTCGTGTCTCAATTCCTCCCAGTTGTCTTGCGTGTATTTAGCGATATCTACGTCGGCAATCTTTCTCAAATTCGCGGGAAGATTGGAAGAATTTCCCCATGCAACCAAACTAGAGGATTCGTGTTGATAGGAACATGTGAAATTAATATGTTGTAAATAATTACCCTTTATTTCTTTCTGTCTTTTCCATTTTTTCTGTAAATCTTCATCCGTGTATGGATTAGATAAAGGAAAAGATAGAATTCCTCTGGGTGTTTTTAAAGGGCAATGCGTTAGTTTTTTTGCATTTTTAAGCACGATCCAGTTGTCGAATCCACTGCCGTTATGAGAAATTAATATTAATCTCTTTCTATCATATTGACCTAAATATTTCAACATTTGATCGATGCAATCTGTACCTACAAATATTTCTACTACATTCATTAGTTTATCATAAAATTCTTCTGGAATGGGATCTGTAGGCTTTAAATCTGGAAATAGATTATTTATTCTGTTTAACATTTTCCTTAGTTTTTCTAAATTAATTAAAGTACAGGCATAAGGAATTGCTCTTAGCGTGTCTTTTCTGAATACGTTTCGCAATCCCAAGCGAATAACGCATCATCACTCATACTCGAAAGCACGTTTAGTTTGAGGGGTGAAACCTGTGTTACTGCGTTGTCGTCTCTACACGTTTTCCACACCTGTTCGTAATTGTCTTCTATTTCTTGAATTCCCAAACTTTTTTGGCTTCTTCTAATCAAACAGAAATGCGAGTTGTGTAAGTACAAAACCCAATCTATTTCATCGTGAACGTCTCTGGGGTGAAAATGTCTGTTTTTGGGATTATAAATTTGAAACGAAGTGTTAAATTTCTTGTTGAATTCATTCATTCTAGCACAAGTCATCACTCCTTTTCTATTTGCTTCTGAAAACCCGTTGATGTATTCTTGAAATTCTCTCGTGTAGTCTTCGTTTAAAACACGATTGACGCATTTGATAAAACAGTGACCATCTGTAGGTATGTAACAATTTTCGCCTTCGTATTCATTTATCTTTTTAAGTAGATCAGTTCCTCCTCTGCCAACTCTCGACCTTTTTATTTCTTGGAAATTGTCTTTCATTAAAATTATTTTTCCTGTAAAATACCAATCGGAAGCATCGGATTTTTTGTCCATATTTGAAAAGATATTGTGAAAAGTTTTGGCATTGAAACCGAGGAGTGACATGTATTGTCTGTGATTCCCTTCCTCGACTATCTCTCCATCTATTTTAATTTGTCCTTTGAATGTTTTAAATTTATCAGAGATTGCCTTGATAACATCGGAAAATAGGGCGTTTTCTATCAATGTTTCATCAAGTTCGATTTTATTCATATTTTTTTAAGTATATATTTTTGATTATTTCTTTATTTTGACCGCTGATATTTCTGTATGGAATTTGTCCCAAATTTCATTGAATTCTTGTAATTCTTCAACTGTTATGTTCTTGTCTTCTCTCGATCTTTCGAAAAAGATGTACAATTGATTAAGATACATATTCAAGATATCCGTTTTCTTTTTATAATGAGCTTTCTTTTTGCTCGTGAAACCTAAAGTGATGAGGCCACAAGAGGTCGTTTGAACGGCTGTTAATGCAGCCAATACGGTTGGTACGATGACTGGAGGCATTAATCCACCAGCCACGGCCGCTGCCACCGTTACTCCTACCGTTAGAACTGTGCTCGCTGTTTTGAAAAAAGAATCGATTCTACTCCATGTTTTCCTGCATGAATTGTACTGTCTCAACTTTATTTTCAACTCTTCTTGTTTGTCTATCATGTATTGTTGTCTGCTTTCGAGTTCCATTTTTTAAGTCGTTAAATTAAGTGAATTTCCGATAAATGGAACCACGGAATATCTTAAAAGTAAAAACATTTACGCGTACTAACGACATTTCTTTTTTCGTATGGTCCTCTTTAAGATGATAGGAATATTTTCTTTTTTCTTTTTCGATGTTTATCTTGGCTCTAAAAATATAACCACCCGCATTAAGGATTGAGTCGGAACCTTCGGCAAACGATAAATGCACTATAAACTCTCTTTCTTGTTGACTTTTATGAACATCGATCGCGCGGTATTTTTCATCGTAAACAAAATACAGTTTTACGTATTCAAAGTCTGTTGTTCGTAAAAACTCGTGACTGCTCGATTCTATTTTTCCGGGTACGTTTAAGTGTCGTGGAACTTGGACAATGTTGGTTGATGGTGGATTTTCCGTCTCCAATATCATATCTAAATCTTTGATTCTAAATCTATTTATATCTTTATTTTCTACTTCCATTTTAAAGGTGTCTATATATTTACCATTTTTCGTTTCAATTTCCTGATTCCTTATATCAATCAAACGTATATTCTCTTCCAAATTACCATCATTGAATAATGAAATATATTTGACGGCCCTACCGCCTTGTTTGAAGACTACTTTATTGACTTTAACCTTCATGGGAAACTCTATTTGAATCAGACAATTACCTCGAAAAGTAAACTCTTGCGTTTCGCCGATATCGAATACGTTTTTAGGTTCTCCGTATATGAGAGTACCTACTTTTATTTCTGCTTTGAATCCGTATTTGTTTGATTTATAAATTTGGTCTTTTCTATCGAAGACAGTGTCACTTTCGAATGGAAGATTGAAATAATACGATTTGTCCGTGACAATAGCTTCTAATTTGCTCAACTTTCTCTCTTGTGTCAAAAAATCGTCCTGAATTCTAGATACCAAAAGATTGACCTGTTCTTTAATATAATTTTTCATATCATCTCGAAATTTATTTTGAACAAAGTTTTTAATCACACCCACTTCTTTTTCTAATTCGTCCGTGATTTTAGTATCCAAAGCAGTCAATTGTTGTTTCAACGTATCTTTGTCAATGGGAAGTGTGTTAATTATATCTTGAACATCTGGTTTTTGCTTCGCGATCTTTTCGTTCAAATTGGATATCGAATTTCGTAACTCGGTTTTGTCCGCGGTCTTGCCTAGTTCTGCTAGCAATTCGCCAAGTTTTCTTTCCAAAGCGGTTAGTTTTCGTTTCAATCTATCCTCGTTTACATTTGGGTTGTCTATTAAACGTTGGACGTCTATTTTTACCTTCGTAATCTTTTCGTCTAATTTAGATATTAAATTTTGCAACTGACTTGTTTTATCCACTTGAATAAGACGTTTCAAACTCGTTAACTCTTGTTGTAGTTTGGGTTCGTCCACAAGATTTTTAATATTTCGTCTGATGAATTTTTTCACGTCAGTTATTCTATTTTCAACATGGTTCTTATCTATTTGAATTGCTTTTTATTTGATCCAGTAAATATTTCTTGTTCACGGCATCGTTATCGTTTCCTGGAAACTTTAAATTAGTTATTTTGAAATTGTTCATATCGATATCCCCTTGTAAGGTGTCTCCGATTTGATCCACGAAAAAAGGTTTCGCTTTGTTTATAAACGCCGTAGAACTCATGGGATTTTTAGATTCTAGAGGTAAAGACCCAAATCCAAACTTGTTTGCCATTTTTATTGAGTTAAATTTATTATAATTTCTTCAAACTTTTCTCCCAAACTCAACCGATATAAAACCCAAAGCGACAGCTGTCCACACAGCTTTTGTCCTGGCATTTGAATTTGAAATGAAGAACATTTGATTGGTTTGCTAGTCAATTTCGTTATCTCTTCTGTCGG
>NW_008707225.1:890574-1116004 GCF_000327385.1 Lottia gigantea | reverse complement strand
ATCCTAAACTTCTGCATTGTTTAGTTTTTCTTTTATGTCGTTGCAAACAGGTGGTATCGTTCTTTTGGACACTAGTTTATTTTGTTATTGTATTCGTCGACAACAACCGGTAATATTTTAAGCCATTTTTGAGATTTCAATTCCGTGAATTTCTTGAATAATTTGCTTTTAAGAGTCCTGTTGAATCTTTCTATCACTACGGCTTTACCTTCGTTATGCGTGCTGTAAATTTCAAACCCCAGAGATTTCACATTTCTGTTGTAGAATTCGCTTCCTTTATCAACCCACAACTTTAGGGGTCGTCTGTCGGATTGTTTCATTATGGTTTCGAATGCTTGTTTGACAGTCAGACCCGATTTGTTTTTCAAGGGAAAGACCCAAGCGTATCTCGTGTATAAGTCGATCACCGTCAAACAATACTTGTACCCTCTCTCTACTGGCATGTTGATTAAATCGGCTGACCAAATTTCATCTTTATCAAAAACTTTGACTTTGAGGTAATGTTTGTTTTTTCGAAATTCTTTGTGAATCTCGTCTGCTATGCCCATACCCAATTTCAATTTTGCCTTCAAGAGTTTTATGATAAGAGCCCTCTGTAATTTCTCTTTGAAAGTGGGATTGGGAATATTTTCGAGTTCGTCTATCATTTGTTTGTCTGCTTGGTGTCTGAATGTTATGTCTTTGTTTCTGTACAGTATGTCGTGTTTGAGTGCTGCTGCGTCAACTCTATTAACGGGTTCTTCCCCTGGTTTGGGATTATCATTTTCGTCTAAACACAGATCTAATCTCGTGCCTGGACCTGTATAATTGTGGCCTGGGAGATGTTTTTCTCCGGGATATTTTGACCATGGGAATCCAGGAAGAGAACCCAATGACTTTTGACCGTACCACCCTTTTTATTTTGTTGGCGTTCCAGTGGAGGGGGCAGCATCTATTACTGTCATCCATCAACCACACAACGTGCGCACCATAGCTTATATAAATAGATATAAATCTGGAAATCAAAGATGGTAAAAATAGGTTTATAGATTTTGGAAACGAGAAAATTGTTATTCAACTTCATTTTAAACAAAAGAACTAACTCTTCATTCTCTTCTTGAATAGTAAGGTAATAGAAATCATCAAATTCGTAGTTGTCATCCATGTTTAATTCTTTTCCATCGTTGTAAGGATACATAATTCTTTCATCGTCCGGTGCTTTTGCGTGAATAGAATTATTCATTATTTTTTTATTGTGAGATAATACGAATGAACCCAAATGACTAGGTGTTAGTAGTGTAGATTTAGGAGGTAAACAGTCAAATTATTTTTCTTCTTCATTTATCTCAACGATATATTGAGTCTCATTTACTTTAGGATAGCTTTTGACATGTGAATCTAAGTTGGTTTTTAAAGTTGCTTCACTCCATAGATGTCTCGATGTAGTTATATCCTTCTGAATAGATTTACCATACAAGGAATTACCTAATAATTTCATGCAATTACTAGCCACAACATTACCTTCTCGTTTATATTTATGTCTTAGATCTCTCATAATTAAAATATAATCTCTATATGGTGGAGTTTTAAAACTTTCTTCATATACTATACCATCTAATATTCTAATAATTCGTCCACCAGCTTTAACTATTTCTTGAATATCGAAAACATCTGAACAGAAACCATTTCTAAACCTGATTTTAGTACCAGTTTCCCTATTACCTTCTTTGTTCGTAAAAGTAATTTTATCTTTAGCTGGTATGGGTTGGAAGAACATGTTAGTAGGATATTCAAACTAGACTTTTAAGATAGCCGTTCTAAGTCTGAATTTCTCCTTAAAGAGCTTAACAAATTTCTTTATTTTCTTCTGGTAGAAACGGTATTCCACTTTCCGCTTTAGGATATTCGCTGTCTAAATCTGACATGGCGGAAGCGTCGAACGCCATTAGTTTAGTACATTTTATTTTTTTAAGTTTTGAATTAACTTCCGTTTTGTATTTTTTACTTTTACTATATTTTTTAAATAAATCAATTATATTATCACTTCGTGTTTCACTTTGTGAAATAAATTCCTTTAATACATTACAAATTTCATCCATTTTAACAAAAATTTTGTTCGTTTCAAATGATTTTCTGTTAGCAGAAACTCTTCCTCCTTTAATGGATTGTCTGATAAAATATCTTATAAAAGGGAATGTATGTGAGTAAACTTTTTCTATATTTTCTTTTTCAGTGTGTTTTGGAACCATTTTAGTAGTAGTTTCATACCATTCTTCTTCAACCATTTCTTTATGGTAATGATATAAATAATACCAACCCTTTAAAGATAAAGAAGGAGCCGTTAGATTATTGGAAATATTCTGTAATACAACTTCTTTCATAACTTTGTTATATTTTATCAAACAAGCTCCAAGACATAACGTATCTCTTGTAGCATAAGGTTCCCATTCGTGTCTTAAAGATTCCCAATTATCTTCGGTGTATTTTGCAATATTGTTATCAGTGATCTTTCTCAAATTCATTGGTAGATTAGATAAATTAACCCATGCCGCCAAACTAGATTTTTCATGTTGATAGGAACATATGAAATTAATATTTTGCAGATAATTAGAGTTGCCAATTATTTGTTTTTGTCTTTTCCATTTTTTCTGTAAATATTCATCGGTGAATGAATTAGTTAAAGGTAGAGGTGGAATGCCTCTAGCTGTTACTAGTGGACATGGCGATTCTCTTTCGCTATAGCTTTCGCAATCCCATGCGTATAAGTAATCATCGTGAATTGTTGGAAAAACATTTAGTTTCAGAGGTGAAACTTGTGTTACTGCATTATCATCTCTAAAAGTTCTCCATACATTTTCATCGTAATTATGTTCTAATTCTTTAATGCCTAAGGTTTTGTTATTTCTTCTAATGAGTAAAATACTTTCTTTGGTTGAAAATGTCTATTTTTGGGCATATAAATTTGAAAATAAATATTAAATTTCTTATTGAATTCACAGATTCTAGCAGTTGTCATAACTCCTTTTCTATTTGATTTTGAAAAACTGCTGATGAAATCTTGAAATTCATTTGTTAAATCTTTGTTCAAAACACGATTTTCGCACTTTATAAAGCAAAGTCCATCGCTTGGTATGTAACAATTTATTACGGCATATTCATTTATGAGTAGGGTGGTACAACTACCCTTTTTTGATCTTTTTATTTCTTTGAAATTGTCTTTACGTAAAATGATATTTCCTGTGAAATACCAATCAGAAGCATCCGATTTTACATCCACTGTTGCGAAGAAATTTTGCGAAGAAGTTTTGGCATTAAAGCCTACAAATTCCATGTTTTGTTTGTGTCCTCCTAGTCCTAACTAGGAATTTTTCACTTTTATTGATGATATTTCTCCATCAAATTTATCTAAAATTTCATTGAATTTTTCTAATTCTTCAATGGTTATGTTCTTATCTTCTCTCGATCTTTCGAAAAATATGAATAATTTATTAAGATATGTATTTAAAATTTCTGTTTTCTTTTTATAATGAGATTTCTGTTTTGATGTAAAACCTAAAGTAATCAATCAACAAGATGAAGTTTGAACGGCAGTGAACGCAGCTTATACAGTTGGGAAAATTATTGGAAGCATTAATCCACTGGTTACGGCTGTTGCCACTGTTACTCCTACTGTTAGAATTATGCTTAATGTTTTGAAAACAGTATCAATTCTACTCCACGTTTTTCTGCATTTGTTGAAATGTTTTAGTTTTTCTTTTAGTTCATTTTGTTTTTCTATCATGTAGTTTTGTCTGCTTTCTAGTTCCATTTTTTAGGTAATTAAATTAAATGAATTTCTGATAAAGCAAAAGATGGAAAGTGTTTTATATGTACAATAGCTTGCCCAGTAAGATGTCCACCAGGTAGTATTTTTTCATTATCTGTTATAATTATTTCATTTTTAAAAATAAAAACATCTATAGTTACAAACGATATTTGTTCTTTCAAATCATTAATCTTATTCAGATGAACTGAAAATTTTGATTTTTCGATATTGATTGTTATCATACATCTACAGGTATATATACCTCCAACTTCTAATCTACCATTACGTTCAATTATTGATGAAAATATTATAAATTCTTTATCTTGTTGACTTTTATGAATATCGATTGAGGTAAATAAATCAGTTGAAGAGGAATGTTCGAGTGAAAAACTATTATTAACAAAATATAGTTTTACATATTCAAAGTCTTGCTTGTAAAAACTCATAACTATTTCTTCTTCTTTTTGTGGTTCTGGATTTCTAATAATATTCATTGACTTTCCGTTTCCAATATCATACCAAATTCACCAAATAGAAGAGTATAATTTTTTTCTTTATCTGGTATGATTAACATTCTAAACCTATCTATATATTTTCCACTCGTTTTAATTTCATACAAGTAATCAGTCTTGTTGTTTTCATCGTTAATTCTAAATTCTTTAGTTTCTACAATTTCTGTACCTTTGATAAACTTTACGAGCGTTGAATTTATTAGATGATCGAAATCCTTGTCCGAAGAATATTGAATCAACTTTTACCTGCATAGGAAAAATAATTTCAATTTGAAGTTTTTCTAAGAAAAAAAAATATGTTGGGTGTTCACCATCAAACATTTTATAGGGATAATCATTTGGTATATATACTCTTATATTTGCTGTAAATCCATATTTTTTATATTCATACTCTTTTGATTTATCTATTTTAGTAGTAATAGAAGCAACTTTTTCAATATTAGAAGATCTTCATAACTCAAATTTTCAAATGGAAGATTGAAATAATATGATTTATTTTCTTCTTTGAGATTCTTTTCTAATGCGACTATATTTTTTTCCTGTTTTAAAACTTCATTATTAATAGTGGTTATCTGTTGTTGAATAACACTATCATCAATATTTTGTATTTGTTCTTGAATCTAGGTTTTGATTTCGCTATCATCAATGTTCTGTATTTGTTGTTGAATATAGGCTTTGATTTCGCTATCATCTATGTTTTGTATTTGTTGTTTAATATTTCTTAGTTCTTTTTGTAATTCACTTTTAAGTTTAATTTCCAGAGCATTTAATTCCTGTTGAAATGTATCATCATTTTCATCTAATTTTTGTTTTGCAATCTTATCATCTAATTTAGATATTAATGAAATTAAATTTTGTAACTCAGTTTTGTTCACTACGTTGACCAATTGTTTTTGAATAAAACTTATTAAACCTGCTGTAGTTTAGTTTCATTAATAAAATTTTTATTATTTAGTTGGCGTTTGAAGAATCTTTTCACATTACTTATTTTATCTTCTAAATGGTTATTTACTTCCATTGAATTTATTTGATCCCGTAAATATTTCTTGTGAACAGTGTCATTATCATTTTCAGGAGACTTTAAATTAGTTACTTTGAAATTGTTCATATCTAAATCACCTTGCAGAGTGTCTCCGATTTGATCCACAAAGTAAGGTTTTGCTTTATTTATCCATGCTGTAGTGTTAGGTTTTTTGGTTTCTAAAGATAAAGAACCTAATCCAAACTTGTTCGCCATTTCTATTAAGTTAAATTTATTATAATTTCTTCAAACTGTTGTTTTCCTAAACTCAACTGATATAAAACCCAAAGTGAAAGCTGTCCACAAAACTTTTGTCCAGGTAATTGAATATATCTGTTCAGTGGGTTCTAATCCAAAAGAATCAAAGAAATATAAGTTATTTGGAGAGTCTTTGTACAAAGCAGATTGATGAACTCCTTTTTGATCGGAAGTATGTATATTTGTTATAGCATAAAATTTACCTTTCTTATATTTGAGATCATTTTATTTCAAGTTGAAAGTTTGTGGTCGTATCAGTTCCATATTTATCGAGAAAGATATTCATTTTAGAAAAGTCAGTTTTTTTAAGTTCATATGTTGAATGTGATGTGGTGTTTATTTTATCAACGATGAATATTTCGTTTGTCCAGTATCAAACGTAACCTTTTTCGAATTTACTTTTATATTTGAAAATACGAACGCGATCTCCAAATTTAAATTTGGGTTTAATATTTAAATTATTTATTTCATTTTCGAAATTATTAAGGACAGAAGAAAACTTTATAATATCTGGATTGGAGAAACACCGATGGAAGAATGAATTTTATTATTATATTCCGATACTACAGTGGGTAAAATCTCTAACCCTTTTTGAGACCTTTGTTCTGTGAATTTTTTAAACAGTTTTGATTTAAGGCTCCTGTTAAATCTTTCTACTACTACTGCTTTTCCCTCGTTATGAGTACTTTAAATTTCAAAGCCAAGTGATTTCATATTTTTATTATAAAATTAGCTTCCTTTATCTACCCATAACTTTTGAGGTTTTCTATGTTTCATAATCGTTTCGAAAGCATGTTTGACTGATAATCCTGTTTTGTTTTTTAAAGGAATAAACCAAGCATATCTTGTATACAAATCTATAACTGTTAATCAATATTTATATCATCTTTCGACCGGCATATTAATTAAATCTGCTGACCATATTTCATCTTTTTCAAATACTTTAACTTTTAAAAAGTTTTTAGTTTTTCTAAATTCTTTATGAATTTCATCTGCTAATCCCATACCCAATTTCATCTTTGCTTTTAACAGTTTTATGATCAGAGCCCTTTCGTTCTCTCTTTGAAAGTTGGATTTGGAATATTTTCAAGTTCGATTATCATTTATCTGCCTGCTTCGTGTCTGAATTTTATGTCTTTATTTCTGTATAGTATGTCGTGTTGAAGCGCAGCGGCATCAACTCTATTGACTGGTTCTTCACCCGCTTCCGCGATAGATTCTTTAGCTTTAGCTTCCGAGGAAATGAGGGATTTGGTGTTTGAAACAAAGCTAGCTACTTTTGGAATTATTGTTTTACCTAGAGAAAATATTGATGAAAAGATACCGTCGCCCGAATAATCTTCGAATTTGTGTTGTTCGTGTTTTAGAATTAATCTCATCCTATTTTTAAATGAGTTAATTTAACGAAGAAATTGTGGTCTGTTTTTCCAAAAAAAACAAGAGTTATCTTTCTTACAGAAGTTTCTAGATTAAAACAAAAAATAACATTATTAAAAAAGAGGCTATAAAAAGAGGCTATTAAAAAAACCGGATGTGTTTAGCGAAACAAGGAAGTTAATTTGTTAAGGGTATTTTTAATATGCCTTTTTCGTTAAATATTCTAATCTAAAGTGAAGAAGGGAATATATAGGATTCTGATTAAGTTTTTTGATAGTTGGGACAGAAGGATGTGTCTTTTTTTAAATTTGTGTGTTTATTTTGCGATGATTTACGAGTGTTTTTTTGTGTTATGACCTATATATTTCCTTGTGTGGATTTTATTCATATACTACAATTATGGAGTTAATTTTAAACAGATTAAACAAATTCATATGTGATATGCATGTTTTTAAAAAATTAAACTTAAATGAGTTAATTTAATGATGAAATGTAATGTGAATAGGTCTTTTTTGGGGTGGGGATTGATGGAATGTAGGGTGTTTGGGTCTTTTTTGGGGTGGGAATTGATGGAATGTTGGGGGTTTAGGTCTTTTTGGGGGGTAGGAATTTATGGAATGTAGGAATTTATGGAATGTAGGGTGTTTAGGTCTTTTTTTTTGGGGTGGGAATTTATGGAATGTAGGGTCTTTTTGGGGGTAGGAATTTATGGAATGTAGGGTGTGTAGGTCTTCTTTGGGACCTTTCAATATGTTCGCACTCTTCCCATGGAATGAAATGGGGAATCCCCGTGCGAACATATTGAAGGTCTTATACTACTCTACTACCCTTTATCGTTCATCACTAATGTCTAGGCCTATTTCAAATGCATTCGGATTTTTGGAAATCGTCTAAATTTCATAAGACCAGGTCTTTTTTATGTGGTTCATAAACATTACAACGTGTCCTTGAGCTCTAAATTGACCATTACCCTAGAAATCCTACCTAGTTGGGTGGTAAGTGACAAGTTAACTTGCGAATATCGCAACTTAGGTAATTGTTGGTAGTCGTAATAGTTGGTAGTTGGATTAGTTCAAATTGTGTGTTGTTGGTTTGGTTGTTGATAAAAACTTTCGTTTTATAGTTTTTAACCATTGCCTAAAATTATCAAAATGTTTGCTGGATAATGCTGTATTCAAACAGACTCTTTTAATTGAACGCGTTTTCAAGAACAAGGGCAATAACTCATATTAATTATTTTTCGATTATTCTGATTTTCAATAACGTTCATCCTTTGGTGATTGCTAACACTCATACTTAGTTTCATCGAAATCCGTCAAGATTTATGTCTTCTGGAAATTTTACGAGCGTTTTAAGAAGAAGGGCAATAAGTCTATTTTTCTGATTTTCAATAGGGTTCATCTTTGGGTGATTACAAACAACCATACCAAGTGTCATCGAAATCAATCAAGAATTGTGCCTTGTAGAGTGTTTACGAGCAATTTTGGACGGATGGATAGGGTGACGACAATATACGCCCCCCATTTCATGTGAGCGTATAAAAATGTGATGTTGTCATCGCGGTTATGTTCAGAGTCAGCTTGGCGGAAACTGTCGGAAACAGAAGTCAGGACGATAGCGACTATTACAACAGGTAAATTACCTGTATTCCATGTCAAAGATACAGGTCGTGGATTTCAAGTTTGACTTTGTGAATACTTTTGGCAACGATCCCCCTCCATAGTGGACCACTTTTTAATACGATCATTACAGTTCTATGATACGATAGAACGAAGCATCTGCCTCTATTCCGGCCTCTGATATTCCAATAGTAAAGTTGTCGGCTGGTAACTGTCAAAATTGAATCACTTCTATGAAATTTAGTCTCGATATTCATGTCACCTACAAACCTCACGTGGCTCTGCATTTGTTTTTTTTTAAGCCCGGAAGCGTTTTTTCTTGACATTTCCCGGCAAATTTAAGGATTTTTTATATAGTGTGTGGGAGATCCCACCCTTTGAAGATTTTTAGAATCGGATTCCCAAAAACGCGAATTCCTGACATTCCCTATTAGTTTAAGAAAGCTGGAACAAAAGCTGAGGGTGGTAAAAAAGACCTTAGGGTGGTTAACAAGAATTGTCGGTGGAACACAAGAATTGTGAGTGGTAAACAAATATTGGGGTGGTATACAAGATGTGAGGGTGGTGAACAAGAGCTGGAAGTGGTAAACAAGAACTGCGGGTGGTGAACAGAAACTGCGGGTGGTAAACTAGACCTACGAGTGGTAAACAAAGACCGAGGGTGGTAAACAAGAGCTGAAGGCAGTAAAGGTTTTTGGGTAGTAAACGGGGCTGGGTTAATCAATAACATCTAGGGTGGTAAACAAGGGCCGAGGGTGGTTAACAGCAACAAGAGCATCGGCTGGTGAACAAAAGTTGAGGTTGGCAAACAAGAATTGCGAGTGGTAAACAAGTATTGGGGGTGATAAACAAGAGCTGGGGGTGGTCAACAAGAGCTGAAAGTGGTAAACAAGATCTGCAGGTGGTAAACAGGAACGAGGGTGGTGAACAAGAGCTGAGGGTGGTAAACAAATGTAAGTTGGTAAACAAGAATTGTGACTGTTAAACTAGACCTACGGGTGGTAAACAACAGCTAGGGTGGTAAAAATAACCCAGGGTGGTGAACAATAGCTGAGGATGGTAAACAACAACTAAGTATGTGAACAAGAGCTTAGGGTGGCAAACCAGAGCTTAGGGTGTCAAACAAGAATTGTGGGTGTTACACAGGTATTGTGGGTGGCAAACAAGACCCGGGGGTTGGTAAACAACAGCTAGGTTAATGAAAAACAACTAGGTTGGTTGGAACTGTGGGTGATATATAACTGATGGTGTTGAACGATAGCTAGGGTGGTAAACAAGAGCTGAGGGTGTTAGGGTGGTAAACATCAACTAGGTAGGTGAACAAGAGCTGTGGGTGGTGAACAGGAGCTGAGGGTGCTGAACAACAGCTAGGATGGTGAACAAGAGTTGAGGGTGGTAAACAACAACTAGGTAGGTGAGCAAAAGCTTAAGGTGGATAACAATTGTAGGTGTTACACAAGTATTGTAGTGGCACCCAAGACCTGGGTGTGTTGAACAAGTTAATTGTTAATGAACAACATCTAGGGTAACTAAGAGTTAAACAAAAACAGAGGGTGGTAAACAACAACTAGGTAGGTGAACAAGAGTTTAGGGTGGCAAAAAGAATTGTCGGTGGTAAACTAGAGTTGAGGGAGGCTAACAAGAACCGAGGGTAGGTGAACAAGAGCTGAATGCAGTAAACAAGATTTGGGGTGGTAAACAGGAGCTGGGTTAATGAACATCAACTAGGGTGGTAACCAAGAGTTGAGAGTGGTAAACAAGTATTGTGAGTGGTAAACAAGTATTGAGGGTGGTGAACAACAGCTGGGGTGGGAAACAACAGCTAGGTTAATGAAAAACAACTAGGGTGGTAACAAAGAGTTGTGGGTGGTAAACAAGAACTAAAGGTGGTATACAAGAACTGATGGCGGTGAACAACAGCTAGGGTGGTGAACAAGAGCTGAGGGTGGTAACCAAGAACACAGGGTTATTATCACCCGTACACATTACTTACCACCCGTCAGTATGGTTTATTACCATAAGCCTTATTATCACCCGTACACATTACATACCACCCGTCAGTATTGTGTATTATCGTACGCCTTATTACCATCCTTACACATTACTGACCATCCGTCAGTATGGTTTATTATCGTACGCCTTATTACCATCCGTCAGTATTGTGTATTATCGTACGCCTTATTATCAACCGTACACATTACTTACCACCCGTCAGTATTGTGTATTATCGTACGCCTTATTACAACCCTTACGCATTACTTACCACCCGTCAGTATGGTTTATTATAGTACGCCTTATTATCACCCGTACACATTACTTACCGCCCGTCAGTATTGTGTATTATCGTACACCTTATTACAACCCTTACGCATTACTTACCACCCGTCAGTATGGTTTATTATAGTACGCCTTATTATCACCCGTACACATTACTTACCGCCCGTCAGTATTGTGTATTATCGTACGCCTTATTACCACCCTTACGCATTACTTACCACCCATCATTATGGTTTATTATAGTACGCCTTATTATCACCTGTACACATTACTTACCACCCGTCAGTATTGTGTATTATCGTACGCCTTATTACCACCCTTACACATTACTTACCACCCGTCAATATTGTGTACTACTGTACGCCTAATTACCCCCCTTACACATTACTTACCACCAGTCAGTATTGTGTATTACCGTACGCCTTATTACTACCCGTACACATTACTTACCACCCACAGTATCGTACGCCTTATCATACCTTAAACCTTATTACTTCGAATACATATTTCCACCCACCCCAATGCAGTGTATTTACCACCCACATACATTACTTACACATTCGCGATGGCTCCAACCATCTTTGGATTTTTCGACTCGATTTTCCCTTGTCGGTGTTTGGGATCGGAAGGGCTTACTTGGAAAATGCGTCTAGGATAAATGTGACACAATTTGGACATGCGCCTGCTATGTCTTATTTTTTACTATTTACACATCTTCATCAACCTTTTTTTTTACTTACGTAAAGATCCCTCGACAGTTGGAAATCGAAAATAAGAGTAGGCTAATGTCGCTGTCCTGACAAAATTTCCCTCATTGCACACTGCATGGCGTTTGCCCACATCTAGTCAAAGTCATCCTAGTCAATCATATGCCAGCAATCAGGCGTTACCAAACAGTCATAGAATGAGTTATTGTTAAAGTTAAAGTCTAATTAAAAATTTTATTATTGTCTTTTTAGTCAATCATCACATCATCATCCGTATCATTAGTTCTTAGATATGTATTATTCCTAATATTATAAACTTCCATAAACCAATTACTACTGACCACTGTACTGTACTGTGATTATTATAACTGTTAATAAACCTCCTTCAACATTGATGTATTGACAAAGCCGAAATCTGTGTAAAAGTACAAAACATAATCCCAGAGGCTATACTATCGAAAAAAGGAAGAATGGAAAAATATTTAGTATGAGTTATTGTCCTTGTTCTTGAAAACGCGTTCAATTTCTAGCTCGTAAACACTCTAGAAGTAGATTTTGGCGTGATAAAACATTTTTTGTTTTGATTTTTCGATAGAGTTCATCCATGGGTGATAACAAACACTTACACAAAACATCTTCGTCAAAATCCATCAAAAAATTGTGCCCTCAAGAGTGTTTACGAGCTAAAATTTGAACAAGGGCAAAAACTCGTACTCAACATTCTTCATTATCGCCCTAAAGAGTTGAAAAGAAGTGTATGACTGAAGGTTGAATATTTCATACTTGTGATTGTTACTGCACTGCTAAATATTTTTATGCAAAATCAAAGCTGCCAGTCGGCGTATAATACCTTGCCTGGCAACTTATCTTTCATTTATAATCTTTCGTAAAATATTTGTAGAGTTATTTTTAGCTCGTAAACACTATTGAAGTCACAATTTTTAACAGATTTTTACGAAACTTGGTGTGAGTGTTTGTTGTAGGCCAAGTTTTGGCCTATATAAACACTCTAGAAAGCCCAGATTTTGACAAAACTTGGTAATATTATTCAGTATCACCCCAAAAAGTTCAAAAGAAGTGTATGTCTGAAGGTTGAATATTTTATACTAGTGATTGTTACTGAACTGCCAAATATTTTTATTCAAAATTAGAGCTGCAGTGGGCGTAGTTCGGCGTACATTACCTTGCCTGACAAGCTGTCTTACTGTTTGTGTTGGGATTGAGTAAAGACAAAGACGAATCTTTTCCGAAACGTTTCATTAATATAAATCACATCACATCTTCCCCCTTGAACGATATATTCTCCCTATTCCTATAGACTTACTCCACATTATAAATATTATTTTTTGTGTTGATCCAAAAATTGTGGTCCAAAACGTCGTAAGCAATATAGTGCAACTGATACTCACTGTAGAGCCTACAGTTCTTTGTGGAATGTCTTTATATTATTGCGTTTCAATATCACAATGAAACTGATCTCTATAAAATTTCGTAATTTTCCGTTGATATATATATATGTAGACTTAGTCGCCTTGCTGTAGGATATTTTGTTTTTTTGTCTAACTACTCTTGTGTATTTACTTTAATTGTCCCTTTGAACCCTAAGCATAATAAATTAATATTACGTTTAACCTGGCCTCCAAGCATAAAAATCAAGAAATTCCATATTTGGTTGTGTTTATTATTTCATTTTATCAATTTTAATTGAATAAAACTTACATCAAACGGTTTGTTGTGGTTTCTTGCATATTTTCTTCCAAAACGCTTAATACATCCATTAAGCGATTTTGAAATCAGGTGTAATTTTCAAGGCGAAGTAACTCTCAAGTGGGGTTTCCCGCGTCCTTGACCTCTACTCTTGAATTGACCTCGACATTGTCATATTTTGAAGACGCAATAATGATACCTCGTAGGAGATTAAGCGACTCCGCGAAAAAGCAACTCATATAAATTAGAATGAATACTCCACCATTGACACAATTTTCAACGAATATTAATCATTGGCAAAGTTTTTTGTATACACCGGAAGATGATTGTTTCCTGTTTTAGCGTTGATTGCCCAGACTCTTTTTTTCTCAAACTGAACGGATTCATGGCTTGCTCACTTTTTAAAAAATTATGATTATAGTTTTGTTGTCGATTTTTCAAACTTGATAAAGTGTGCTGCATACTTATTTAACCAATGGTCACTATTAAACACAAATATTAGCCACAGGGCGAGTGTATTCTAAGACGTAGTATCGCTTTAATAAAAATGCAATTAACTATTGAAAAACGCTAAATATTATGATAAAGCGCTTTTCAATAATGACTTAGTTTTATGAATATTCAAATTTTCTAGATTTTACAGGGATTCTGTTGTAACTTTATGACACCAGGTAAGTTCACTGATGAATATATACTCATATTGACCATTCTTGAGAATTAAATTTTATGTTCAGTAGGATAGCCTGTATTAGTAGTCTAGGCTATTTTCAGACTGTTGACTTTTGTCCTGTCCAACTCAAACAACACAATCAATTTTATTTTGAAGTTGAAGTTGAGTAGAAGTTTTATATCAAACAAATGAACCATGGACTGTTGGACATAGAGCACTTCGGTAAATTAATTCATGTTAGATCATAATATCATATAGAACTGATGAACAGGATATATAAAACATCTTTGTGGTCTGTAAGGAACGAGTTAGAGAATAGCTATGGTTAGAGCATAGAACTGTGGTTAGAGTTATCTTGACCGGAAAAGGTGGAGTCTTTGTTTTGCTCAATTATATTTTAGGTTGGGCTACCGGTGGATAAAATTACTAATTATTTGAAATTTCGCTGACAATATAATCATATTGATTATAGAATCAGATGCTGATGTATGTCGTTTATAATAACATCGTAGTATACTCAGACTCAAACAACATAATAAATTGAATAATTTAGTGTAGTCTTAGGCTAAGTGTCCGACTCGAATATACATTGGTGTAACCTATTTTCGTGCATATAAGGATTCAACACCGAATCCGAATATTTTTTTATGTCTTAGATGTTTCCTCAGGTATTCTACAAAAAAGTTAGATTGGTTTGTTTTCTTTATGAATCTCGCTTTGACCCATATTGCATGAGTGACCAACTCGACAACGGCGGCAAATTGCGTTCCCAATTTTCGTGTACAATGTTTGATCTATAAATAAGTCTAGAAAAACACATTGTATGGATACTAGGTGGTATAATTAACTTCTCTTAGTATTTATCTTTTTATGTATTCCTTATAACTAATGACAATTCCTTCAAAGATAAATGATTTGAAAAAAGAAATAGTGACTATCAAAATAAGATTTTAAGTAAAACTTAAGAGTAATTTATTGCTAAGATTCATTGAAACAACATAAGAATATAGCGTACATTGTGTTCCATAGAATTTTTCTGCAGAAATGGAATCTGCTAGTTTATCACGTTCACTGAAATATATTCTAGCAGACGACACTTTGAATTCTGATCACAGCCGTGGATTATAAGGAAATTTGGCTGATAAATAATTGTGACATTTGGTATTAAATGAAATCAGCCATTTTGTATATGCTAGAAATGAATAATAAGTTTGACATTGCATTGAAAAAATTCTGCAGGTTGACGTCGAGATAACCCATGTTTATCCAAACATAGCAAATATGGAATTTAGGTTATGTGACAGATCAAGTCTCTGATAGCTATTTTGAAAGTTGTTAGCTGGTGTAGACACATAAAAACTAGGCCCTCTTTTGTTGACTGAGATATCATAAGATTTCATTTTATTGAATAATTGTTGCTTCTATCATATTTTCAAACCAGCAATTTAATTTTATTTCTCAGTATCTTTTTTTCCTAGATTGAAACATGATGTAACATTAAACTATGGCAAGTGAAGATGATGATCTATGTTATGAAATATATTTTGATCAGTTAAAGGAGGTTTTTAATGGTTGTGATGATGATAATAAAGGCTATTTAACACAATCTCAGCTGAGAACTCTATGTGATAAACTAGAGTTAGAAGAGAAACATAATTTCTTATTGGCTCAGCTTGAAACTGAAAATTGCATTGATAAGGTGAAATATATTATTTTTAATTCCTTGGCCAGGCTATGGAACAAACTGGCAAAAAAGAATGCATCACTTTTTGAGAGAAACTTGGTATTAGCTTACTTATGATCTATGTAAGTGTGAGATCTTTTGAGTTTGAATTAATCTAATTGAAATGTGTGAATGAGATAATGTTTTTCAATGTGGTTAAGCTGAGAAATATAAAGTAGAGAAATCAACTGTTAGAAATATTTTACGCAAGAACCAGAATTATTTGTGACAATTTGAGAACAATGCTACTCTTACGAAGCAGAAAATTAATAGATCTTATACATTACACGATACAGTTTTCAAGTGAATGACGTGTAGTAAGAAAAGGGGAATATCTATATGTATGTTTGCAAAAGTGTGGCTATTAGGATATATCAGCCACTTCTATAAACTGAGCAAATCTTTTGGTTCTGCACATGGCAGATTTTTATATGCCCACATTATAATGCTGTCATATATTATCTTGTCTTGTCATGGTAGGTCTGTCTGTACGTCTGTTTGTTTATTGTAGACATGATAGAGAGCTGGTTTCTTGATGGATTTTGATGAAACTTGGTGTGAGTGTTCGTAATCACCCGTTCGTCTGTCTGTCCGTCCATAATTGTTGTGGACACAATAGAGAGCTGGTTTCTTGACGAAACTTGGTGAACTCTATTGAAAATCAGACAAATCGAAAAATATTTAATATGAGTTTTTACCCCTGTCCTTGAAAACTACGTTCAATTTATTGAAATCCTCTAGTTTATCATGTGACTTTGTTCACTGAAATATTTGCTAACAAGACGACACTTGGAATTCCGATTACAGCTTTGGATTATAAGCTTTGGTATTAAATGAAATCAGCCATTTTGTATACGTTAAAAATAAATGATAAATTTAACATTGCTTTCAAATGATAGGATAAATTCTGCAGGTTGACGTTGTAGAGATAACCCATGTTTATCAAAAAATGTAAATACAGAGGTTGCACATGTAAATTATTGATCATTTCTGAGATGCACAAAATTAGGTTATGTTTATCAAAACATAGCAAATACGGAAATTAGGTTATGTGACCGATCAAGTCTCTGATAGGTTTTTTGAAAGTTGTTGGCTGGTGTAGACACATCAAAACTAGGCCCTCTTTTGTTTGAATTTTCTGCACCTCCAAAGGTGCCAAACTCAGATATATTTGGAAAGACGCCTATTTTTTTCCATTCAACCATTCCATCAAAATGATAGAGAACTGGTTTGTTGGTGGATTTTGACAAAACTTGATGTGAGAATTTGTAATCTCCCATGGTTGAACCCTATTGAAAATCAGACAAATCGAAAAAATATTGAATATGAGTTATTGCCCTTGTTATTAAAAACGCGTTCAAAATAAATGGCTGGTTTCTTGAGGGATTTTAATCAAATTTGGTGTCAAAGATTTTTACCACATAAGGATGAACCCTATTGAAGGTCACACATGAGTTATGAGTTATTGCCCTTGTTCTTGAAAACAGGTTCAATTTATTGTGCACACGATAGAGAGCTGGTTTCTTGATGGATTTTGACAAAACTTGGTGTGAGAGTTTGCAATCTTCCATGGTTGAACCCTATAGAAGATCAACTTAATCCAAAAAATAATTGGCCCTTCAATTTTTAGTTGAAAGTGTGTAGAGAGCTGGTTACTTGATGGATTTTGATAAAATTTGGGGTCAATGCTTGTTATCTCCTAAGGATGAACCCTATTGAAAATAAGACAAATCGAAAAAATATTTGATATGAGTTCTTGCCCTAGTTCTTGAAAACTCATTCAAGGCATAATTCTGAACAAATTTTAAAGAAACTTTGTTGAATCACCCGAACCTTATTGAAAAGCAGAAAATAGAAAAATATTTCATATGAGTTATTGCCTTTGTTCTTATATATGTATATATGTGTTCAATCTTTAGCTCGTAAAACTGTAGAAAACCAAAATTCTGGACTTATTTAGACGAAACTTGTTGAAAATAAGTCATTGCAGTATGAAAATGTTACTCTCGCAATACTTCATTTAGTGGTAGTTCTTGTCAACCGCTCAGATGACTTGTCTGCCATTACAATGGTGGCTTGTTATTTTTACTGGTATGATTGATGGGTGTATGGGTATTAATTTGTCAAACAATCTACTTGTATCTTTTTATTTCTTAGATATATTTTGATAATTTTAAAGGAGCCTTTTTAAATTCACTCAAAGAAAACTCAAATGAAACAAATAACAGTCCATCAGGTATGTATAAGAGTGTTGTTTTTTTTTTAATTATTTATTGATCATTTACTCACTCATGATAAAAGATGTCATTGGTTGGATGGACTATTTGCATTTTTATTTTTAAATGAAGACATTTTAAGTTATGCTCTTCATCTAGCCTAAATAAATCTAACTTGGCTTGTGAATGTTCATTCATATCCTAAGTGTCTTTAATGAGATTGAATCTCACAAATTTATAATAATGCAAGGAGACATACAAAATTTACAGTTTTCAGTTTTCTTTAAAAGGCCATTACTTATTGTGTTGATAGGCAATATATGTTGAAATCAACAAACAATACATTTATTCTGCTATATGTTATGATATATACAATATAATTATATTGACAAGAATTGTGACAGTATTGTACAATTAAATGAAAATTTATTAGTTATTATGGGAAGACTTTGACATATTTCTACCTCCTTAAATTTGTTCTCTTTTGGATTACATTAAGGAAATGTTAGCTTTCTCTTGGTAATTCCTCATGATTTGATACAAATTATTCTTATATATATATATATATATAGGTATTAGTCCAAAATTTGTATTGGGTGGTAAAAAATATGGCAGACGTACTAGACCAGAATGTGAGAAGGATCATGATGTATTAGATGAATCTATATTGGAGAAGTCTAATAAACAGTGTTTAACTAACTCATTGTTGTTAAAACCATCGAACAGACATAATTTATCTTCTTCATCTATTATAGATCAGGTATGTACTTTACATCTTCATTCTAACTTAGTTATATATTCAGAACACAGAAAGAAAACATTTCTGTTAGAAAACCCATGATCTGTTGTGTATATCTCAACTAATTTTGCTCGTGTAGAGCGTTTCAGGGGCAAGTTGTTTCCTCTTGTTTACCAACAGAAACCTACCTGTCAATCTTATAGATAGTAACTTTTAACGTAAGTTTCAAAAGTCGTGTTTAAGACTGGTTATGAAGACATCCTTTCAGTGGTCAAACTTACTTTTATTTAGTGTTGAAAAGGTTAGTGAATTTTACAAAACGGGTAATTGTCTGCAATAACCGTTTGTTACCCGGTTAAATCCTGGTTAATTACTCAAGATTATAAAAGGGGTAAAAAACTGCATTTGCAGCGGTAACTCACCGGTAACTAAACTAGGGTATATGAATACCCAGGAAGATTTTGGCTAGTTCCCCGCGAATTATAGGTACAAATCGACAGATACCAAACAAACTGACAATGTAAGATTACAAGCAGGTCTGACAGAGTTCAGATGGACTCGCGCCATTGTCACTCATTGCTACAGTCTCTAACAAATCAAAGGTTTTTATACCAGTTGTGGGGTCAGTGTAATGAGTGTATCTTATTGAAGTCGCCGCGAATCAGTGTACTGGTTCCACAACTGGTATACAATGAATCCGTACTCATGAATATTAATAAGCTTGAAGCTGATTGACAGGCAAGAAGAAACAAACAGCCAATTAGAGTACCCGATTGAAATAATAAAAATAAAATTTATTAAAACACTAGAACATGCTTAAAAAACTCTGTGTTACATTTCCGTAATACCATTATAATAATAACAAGATTCAACGTAACGTGGTGCATGCCGAATGTCTAATAATGATTACAGCGCTACAATGCTTATTTCCTAATTTACACAACGGTGCACATGGCTACTGTCGACAAACTGACGCGATTATCTAGAACGAGTAATTAGTTGAACTTATATAAAAGAAAAGAGGCTTGATAATCTTGACCACAATTCTTGCAACTCATTAGTGTTTTGATAATTGATACCCTATTTTGATTTATTAATGTCAATTATTCAATCAATAAAGATGTTTATTTACTAAATAAGATTTTTGTAGGGAGGAACAACTATATTATTTGTTTGTGAAAACCCCTAATTTCAACGATCATTGCTATAACAACTAAAATGTTCCAGTGACAGGATAAGCAACATTCTCTCTCAGTTGTATTTAAGTGATTTTGATTTGTCTAGATGTTGAAAAGTAGGTCTTGTTACAGGGGATACTATAGTAAATATCCCTGGGATTTTATGTAATATTCCCAGGGAAAGAGATTACTGGGGGTAAATCCAGATTAGAAATATAGAATTAAAAAAGAATTCATTGACTTTTGTTTTGAACTTACTGTTTTATCAATACAATGTAATGGCAATGAAATTTTCAGTCCAAGGACTGATTTAAAATCAATCATTGTACAGACAATAATTTCCAAATATAACCTCAATAAATTAATATAAAATTCTAATTCCTTCTTATTCCTCACTTGTCTAATTTGGACAATTATTTGTGGTACCCAATAGTAACCATATTTGTAGCTTGTTTATTTTCTTTAAAATATATAATTTCTGTATAATTGTGGTAATAAAGGAATATAGTGGTGATAAAGGAATATAGTGGTGATAAATGGTTTTGGGTAAAAGCCCATTGATATATCAATTTATTATTAATCTTTTCTGGGAAAAATTCAATCCTGTAACTGTAGACAAAAATCTAACAAGCTAAAGTCAGAAAAATAGTTTTTCTTCTGTTTTGAGAAAAATAGTGTGAAATAGAGTTTTAATCTACAGTGGATAATTCATCTAGAAAATTGTTAATATTTTTCTCATACAATGTGATGTAATTGAATTATCTCTGTCAATTGGTATAATAATATTGTCTGTGACTTCTCATCTTTATAATTATTTTATTTTAACTTCATTATATTTTCTACTAATACATCGACTATTGATTTGAGAGGACTACTGTGTCCTTTGAGAGGTTCAAGTTAATAGAATAAGAAATGATGATATAGCTGTCTTATTTCTAAACTTTAAGGTTAGTTTAATACATGGGCTCATGCTTTTTCCTCATTTTAATCATATTTTACTCCCAATTTTTATGAAAGCTGTGTCTTTCACATTACCTGATAAGAAGATATTACTTTAAAGTCTGGTTTTTAACACCTACATTTAACTTGGGAATATACAACATCTTTGTTCCAGCTTATCTTCGAAGTATTGTTTTTATACATGACCATGTTACAGATGCATTATACTACAGATCAGTACTAAGTTAGCAGGACCAATCCTTATACTACAGATCAGTACTAAGCTAGCAGGATCCAATAATTATATGTACAGATCAGTACTAAGTTAGCAGGATCCAATCATTATATGCCACATCAGTATTAAGTTAGCAGGATCCAATCCTCACAATACTGCTTTCTACTAAATCAACATAACATAAGTAATTTTGTTGCTTAAGTTACAGTTACACCATAAAGTCTTTAGGGTTTTCGGAGTTGAGATTTGAAATAGAATTAGCAAAATTGTCAGGAGATCTCTCACTAGCCCTAAGTTTCTGGTATTTATCAATGTTATACAATAAAGTTAGATTACCTCCTCCTAATCAATATTAAAGTCTGTTGTTATACTTGTTGATCTTACATGTTTGATTACAAAGTTGTATTATTTTCTACCAGTATATCGTAGTCTCATATACTCAGCTTCTTAAAAGAAAAGCTATATTCAAGTACTTATATTGGTAAGTCATATATGTTTGTAGTATTTATGCAACAGGTTTTAATCAAAAGGAGAGGGACTCATGAACATTTTTATTCTGTTGACTTTCAAAAAAGGTAGCTGTTACCTTTATTGGGACTGGTGTGCCATTTTATGATGTTGGTTTTAGTCTTTCTATAAATATTTTTTTCACAGAGTATCTTAAAATGTCATCATTTTAATATTCAAGGGCATATAATTCTAGAGCACATAGATTTAAAGGCTCGAACTTTGATGGTGAGCTGTGACCACTATTACTAATTGGCTTAGCTAAAAAAAAATCATGTTTCTAAGACTAAAGTATAATTGTGAAAAAAAATGGCGCGTTTATCCCTTTAAAACTACTTGAAGTCAAGAATAAACTTGTTACTTTTTGACAAATTTTTGATACGTAGGATTCCATTCAATATTTTATATACTTGCATGTTGAAGCAACTTCCAAATATTTTGATGTTTAATATGAACAAGATACACTCTCCATACTGTGTCTATAAATCTATTAATTTCCACCTCAATTCTTTTGTTAATTCATTAATTTCTTGAAATCTTTTTAACTTTTATAATTAACTTGATAGATTTTATTATTATATAAATGTAAACCATTTTGTATATAAAAACAGTAGAATTAAAGTCTCTGGATCAACTATATTGTATTATTATTATATTGTATATCATGTAGAAATAAATAATGTTAAAAACATATTATACAAAGCTAAAATTCAACAAAATCAGGATATAGTGTTACATGGTTTTATTATTCTTAATTAGTGTATTAAATAATGATCAGTTATGGGGAAAAATTAAAAAAATTACTAGGCATTAAAATTAATTATTTATTCAACAAGTATTATTAGAAAGTGTTAGCTAGTAGAGTGTACACTAGTAATTATTTAAGTTCCAAGGTTCACTTTCAATATTTATGTTTTTGGTTCTAATATTTTTCAGAAACTGGTCATTAAAAGTAATAGGTGGATTAGTGCATGAAATCATTTTGTGTTAAACAAAATTTGCATGTGGAAAAGGTTTTTTTAATAATTTTATTTTAAATGTGTTTCTGTGATATTCTGATTTAATTCATAAAAAGATCAGGAAGTGTCTGAAATTTTGAAAGTGAAAAGAAAGAAGAATTTAGAAATCCAATACAATGAGAATAAGGTTAAGGTACAGGAAAGTGACTTTAATTGGTGCGTTAATGCTGATAATACTTAGTGGATATTGTTTGATTGGAATTTTTCATCAGTTGATATTAGATCCAGATATAAAACAAGTAGATATTCTGCCCGTGTGTCACCAACAAAATCATCAACAGAAGATATGTTTTCCTCAAAATAATATCGTGTTTATAAAGTGTATGAAATGTGGAACAGAAACTCTTGCTTCTATCTTGCGAAGGTATGGATATGAACGAAATCTTTCCTTTGTTTTACCAATAAACAAAAGGATATATATTGGATGGCCATATCAAATAAGTAAATTTGATTACCGTCCTGTTATTAAAGACTTTAATATGTTGGTGGAACATGCTATTTATAATAAAACAACATTACAAAAGATCATGCCATTTAACACCAAATATATATCAATAATTCGTGAACCATTCAGTCGCTTTGTATCTTCATTTTATTATTTTAATATTCAAAAAGTTACTAATATAACATCAACCAATCCCATTTCTGAATATTTAAATAATATAGATAAGTATGAGATCAAATATAAAAGCAATAATGCAAAATTTCGTTACTGTATTCCAAATGATTTTTCTGTGACTAAAAATCTCTTGGCACAATGTTTAGGATTTCCAATGGGATTTCCAAAAAGACAAGTTGATTTGAGTCTGGATCATAAGGCTGTAGATAAATTTATTGATCAAATTGACAGTGATTTTGAGTTAGTTTTAATAATGGACTATTACGATGAATCTCTGGTACTATTAAAACGTTTATTATGTTGGAAGTTACAAGATATAGTATATTTGAGAACTAACAATGGCAAGTATGGGGGTAGTAAAAGAATCGAATTCCATCGGACGCCAACTAATTTACACTTACATCAAAATCATGATTTTATTGATTATAAAATATTTCATCATTTTAATCAAACATTATGGAAAAAAATAAATCAACAATCAATTGATTTTTTCGAGGAAGTGAAAACATTTCAGAAAATTAATTCCAATATTTCAATATTTTGTAAAAGAAATATAAGCTCAACTGTGATCAAGAAAACTAAATTTTCAGATGTTTTTGTGATAACAAGATCTGATTGTGATAATTTAAAAGAACATATTTTAAAAAAACTGACTAAACTGTATGATATTCAGAGAAATTCCACAAAAATTATGCCTTCAGGTAGAATTAGGGCCTTGTGCTGAAACAATTTTTACATCGACTGTGACCCTCATGAAATGTGGATCATATATTGTCACCCAGTCCATCCAATCCAATTGGTCATTAATATGATTTGTTGCCCTTGTTCTTCGAAATGCATTCAATTTTTAGCTTGTAAACATCTCAGAAGGCTCATTGTTAGAAAATAAAAAATACAAGGCACAATTCATAGAGGGATATTGAGGAAGTTATCAAAAAATGAACCTCCAATCAAAAGAAATCTTATTTTAATTTGTAAACTCTCTTAAGACACAGTGCCGATTTGGCTGCCAATGTGTCTACCTTGCATGTCAAGCTATTTGTATTTAGGGTAGCTTATTTTGTTATTAGAGTAAGACTTAAAACACCATTCCTTTCATATTTATACCCCTACATGGAAATATGTATGTATTAGTACCAATTTCTCAGAGAATTGTAAGAACATTACCATGGTACATACCAGTACATATTTAGTCCATGTTAGTTAATTTATTGATATATTATGTCACAAAACTTATATAATTAGTAAAATAATAAGATTTATTATGTTTTATTTATATTTTATTTTGTATTACAAATTTTTACCTTATGTTTTTGTATTTGATAAGTGCATCATAAATGTTTATTTTTATTCTTCAAAAAGTTTTATTTTAAGGTTTTATTGATGTCTAGTTGTTTGTATCTATTTATACTTTTGATATCATAAAAAGAAATGTACTCTACTTAAAAAATAATCAAAAAGTAACGAATATTCTCCACAGTTGCCAACTTTTTTAAACTTTAAAAGTAATGGTTTGCCATTAGATTGAGTTGTTATTCTTACCATATTTTGTGCAGTTTATATTTGGAAATAAAATTTTCTAATATGTTGTTTTATATATTCAAACATTTCCTAATCATTGTATGGAATATGAAAATAAATTAGAAATTTTCAAATAATTGGATTGATTGCTCATATTCCTTCCAGAATGTCACACTTGACTTCGGTCATTTTATCAGATTTCTCTGGCCCAAGTGATAGCACTTTAGTTAAAGGAAGGGTTAAAAATATATTTTTTTTATGAAGATCTGACTGGCTTGTTGGCCAATGAAGATTACTCTAGCACTAACAGCCCTTATTGGCTATGGAAAGTGTGTTTTAGATAATACTGCAAGAAACAGTGTTCAAAATGTTTTGATTTTGTTTTTTTATGATTTGAATAGTTGTGATATGTATTGCTCTACAGTGTTAACTCATAGCTCTTGATATTTTAACTATGTAATATTTATATCACAGTGGTAGTGGAGAATTGGTAATCAGGCTAATGTTGACAATTTTTTAAATATGACTATGTCTAAGAGAGTCACAATCAAATGAAGAAAAAGAAACCAAGGATCACATCACATTACATATATTAGAAAAAAAAAAAAATAACATAAAACAAAATATTTTTGAAGACAGGATTTTGTCATCTGTTCATGATTTTTTTTAAAGCTGGCTCATACTCCCTTTTTATACGCCCACATCTCTCTATGTCAACATTTGCTTGTAAACGCTCTAAAATTTGATGGAATCAAATGAAATTCGGTATGTGTATATATATTCATACAACGAAGATCAAGTTGGAATTTGAGCTATTTTCGACCGTTTAAAGCAGAGTTATTGCCCTTTCCCCAAAATCTTGAATATGCTATTACTCTCTTAGTTTCCAACCGATTTTGATGAAACTTAAAATGGATGTTATTGGACCTAAATCGAAAGGTTTGAGAAAGTTTAGTTTACTTCTGATTAAATTTAAGGCTTTTTCAAGATTTAGGCCTCTTACGTCAGTTTTAAGGAGTTATCGCCCTTTAACCTCTATACAGTAAGTGCTTCTATCAACATCAATTGCTCGTAAACACTCTAAAAACTAGAGTGTTTGAAGGAATCAAATGAAATTCGGTATGTGCATACATATTCATGAAATGGAGGTCTGTCAGTCTGTCCGTCCATCAACATTTGCTTGTAAACGCTCTAAACGATTTTTTGATGGAATCAAATGAAATTCGGTATGTGTAGACATATTCATAAAACGAAGATCAAGTTCGAATTTAAGCTGTTTTTGACAGTAAGAAGCAGAGTTATTGCCCTTGCCCCAAAATCTTTAATATTTACCATTTGCATGCTGCGGTGGGCTGTAATCCACTATCTTGATTAATGAAAACACAGAATGGTTAGATTCTACAAGTTTTAATATCAGGTTTTGTATGGTACATTCTTTCATGAACATCATATATATCTTTTAACTTCTTAAGAATATCAGAAAAATAGAACAGACAATTATCTTTAGTTATATTCATCAGTGGATTCCATATTGTTTTATTGAATACTATATACTCAGGTAGTTCATCTTTTCTTTTACCATATATTTTATTGGTGCAATAAGCTTCACCTTCTTTTTGAAATTGATTAAATGTTGCAACTTCGTCAAAAAAATCTGCTGACTGTTGTTGTATATTGGTCCATAAAGTTTTATTGAAATGATTATATAACAAATAGTCTATTTCATTCCATTTTTCAAAAAACTCAGTATTTTTGGTATTCACTTTTGAATGTTTATAAGAATAATATCCCACATTTCTGCTCACGTAAAATAGATCTTTAAAACTCCAACACATTAATCTCTTCAATAAAATAAGACTCTCGTGAAAATATTCCACTATCATTATCAAATGAAAATTTTCACCCAAACCTCTAATGTAATCCTTTACAGCCTCTAAGTTTTCAGTAATGTCTTTTCGTCCTAGTGGAAATCCTAAAGGCATTCCCAAACTATGAGCCATTTCGTTGTGCATTTGAGAAAATTTGACAGGTGGGCAGAATCTTCGCCATGTTTTAACCAGTCCTGTACAAAAATATTGAGGAATATTTTGTACATTGTTAAGATATTCATTGACAGGATCAGTTTTGTTTGTTAGATTACACTGTTTTGGGGTGTTGAAATAATTAAAACTGGATTTTAATCGTGATAGAGGGTGACGTATAGATGAGATATAAATGGTATCACGAGGCATCAGTTGTTGTAACATACTCTGATTATATATAGAATGTTCTATCAATATATTGTATGGTTTACGTGATGGTCTGTAATCGTATTTGTTGAAAGGAAAGGGCCAACCAATCCAAATTCGATCTTCAACGGGCAGAACATAAGTCAAGTTCCTATCATATCCAAACTTTCTGAACATTGGTCCTAAACTTTCTGTTGCACATTTCATCACTTTGATAAACACAAAATTTTTCTGTTCTTTGGTACAAGTTGGTGTTGAAATTACATCTTCTGTATATACATATTTCTTTATGTTACTATCAGATACAACCTGAAGGCCTTCAATAATAAATTTAACAGGAACATACAATGTAATTACCAAGAGAAAAGTCACTGTACACTTTCTATATCTCATATTGAAGTGGGTGAAAGCAGCTTTGTTAAGAAAACATAGTATTGATGTTTAACATCAGTGACAACATATGTAAAATATGATTTTCTCAATAGTATAATTTGATTTTAATGTGAGAACATTCTGTTGATTTATGTAGAATGTGACACCAGTATTTATTGAATATTGATATCTATTAAAACAAGCTTACACAACTTCCAAGATAAATAGACATGCACAAAATTGTACTGAATTTTGATATTAAAGCCATAGACAGCTCTGTTATATGGAGATGCACACAATTGTGAAAACAATTTAAATAAATAGTATAAAGCCATAAGTCAACTACTCTGTTTCATGAACAAGCACAAAATTATGACAAATATTGATATAAAGCCCTCTTATGAAACAGTGACACAGATGAAAGCTGTATTATCAGTTAAAACGTAGTTATATAAAGGCTAGCGCACACAAGAGCTCCCAGCTGAGCAAAATTTCATTTGTGTCTCCCAGCTCAGCTCATCTCATCTTGTAGCTCTCGTGTGTGCAGAGTTTACGTAAGGTTTTTTTTCATTCGAGGCATTAAAGAAATTATCTGTTGTGTTTGATAATTTTTTCCTCGAATGAAAAATACCTTACCGTGTGCGCACTCGAAAGCTCTTAGCTTTCAACTTTGAACTGCGATGCATGCTCTAGCATGTGATCAAACAAAAATGGCTGTGCCCATCGGTGAATGCTAGTTTGTATCTGAAGCAATTATAAAAGACAAGTTGGTGGACGTATGGCCGGAATATCAGTGTCTGTATGACGTACGGATCCGCCAATTTAAACAACAACAAAAGAAGACGTGATCTAGTTATTTTTAGACATCTATGACTCAACACCCCGTTAACGAAAGCTCTAAGCTTAGCGTGTACGGGGGAAACCGACGAAAGCAGCGAGCTGAGCTGGGAGACACAAATGAAATTTTGCTCAGCTGGGAGCTCTTGTGTGTGCTGGCCTTTATTCTGAATATTTTGCTTCGCAGTTGATGAAGCTCAATTTTGAACATCTCATACATATACATGTTTTTGGAAGTCAGTAGACTATATTGATATATCAATCATAAAGATATCAGAAACTTTCTGAATTGTTCAGTATTCCTATTACCTTATCTTAACAACTTCAAATGGAATTTTTGGCATATTCGTAATGGCTGATAGACTGGTGCATCTAGTACATCCTCCTCTGCCTATCTTCAAACTGAAAAGCTACAATAACTAGCAATTTCCAAGGTTTCATCAGTGCCAAATACTGGCACAGCTTTCACCACAATCATTGTTCATCACGGGCTCTTTGATGGAAACTGAAACCGAATACATCTCTTAACTCTCTGGGTATCTCCACTCTGCTTCCTGTCAGAAAACATCTTTCTTAGCAATTTTTGCGATAGTTTATGGAAATGAAAAATGAAACATAGGCTATGCTCTATCCAAAATATTAACTTGAATTAGCATAATATTGATAATAGACAATTTGTCGTCAGTTAAAGAATTTGTTGAATAGGTTGTTGGTAATAAAGGGACATAACTACATGTCAGATCGATATCATATTTAAAGTAATTGTGAATATGAAGGGAATATATCTATCCTGCTAACAATAGACATATTGATTAGTCAACAGGTGGATAATTGTATTCATTTTACCTGATAATCATGTCTAATAAACACCTTAGTAAGAGACTGAGTAATCAAGTCTACAGTTATTGGGTTGACAAATGAATTAAAATGATTCATGGTTCATTATATTGTGAAATATTCATAAATGTATAGTAATTACCTGGAGGATACAGTAAGTGATGACTAGTATATTATGTTGGTTTAGTCAGTGATGGCCAATCAGTATTTTGGATATTATGATAATAATTATTTATTAGAGAGCTATAGACAGGTTTTTATGTTCTTACTCCATTATTCTAAACTTAAAGGATTTGGTAACCTTTGTCACATTTAATGATAATTACATATTGTTTTAGAACGAAGTAACATCATCATATGATACAAAACTTTTTATATGGGTTCCTGTGTTTCATGTTATTGTTAAACCAGCCATGTTTAGTTGATCTAAATTTTGATAAATTGAAAGTAGACATGAACCTCATAAGATGATTTAATAATATACAATATGTATTCAAATTCAATTCTTAGATACATATGAAGTAAATTATTGACCAACAGTCACTAAAACTCTGTGTTCAGTTTGCGATAAGGCTGCTATATAACAGGGCATTCAAAACATAACAAAAACAATCCACTATAGAGTTTGTTCTTATCAGTAATGAAATCTGACTGATACTGCTTATGATAGTTATATGTCATTTCGATTCATTCAGATCAGAAACAGGATTGTTCAATGACATTCTGATATTTGAAAATAATCCCAGGTAATAAACTTACTTATTAACATTGCATTGCTTGTAAGAGCAATGACTTTTGTCTTATATCCTACACAGAAATTAACTCAAGACCAAAGCTTTGGTTCTGTATGTAATAGATGTTGTAGAAGCTGTGAGATTGAAGGTTATGCTTCATCTGTAATAGATTTTGTAGAAGCTGTGAGATTGAAAGTTATGCTTCATCTGTAATAGATGTTGTAGAAGCTGTGAGATTGAAAGTTACGCTTCATCTGTAATAGATGTTGTAGAAGCCGTGAGATTGAAAGTTATGCTTCATCTGTAATAGATGTTGTAGAAGCTGTTAGATTGAAAGTTATGCTTCATCTGTAATAGAAGTTGTAGAAGCTGTGAGATTGAAGGTTATGCTTCATCTGTAATAGATGTTATAGAAGCTATGAGATTGAAGTAATGCTTCATCTGTAATAGAAGTTGTAGAAGCTGTGAGATTGAAGGTTATGCTTCATCTGTAATAGATGTTGTAGAAGCTGTTAGATTGAAAGTTATGCTTCATCTGTAATAGAAGTTGTAGAAGCTGTGAGATTGAAAGTTATGCTTCATCTGTAATAGATGTTGTAGAAGCTGTGAGATTGAAAGTTATGCTTCATCTGTAATAGAAGTTGTAGAAGCTGTGAGATTGAAAGTTATGCTTCATCTGTAATAGATGTTGTAGAAGCTGTTAGATTGAAAGTTATGCTTCATCTGTAATAGATGTTATAGAAGCTATGAGATTGAAGTAATGCTTCATTTGTAATAGAAGTTGTAGAAGCTGTGAGATTGAAGGCTATGCTTCATCTGTAATAGATGTTGTAGAAGCTGTGAGATTGAAGGTTATGCTTCATCTGTAATAGATGTTGTAAAAGCTATGAGATTGAAGGTTATGCTTCATCTGTAATAGATGTTGTATAGAAGCTGTGAGATTGAAGGTTATGCTTCATCTGTAATAGAAGTTGTAGAAGCTATGAGATTGAAGTAATGCTTCATCTGTAATAGAAGTTGTAGAAGCTATGAGATTGAAGTAATGCTTCATCTGTAATAGATTTTGTAGAAGCTGTGAGATTGAAAGTTATGCTTCATCTGTAATAGAAGTTGTAGAAGCTATGAGATTGAAGTAATGCTTCATCTGTAATAGAAGTTGTAGAAGCTATGAGATTGAAGTAATGCTTCATCTGTAATAGAAGTTGTAGAAGCTGTGAGATTGAAGGTTATGCTTCATCTGTAATAGATGTTGTATAGAAGCTGTGAGATTGAAAGTTATGCTTCATCTGTAATAGATGTTGTAGAAGCTGTGAGATTGAAGGTTATGCTTCATCTGTAATAGATGTTGTATAGAAGCTGTGAGATTGAAAGTTATGCTTCATCTGTAATAGATGTTGTAGAAGCTGTGAGATTGAAAGTTATGCTTCATCTGTAATAGAAGTTGTAAAAGCTATGAGATTGAAGTAATGCTTCATCTGTAATAGATGCTGTAGAAGCTATGAGATTGAAGTAATGCTTCATCTGTAATAGATGTTGTAGAAGCTGTGAGATTGAAGGTTATGCTTCATCTGTAATAGATGTTGCAAAAGCTATGAGATTGAATGTTGAGTTTTATTTTCAGAGAGAAGATGATGCAGGGTGTAATGATAGAAGTCCTCACTATAGTGATCAGTCTATTAGATGGGAAAGAGACCATGCTGATGAGACTTTTGAGTCAGAAGGTAAGATTTTTAGTATAAATTTATGATCCCTTCCATCTTCACAATGTCAAGGTATTACGAACTTCATACTTATACCGTGACTGCAATAGTCGCCTTTCTTGTATCATGGAAGTTTGTGAATAAAGTGATTTGATTTGATTGTACACTTTAATGAATACAGCCAATAAGAGTCCTCGAAGAAAGTCTGTAAACGATAAGGCATTATGTTCACAGCCTTACTGTCAAGGGCTCTGATTGGCTATATTCGCTGGTGTACAATCCAATCAAATCGCTGCATTCTGTGATACTAGAATAGTGGCTATTGCAGTCAAGGTATAAGTTCATAATAGCTTGACATTGTGAAGATGGATTCTTCAAGAGAATAAGAAAACCAGTAAATATCCATCCACTCGCAATCCAGTTATAATTTTACATATTCTGGTCAGGCATCCTCACACATACATAGAGGACCTTGAATATTGATGAAATCAGATTCTGAAATTAGTATTTCTCGCACTAAATAACAGTATGTCTTGAGCTCGAGTGAAAAATTCTATTTATCACACAAAAAGCTAGCTTTATAGGAAATGATTGCTTTGAGCACACAAATTATAAATCTCAAAGTAGATCTAGAATTTTCACCCAAAATATATCTTTATGATTAAAGTGCAGCATAGATGTCTTGTATATTTTTGAGACAAATTAAGATGAAAAAAGCCTTAAAAAACTTAACCATTTTAGTATCAATTCTTACATGAAGCTGTGACTGAGCTAATATTGAAGACATCTGACTTTAATAAAGGTATAGTCAATGCAGTAAACACATGTTTGATATATAACTGTTATAATGATGACTTCTGTAAAACACATGATAACTGATTGACTTATTACTAAAGACACACCTAATTACAAGTGTCAATTACTGACATGGCTTCTATTTTAGTTTACTAGCTTGGTCTGATAGTAATTAATCTCTGGTCAGATATAAAAAAATAATTTTCTCAGAATTTTTCATTCTGTAAATTGAACAGAGAAAGGTATCAACTGACAGACAGGTCGAAGAGACATAAATTTATCAACTTGTTGCATATACTATATACATAGTAATTATCAGCAACAGGGGGAGGGTAAGGAGTGCTTCTGTGATAATGTTAAGTCAATTAAATATTAAAACAGGGCGATTTTCTCATTACTAAAGCCTTTTAGGTTACAAATACAGGCTAAAGATTGAATGAGAAAGCTGATTCCACCAAATTTCTCGTGTACACTACTAGGTGTAGTTCAAGGGGATCAAGGTGATATGAGCCTTAAATTGATTTAGTTTTATTCAATGGGTCATATGTGTCTTTTAAGAAGATAATGACTCCCTACCCTAGAATTCAAACTAAAGAATAGGACTGTAAACTGTAATAAAATATAATGTTAAGTATATAGAAGGTAATAAAGAAATGTATAATTAGAGTTATTTTATAGATGTAATATAAAGTTTATGTTTATCAATACTTTTAATAGAGGTGATAATTGACTTTAGGAAATTAATTTCAAAAATTTTGTTTTTATTTTTTTTATCATAATAAGTATATACTAAAAAAGAAAATCTACAATTATTTGAACCAAATTTATCTTATTTGATAATGAAGTTGATATAATTTATTAAAGGCCATGGTTCGCCATTTTCAGGGGCTGATTTGCGTCTTGAATATATGTTTAGAAGTGCTAGCCACAACTGGACGAAAATTGTAAAATTCCTTTCAAATGAACCACAAACTAGAAATTTCAGTATATGTTTTTTATTTCCATATCCTTCTACAATTGATGTATTTAGCAATATTTAGCAGTGACTTCGTGGGAAGACACCCTGAAGACATCAGCAAAAATTGTTGTTAAAGAAATTATCGGTTATACATTCAATTAAAAAGATGTATTTTTGACCCTGATAATAGGGAGACTAATATAGCGTCTATATGCAACCTTTCGAATTCCTATCCAACATCTGTGGTTCTTATTCCTGAAAAACTGGACCAGATTATAAGACTTTTTTGCAATATTGACCTTTCTATCTAGTAATGTTTCATGGGAATCACATTTAAATGAAATAATCAGACTTCTGTTCTCTTAATCTACCATATTGAAAGTGTGACAACATGTGAGATCAAAATAAAATTTGTGTAAAAAGTGGCTCAAGGCTTGAAATGTTTAAGAGATTAACTGAAGGATTTTCATGCCTTCAAGTGTTAAAGTTGGTTTTATAGAGACTGGTGTTATTTTATAAATTTACTGCAGATAGTTTTTCACACTCAGTAGGGGATTATTGTTTATATTTTGACCATTACTAACCCCTAATGTGTCTGATTGAAAAGTCTAGTACCTTGAGATTTCAAGATTAAGATATAAAGACTATTTTCTTTAATTATCAGATTATTGAAATCCATAGTAATCTTGTCTATCATTGGCTACTTCTGTAAGGTTTGGGGCCAATGAAATGAATTGTATCATCCTTCATGTTGATTAATTGCCATTAACTGTCTTTATTTTGATCAATCTTATACCTTTTCACCTCTTTATTTTGATGACTGTTTATAGAAATACATGATATAAAAATAAGTTCAAGACATTAAGAGCCATCACTCACTCTTCTGACATTGTACTCACAAGATATCTGGACTTAGTGAAGGGAATTCATTAAACCTCACACTCCAGTCTGCTGTTTTTACTATGTTTTTACCCTAAATTTTAACAGACAAACAGTGACCAGGAATATATTTTAAAAGTGTATATCAAGAAATATTTTAATTGGTAAGCTTATGTAAACAAACAAATATACAAATTCTAAATTTTTGTATCATCCTTTATTTTAAAGGCTTTATATTTTATGTTTTATATAGGATATCATGCTTTAAGAGGAGTATTTGAAAAGTGTAAGTTGTTTGCTGTAATGGAGCTACATATGCATGATATTTATAATGAAATGCCTGTTGTTTTATTGTGTTTTTTGAATATTCCAACGTGGTTTGTCTTGTTGTTTTTGACGTTGACTTTTTATATAGAATTCATAATGTATAAGATTATGTAATTTGCAGTATACTAATAGGTGTACTTAAAATGGTCTTTTTAAAATTCAAGAATAATTTAGAATTATAAGATGTCTGTTTACTTCCTTTCAGAAACACCCTATTTCACTAAAAGTGCAGTTTCACTTCAAGCATAAACTTATAAAATATTTAATATCATGTATTTTCATTAATAAGTATGTATGTGAATTTCATTATGTATAATTAGAAACTTAAAATATAGTATCATTAAATACTTACAAATACTTGTGAGTCTGCATACATCCCATAGCCGTTAATAATATTCTTATAGTTTAATATTATCGCTTCATATCACATACAAATTACTCATTTTTTCCTTAATATTACTAATACATTAGTTATTCCAATTCACATATTAGATATTTTTTTGTTAAGAAATATTTGTAAAAGTTTTCCAGTTCATTTAAATCACATGAAAAATTTTTAATTTCAATTGAAAGATGTCATGAGAACACAAATAGTAATGTAAATATAATGCATATCATCTCCACCCTTTACTAGTTTATAAAATGGTGTTCTTTATTTTTTAGGTCCCTTAGATGTGTCAGCTAATGATCTAGGCATGGAAAGACTACATGAAATCTGGACAGAGCTAGGAGTGGGTAAAGATGGATTTTTAACGTTAGATGAACTAAGTTTGGTTTGTCAACATGTTGGCATGAAGAGCATGACAGATTCTGTAAGTACTGCTTCTTAAGTTCAAATCAGGAAATTATAAAATGTTTATATCTTCATCTTATGATGAACATAGTACATAGAATGTTGTGTATACAGATAACATACTGATCTCATAATTAATTTAGTGACCGTAATAGTGGTCGTTGAATTAAGGCCAAAGATGTTGAATCAGCTTTTTAACTACTGAGATATTGAATGCCTTCTCCACTAAAAGTGTATTGAGTAATGTTATGACTGAAACCTCTGTAAAGTGCAAACCCTTAAAATACATGTACCTATAAGTTTTTAAACAAGGAAGTTGCATGAGTCAAGGAGTCGTAATAACAGGATGTGTCTAATTTACCTTATTGAAAGAGATTGACAATTTAGATTGATGTTGAAGGTTCAATATAGGTGTAATATTCACACCAGTATGATAATAGAAGAGATGAACTTGATAAATGGGCTCATGTCAACATCTTTTAGATAATCAATGTAAAGAAGTTTTGTCACATCATTGATTACTCTCAACAATAAAAAATACTTGAGAATCTTAAAAACGAAACTCAATGAATTTGAAACTTTATTTGATTATAGCACATTTTCAAACATTTCTTTTGTTATGATGATATTAACATATGGTAAACTTGTTATTAGCCAGTTTTCATTGACTTAGTATTATAAACTTTTTCATTCAATTTCATGAGATTCCAATTTTGAATTCTTATTTCAATTTTGGATTCTTATTTTAATTTTAATTTTGAATTCTTATTTAAATTTCAATTTTGAATTCTTATTTAAATTTCAATTTTGAATTCTTATTTCAATTTCAATTCTTATTTCAATTTCAGGATATTCAGAATATCTTTGAGAACCTAGATAGTGATAGAGATGGTAAAGTGAGCTTTAATGAATTTATACAAGGCTTTCTTCATCATGCTACCGACCATCATCATCATGAGACTAGTTTGAGTCCTATATCTAGAATACCCCAGTCTGTTAGTAAAGGTCGGAGAGGTGTTGATGAGAGAGGTGGTACAGTTATAGCTGATGGGGGAGCTGCTGGGTTATTTTCTACTATTGATACACACCATTCTGGGTAGGTTACTAACTTAAATCACCTTAGTGTAGCAGTGCTTTTAAATGTATTATTTCAAAATCTCTCAATACAGTGGAGCCTCGTTTATCCTGTATTGTAGGCTTTTATGGTAGTATATTATTAATTTTACTTTCAAGTACTATCAGAGGTATTATAAAAATTATAATTTGTTGCAGGTTTGCCAAACCATCAGATGTAATTGAATTATGGGAAAGAGTTGGAATTCATCGAGGTTCTAATGTTTTAACGGTAATTATACTTTTGATATTCCAAAAAGATTATCATAATGTTCAAAAGTGTTACATCAAGAAAAGCATTCAGCCCAAACACTTAACCGTCTTTGGAAATATACTGGACTGATTGCTACTGATGAGCTAATTTGATTGGATGTTATTTTCTATTACAGACATTAGGATTTGAACTAGATACTAGAATAAATCTCAGTGAATTATCATTTTCATTAGAAAGAGAATTATTAGCTAATAATAATCAAGATATATTATATCAGGCTGCTCTAGCTACTTATCAACAAGAAATCAAACATTTAAGGTAATATTATCTTACTATGTACAGTTAGATGCTTGTGTATTTCAAATAATTCTATACAGTGTAAGATGTTAAACATAAAAATTTAATCTACACTCTCTATGCATCTATAAGTTTTTTTCAGGAATAGTTGGAAGGGTTATCTGAGATTGACTTTTTTGAAAGACAAATCCTCAGTAAATCAGGTTGCTTCTAATCATTTAATCAGTAACCTACATGTGACCAATATATTTGAAACATACATGCAATGCAATTTCCTAATAATTTTTACAGGTTTAATCTAGAGAATATATCTAATGAACGTGATAAGTTAAGAGTAGATTTATCAGAAGCTAACACCAGAAATACAATTATGGCTAAAGAAGCAGACGACAGACATATTAATCTGGAAAAATCAGCGGATACAAAACTTCTGTAAGTAGGCCTACATCATTTTAACAAATGTATTGAAAAGTCTTCAGTGATGTAGATATTAATGATGATCAAGGACATCTGAAGGGATGACATTGTGTTCGGTTTTTAGGTCTAGAGATTTCAACTATGTTATGCTTTTGGGTGTAAAGAGTTGGTCCTTGACAACGCTGTTTTAATGCTGAACTAAAATTAAACTATTTTTATTAAGAATTAAAGCAATGTCATCCTATGTTAAATAGGAGAGGTCTTATCATTAGGGAAAACAAATGATTAGTTACAATCAAGACAATAGTAGGAATTTACTATTATAAAACAATGATAAAATATGTGCAGTAAAGAGTTGTTTAGTATACCAATAAAATTTTATTGTCCACTATATAAACTATGACCAATTGATAGGACTTATCATTAGTAGTAAGAGAAGTTGGTAAGGGTTGGGAAAAGTCAAAAATGAGTACAATTTGGATATATTTTTGTTTTTCACCAGTGGTTTTTGCTAGGTAAGAAATTTGAGATCTATAAAATGGTATAAATAAGTATAGCATAATATTATTAATATTTGCTGTAAAAGTATAGCTTGCTATCTGAAGATTATTTTGGTTATGAAATACTTTGTGGACAAATTATTGATTTATGTAATTGTTGACCATGAAATTATTTGACGACTAATTAATTAGACAATTTTCATGTACAGTATGTAGCAGAGGCATTAAGACTAATCAATCATAAATTAACTGTATTCCACTTCAGCTTATTAAAGGTGAAGAAAGCGTTAATTAGGTTTGAAATTGTCGCCATTTTCCCAATTGACAGTAATTTCAAGTCACAGTTCTGAAAAGTGGTAACTTGTAGTCTGAATAATATTCATTATTATCCTCTCTACTTACAGTACAATAGAAAGAAAGTATATAGATCAAATAAAAATTCTTCAAGCTACACTAGATGAAGAGAGAGAATACCACAGTTCACTAACTAATAAATATCAGAAACAATTAGAAGATCAAAGAAACAATATGAGATTAGAGGAGTCAAGTTTACGTGAACAACTTGATCAAGCTACCTTAGTGAGTAGAGTTTAAAGTTTTGATTCAGCTTTTGTTAATCAGTGTTTACAGATTTCATTGTTAACGAATGTTCAACACTGAGTATTGTTGAGGTGTATTCAGTTTGAGCTAATTTATGACTGAGGTTTAGTGTTCAAGGCATTACAATTATAAGAGATATTAGTGTTACAGGAGATAATCTCCTATTTTAGTGCAAGTTTAATTTTATTTATAATATTTTTGAAAGTTTAAATTTTATTTCATAGTTTATTATGAAATATATTTTAATTATCATAGGAAGTAGAGAGATTAGAAAGTGATATGGCAGAATCAGCTAAACGTTTAACAGAAGCTGAGAAAGTTATTGGACGTTTACAAAAAGAACTTGAAACTACTGGAGAGTTAAGACTCAAGGTATTCATTGAATTTCTGATTATATTATATACATACTTTTGTAATTATTTCCGCAGTCTTCTTACTTTATTCATTAAACTGAATTACAAATATATTATATTTTCCTTATATGAATTAGACAATAAATATGTCAACAAAGGCAAGATTATCATGAATTTGCTTTACTGAGGGAAATTTTTGGACGGTTTTGGTTGAAACGTCTAAAAGATATTGCAGCAATGATATATATATTTTGAAAATTTTTATTTGGTTATAGATTGCAGAATTTGAAAGAAATCAATCCAACTTTTCTGAAGAAGCTAAAAAATTTAATGAACAGAAATTGGGACAATTTGAAGCTGAAAATAAGGTATGTTAAATATCACACTACAGGTAGTATACAATATTCGTTAAACATTTGAGATATGAAACGATTTATTTTTATGCAATTATGAAATGACTGCAATATCACAATATTAAATGTATTTTTTTTTTATTTGAAAGGATTTAAAAGATCGTAATGATGAATTAACAGCAGAAATAGAAGGACTGAGATTGAAGACTTCTCATCATAATAAACGTAATAACAGACGCTTTAGTGCTGGAAGTCGAATACCAATCCGTAGTGATTCATTACCAGATCATCTTAAACTTAGAAAACGTAAACATAGATCTCTAGCTTCCTACCCTTCCACAGGTAAGTTTATTGTCAAAATTTCTTTACTGCATAATTTTGGATCAATTTTACACCAAGTATGTTTATTTATTTAGGGCTTGTTTAATATCGCTATACACTTAACAGTAGTTAGACATAAAACTATGTTAATTTTCCTTTTAATCGGTGTAAAAGAACATTCAATGAGAGGTCTGCAGTTGACTGGTATGATATATCACTGGGTTTCATGAATAAGTGTCTTATGCCTTGAAGTAGTAGTTTAGTATTAAGCCTGACTATGTAACTGATGTACATATATATTTGATATATAATTATATTGTGTATGATTTGTAGAAAGTGAAATAGAGGAAGATGAACCTATTGGTAATATACTATCATTACCTATTATACCAACAACTGATTTACCATCCCCTGATCTACCATCTCCAGCTAGTAGTTATGGTACGTGATTTCAATCTCAATTGTCTGGACTACACTTTCAATTTATTTAAAGAAAAACTAATGGATATTTGAAATATTACTTTTAAAACCTACAATGTAAACTGTTATCTGCATTTTATGTTAAGGATATCAAAATGAAATATTTTGTACTTGATTTGTATAGGTAGTGGTAATGAACAGAAAGTTGCCCATCTTCAAAAAGAATTACGTGAAAATCAGCATTATTTAGAAAGAGAAAGAAAGGAAATAGAACATGCTTATCGTTTAGAAATATCTCAATTAGAAGAAAGACATATGGCAGAAAAGGAAATTTTATTACGAAATGTTGCTGAAGCTAAGGTAAGATATTTTCTATTTACTGAAATGGTGTGGAGGAAAATTTCCTTAATTACATTAGCGCAGTATGGCCTAGTAAAAACTTCATTCATTTGTTTTTAATGATTTTTATTTTGGACAATTCAGGTAAAGGAAAAAGAATCTTTTAAACGTGCCAAAGAAGAATTGTCAGCCAATATGCAGATGGAATTACAGAATACATTTGCTTTAGAAAAACAAGATTTAGTGCTCAAACACGAATCAGAGAAAAATTTATTAGAACATAAAGCTTCTGAAGAAAAACGAAAATTATCAGAAAGGTAATTGAATTCAACCTTTTATTACCTTTCTAAAAACTTTACAGAGATTGTTATAGTACAACATTTCAAAATTTGTTATTGTGAATCATTTCAAAATTTGTTAAATTAAAACATTTATTATTGTAAAACATTCAGAATTTGTATGCTATAGCAATTACAGATAGTTAAAACATTGCCATTCTAATATATTGTTATTTTGAATTATTTTTATTTTAACTCATTGTTATTTTAAAATGTTGTTATTTTAAAATGTTGTTATTTTAAATTATTGATATTTTTTTTTCAGATTAAAAGAAGAGTATGATAGAGATTTAACACAGAAAATGATAGAATTAAAAAATGAATTTAATACTGAAAGAACAAAGTTAGAAAATATAAACCAGGATCAACTGATCACAATTCAGAGTTTAAAACGACAAATAACTGAGGTGGACTTAAAACTCAAACTTCAAGAAGAAGAATTGTCTCTCAAATATTCTCAAGAAAAACAGGAACTTATGGAACGCCAGAAACTGGAATTTAAACATCTGGAAATGACACATAAACAGGAAATAGCTGAATATGAAAATATGTTATGTGGTGTAAGTAGAGTATTGCTGTATATCAGTTTCTCTGGTTTTATTCTATAATTGTGCCAAAATGTTTCATGTAGGGTTGCCAAAGTATGTTTTTTATTGGTTTTGCTGAAGAATATTAATTTTGTGGCTTTGCCTAAACAAATTTTAATACAAATTATTGTGTATAGTATATCATATAGTATTCTGGCTAATTACAGGGAGTAGATTGTTTACAAGGTAAATTACGGGAAGATTTTTATCATTTATTATCACAACAAAAAGAAGAAGAAATAGTAGTGGATAGATCAACAATGTTACAGCAAATACAACAACATGATTCTTCCTCATTACAACATGATCAATCAAAATTATGTAAGTCATGCTTTACCACCCATAGTAACTCCTTATTACAACTGTATTTTAGGAATACTTCAGGTTACGTAGCAAGAGTCCATATTAGATATGATCATCAAGTCCATCATGGTAACAAATGTGTCTAATATTACGACAAGGTGATTCATAAAGTATTTAGTTACATGACCAAATTACATGTATAAGATACACAAACATTATTTTTATTTCACCCAATCTATTGTAGATGAAGAATTTGAAACAGAAAAAGCTCAGATGACTGAAAAATATGAACAACAAATAGTAACTCTTAAAACCGATCTTCAAAATTTACAAGTTCGATTTGATTCTGAGAAAGAAGAGATGATAGAAACACACAGATTAGAGAAAGAAACATTGGTATCATCAACTTATAAAAATGTTTGGCAAGAATTTGAGGTATGCATTTTTTGTCATGTTTTAAAACGTAAAAAACATACACATCATAGATCGTCTTTGCGATATTACGGATAATTGTCTCGTGATTATTATGGACTTAAAAATATGGGAGTGTTTTTGTCGGTGAATATTTGAATTCATTGTGATGTCTTGATTATCTGAAATAACAGAGATTTGTGTAAAGTTTACCAATATCATGGCTGGAAGGAGAAATTATGGACTTATGTTAGTGTAATGTGGAAATATGAAATGGTCAATGGAAGCTGTGATAATGAGTTGAATTGGACTCATGGACATTTAGCAATATGCTCTAGAGGACAAAATGGTGCTACTAATTAATTTGTAGAAAGTTAATAACTTGGGATACACCCCTTTGTACATTGCAAAATTGAAGATTATATTAAAGTTCTGTTATGGATTTAAGCAATTAAAAAATTTTATGACTATTCTCTTCCAGCTGATTTATCAATTGTAAATTAAATCAAATATAATGTAAATGTTCATTGTAAATTGTTAATATTTTCACCAATGTTAATTTATTTATTTATTAAATCATTCTGAGAAAAAATTCTTTTTTCTTTGTTTTATATGTTTAAAACATGTATTAGATATCAGTGTCATAGAAAGGAGATTCATTCGACGAGCATTATGAACAAATTGAATATTTTGAGCCAATACAGGTCCTTTCCAGTTCTGATTAGAACTAAAATTACATAATTACAATGACAATTACATCATGATCAATTGCCCTGATATCTATGTAATTTCTTACAAGATTCTTTTTCTTGACAGATAATGTCACATGTAACACATTCTAAAACTTTCAGTGGCTAAATATTAAAATGAGAATTTGTCATCTAATATTTTGATCTTATATATCATAAACAATCAAAACTCTAAAAGTCGTGGCAATGAATAGAAAACAAGTTTACCTCACTTCAACTGACTTGGTCTTGATTAGTGAATAAATCCTATTCAAGCTAGTCTGAAGTAATCTACTCCCTACTCTTAAACACTTCAATGGTTGGTTGTGGATTGTGATAATTTGAATGTTTTTCAAGCACTTTAGTTGAATTTCTTACTCTTTATGGCTCATACTAGTACTGTATATTTGCGAATATAATGCACATCCCTTCATTCCCCCTGTATATACCTTGGGAAAATCTGTCACTGTAAATGATCCACACCCTTTCTTGATAAAAATATCAACAATTTGCCACAACGCAGACTCAATAATAGTGAGTGGTAATATTGTGTATTCTTGTATATTTTAAAGACACATTAAAATGATATTCAACTGATCTCCTAGTTGTAGAGATAAAATTTGAATGTTTATAGAGAGGAAATTGAACTCGAGTTCAAAATGAAGACTCAAATCCACAATTTGGGCCTTTTATGATTTGGAAATTTAGATTATAGATTCTGTGCAAATATAAAATCACTTTATTTTTTAAGTTGACCAATCTTAACTTTTGAGAACTTATACTACGTTGCTTATACTTCTGAAGGCATTTAACTTCGGTAAAATTAGTATTAGTTTTTTTATGTCATAGATATATATGTTATATAAACCTTTTTGTAGGAAGAATACACATGTACTCTTGAAAAGTTAAAATCTAATTATGAAGCCGAAAAAGATAGCCTGGAAGTAAGAAATTGTATGCAAGAAGAAGAAATAGAATTTTTACAGAGGGAGACAGAACAGAAAGAAGAACATTTAAAGAAAATAGAAGAATTGAATTCTTCCTTAGCCAAGGTTGAACAGGATAAAAGCAAGGTAAGCTCCAGTAACTTTACTTTTCTGATATTATATTTTAGCAAATATTCCAGAATTTCATTTAAGAAAAACTTTTTTTTGTAACATTCTTATGACCAAAAAAGTATTGCAAGGTCGTGTATCGATACCTCAAATTCTATAAAAAGCAAAAGGAATCATACATTTTTCTAATTGAATGGACTGAAATTGTTGGTAATTTTTCATAAGACAGTGGACATTAACCACTCCTATCAACTACATTGCCGAATATCACAGTTATAATATTAATATTTTGAATAAAAATATTTTTTCCCATTACCCTATATGGAGGTAGGTATCATATGCGACCCTTGTATCTCATATACATAATATAATAAATACTCAGTGTGAAAGTGTGATGTCCTTGAATAAATATTCTTTACTCATAATTCCATCTGTAAATGGGTATAGATAATCCTGGAAAGATCAATTCCAAGAGTATGGCCAAAGACCAGCTGGATGAAATGATCCTTAATTGTGAACTTAAGTTGTTATCATTGTAAAGTGTAGTTGTTTCTTGCTTCCAATAGATATGTGAAGAGAAAGAGAAACTATCTAATAAAATGGTCAACAGAGAATCAGAATTAAATAAATCTATTCATCATCTTCAACAAGAATTATCAGAAATCAAATCAACCAGAGATTCACTTCAACAACAAATACAGGAAACTAAAGAAGAGAAAGAAACTTTAGAATTTCAATTGTTGAATTTGAAAACAGCCAATGAAGTTTTTGAAAAGAAAGTGGAAGAATTGAAGTCAACTAAGAAAGAGTTAGAGAATCGTATTGATGAGTTATTAGAAGATAAAGATACAACCATTACATCCCTGAATAATGAACATTTAGAAGCTTTGAATCAATCTCTATTAAAGGAAAAGGTAAAAAAAAATGACATTTTGATATATATAGGCCTTCTTACCATAGCGAGAGCCAGTTGCGAATAAGAATAACGGTTTCGAAAGCAACTCTCATTATTTGCATCCATACGCAACTGGTCATCGCTATGATGTGAGGGCAACTTTATTTACAAACTATGGATTTAAACATAAGGTACATAGATTATTAGCAAATACTCATGACTATGCAATGGCACTGTTTGTTTACGTATCCTGACTACATTTACTTGCAGGAACTAGGCAATATTATGAAAGAAATGAATTGAAATGACATGTCTTAAACTATATGATATTTGCTGTGATGTGATATTTGTTCATATATATATAGGTAATTGATGAATATTTTTTCAGGCTTTACAACAATCATTTTTAGAAGAGAAATCATTATTGACATGTCAGATTACAACTTTAACTGATAAAGTAACACAATTACAACAACAAATTGATGATATTGTTAATTTACAGGTTGGCATATTTTATTATAAAACACAAATAATAAACTGAGGCCCGTAACCGGTCAGTAAAACTCTTGACATGACTCTAGTTTCTGACCAAGACCGGTCGTGTGCCCACACCTTTCAACACAAAATAATCAATAAAATATGTCTATATAGCCTTGGTTTGATCATATACTTGTTTGATGTATTATAGAGTGTTAATGATAAACTAACAGAAGAAAGAGTCAAGCTGGTTAAAGAAAATAAACAATTTTCTCAACAATTGGAAGAAATAAAACAACAAAATAAACAACTACAGGTAATAAAGATATCTTTCTACTTACAGCAATGTGCACATGAGATCCAATTTCTTTTTGATGTCAAAATAAAAGTAATTTTCTGTGAAAGGTAATAAAAGAGCAAAAAATATCTGAAGGGCATTTGAACCGAATGGATGAGCAGATGATAATGTATTATGCTACCAACTGAGCTAACCTGTCATTGTCTTGTGGGAAAAGTTGCATGATAACATTAACTGACTTCCTAAGAATTTATTTTTTGCATGGTGTTATTTTTTACCTATATGGAAATATATTTGCTTAAAATTTTTATAAAGTATACTAAATTTCTTTCTGTTATTTCTCTTTGTGAATAAAGGAAGCTGTAGAGGAAAGAATGAATGAAAAATTAGCATCAGATGAAAAACTAGAACAATTAAATGATAAAGTTAACCAACAACATCATCAAATTGAAGAATTACATGAAATACAGGTCAGTTTTAATAGTCGCCATTTTAGACACAAATTTCAACCCTTGATAGTATTACATTACATTACCATACAGCATTGACAGGCTAATTATATGATAGTGGACCACAGCCATATACGCCCTTCACGGCATGCGGATGGTAAAAACCAAACATCCATTTTGAGTTTCATCAAAATGGGTTGAAAACTAAGAGAGTAATAGCATATTCAAGATTTTGGGCAATGGCAATAACTCTGCTTCTAACAGTCGAAAATAGCTCAAATTCGAACTTGATCTTCGTTTTATGAATATGTATACACATACCGAATGTCATTTGATTCCATCAAAAAATCTTGTTTTTAGAGCGTTTACAAGCAAATGTTGACGGACCGACGGATGAATAGGGGTGCCGACAATATATGTCCACATAGAGAGATGTGGGCGTATAAAAATGAACCCTTTTTAAATGGCCTCATAATTTGAATGGAAACTTAATATTAAGTTTATCATTGAGTTATACCATAAGAGTCAATTGGCTAATCATTCAACCTAACTTGAACACAATATCAGGAATACAGTAAAGTTCTATTTCATTTTAATTGTCCATTCTGGAATAACTGATTAAAATTGCTGTGTTATTGTTTTAGGTCAAGTATGAAAATGTTGTAGCCGAAAAAGATACGTTAGAGAAAAGGTTACTTACTGAATTTGAACAAATTAACATGGCTGCTCAACAACAATCCAATTCCCTTGTAAGTTATATGTTTATTGTTGTCATTCTGGTTTTTTGGTCTGCATTTAGCATGTGACTGCAATAGGGGCTACAGTTTTAATCTGATTTCTGAAACTTTGTATGCCAATGTATTTTGGTGAAGAGTTTGATATTCATTAATATTTAGGAAAATCTTGTTTTTGTTATTGCCTTATATACATCTTGTGAATGTGATAGAGGTATCTTGATCCAATTTTGCTACAACTTGATGACATCTTATATGATTTCAAATCTTTTTTATTAATGATTAAATAGTTATAAAACTGGTAACAAATTTGACTTGAATTTTATATTCATTTTTGATATATTTTTTTGGGAAACCGCTTATTGGAGTCCCAAAGTATAGACAAAACATTAGATATACTAGTAATATTATATTTAGCCTATGTATTTCTGATCAGAGCTTATATTATATTATTTTAGCTTGGATCAGAGAATAAAGAGAATATGAAGAGTGAAGAGTTAAATAATAGTACTAATCTACCAGTACCTACAGCTGATGAAGCTAAAATTAAATTATTACAGGTACCCAAACTTGTTAATTTTTGTTGAATAATTCTATTAGACAATAAAATTCTCAATGAACATTTATAAATATATTAAAATATTATATTTAGATGTTATACTAATTGTCATTCTAATTGTAAGCCATTTATTGAAAGACGTTTTTCAAATATATTTCTGTTAAAAAAAATATGATTATATAAATTTTAAAGTTGATGTTTATTTTAACAGGAAGAGTTACATCAAATGATGTGTAGAAAAGATGAGTATAAAAGATTAGCAGAAAATTTAAGAAAACAATTGCAGGAGATGGATAAAGTCCGCCATAAAAGTGATAAGGTATCCTATTTAGTTTATACTCCTAGACTCAAAGCTAAAGTGCATGACAAGAACTTTTAATTATTCCAGTTTTAAAATTAAGGACATTTTTTGAAAACATTGGAAATGAATTGACGCAAATTGGGGTATAAATACTGATGTATGATTTAATTTTTTTTTTAGGATCAAGTCATCAATCTACAGAAAGAGAGACATAAATTTGAAACTATTTTAAAGAAAATAACAGATCAGGTAAGTGTGTCCAGATATTAAAATATCTAAATAAGAATTATTCATTAATTTATTCTATGAATAAACAAAAAGGGCAATATTAATCTATTTCCATGTAATTCCCTGAACATTTTTATGATTGTATCTCAAACAATATGAGGCAAAATGAACAGTGCTCAGGACATAACTGGTATACCTTATATTCCACTAGCAGATTTTAGTTGGCTTGATTCAACCCACTGTTGAAATGATTCAAAGCTTGTGTTTTTAATGGATATTTTGTTCTATTTGATAGAATACATGGTTTATATCTATGAGACAAGATTTAGAAGTAAACAAAACTTTTTTAAGAATGAATCTAGATATTGTAAATAGAGCATGCTCAATTCTTTAGTCAAATTATAAAGATTGGCAGTACTAACTCGAAAATACTCTGCTTATTTATAATGATTCTTATTTATTCTGTGATTTTGGTGATATTACAGGGCTTGCTCTTGTCCATGACATCTGATATATGAACACTGTTCAGTAGCAATTAAGGATTTAAAAGAACAGCTGCTTGCATAATGTTACAAAAATATTAATGATTCGCTAGGTACAGGCATTGCCTTGGGCTTGGTCTATCCATGTTAAGTTTCCCTTTTACAAATACAAACAATTTGACAAGTGAAAGGAAGATTTAGATAATAAATCCTAGAGCAGGCCGTCTGTTAAAAAAAAGTAATTTGGTTGGTTCCTATTAATGCTCATACAATAATTATTGTAAAACTATGGCTGTTAGTTTTTATAGTATATGTATATATTGTATATTGTTAGTAAACTTGTGTTTTTTTTTAGAATTTTATGAAATAGTTTTTTTTTATGTCTCAAGTATTCAGTGTATTTCAGTATCAAGTTAAGACTGTCTAAAAGTTTTCAATGTTTTTCAGTTTCAGTAACAAATAGAATTTACTTACAAAATGATTTTAATCTCTTTCATGTTGTGACAGACACAAAAAATATGCATGTTAAATTAAACTTTTCTAAATGCTCTTATTATGATCCACAAGTTTATAAAGATTTCTATTTCAATTGACTTTTATAAGCACTGTCCCTGGAATCAAGTCTTTCTTGTCTTGCGAGGAATGTCAATCTATTTGTTGCACCTTATTATCTAGAAATAATAGGTTGATTGGTATCAAACTAAAGTAACAGCTTCAGGAATGGCTTGGAATTAGAGTATCCATTATAGAACAAAAATTGAAAAAAATGAGTCCTTGTTCGTCAGTGGACTTACCTGATGTCATAGTGTAATCTTGTCTCCTATTTGACCTTTCTTTATTAATTGCAAATTTATATTTTTGACCAACAATTGATGTAATACCATTTACCTAAAAATTCTCTGAACCTGGAGACTTTAGCGCCCTTTGTCAGCTGATAGATTTTATCACTCATTTTCGTGAAAATTTAATACTAAAGTATACCAGTTTGTCACTATTTCATACTGTTCTATTTTGATTGTAGTTATTTGAGAGTGTTTGTGATCTCACCAAGTCACAATGTCAATCATTAAATCAAGTGGAATCATGGAAAGAAACTACATCAGATCTGGCAAATATAGAAAATTATACTGTTCTACAGTTACAGTTATTTGAACAACAAAGATTGGTGTTGTCTCTACAGAAAGCTTTAAGAGACCAAAGTAGTGCTAATGAAAAACTTCATAAAGGTAAAAATGCTGATTTGTACGTTATTTTAAACTTTGGAATGTATTTTTGAATTGATCAATCTATTTGTTCTATTTTTGTTATTGTACTCACTTAATGTCTGAAAAGCACAGTTATAGTCAATAAAACCATTTCATAGACAAAATTTCAGAATGTGTAAAAATGTGAATAATTGTTGGGTCTATCTAGTTTGATCAATTGATTTTACCCAGTGACTTGTTTGAAATTTTCTTCTATCAATGTTAGTAAAAATATCATATGACAGTTGGTTGATATCCCTTATCAACAAATGTTGCATTTCAGAAGCTACATCTAATTGCTTATATTGTTCCCTGGTTCAAGGGCAATATTGCTGTAAATCTTAAAAAAATCATTTCATTTTCTATTTTTCAGAGCTGGTAACAGAGCATAGTAAGAAGATGTCAGTTTTACAAGCAGAAAATCAAAAATTAGTGAATAAACTACAAATGTATAGGACATCCTATCAAGAAGTTAGTGAAAATTATCGTTCAATGGTGAGTTTGATGCAGATTATGGTTTAGATCTAGTTAATAACAGATAGTTATAAATAAACTTGACAAGGATCAGAATTGCCTGTCTGTTATTAAAAGGTTAAAAAAAAACTTGTTAAGATGAGCTTTTCAATCATATAAATATAGACTTTACAAAACTACTATCAAATTAGTCAATATATTCCAACCATTAGTGAACCTGTTTGAAAACTGGTAAAATTTCTTTTTATTTTTCTCGTTTCAGTTAACAAAAAATAAAGACTTGTATGCTGACAATAATAAGTTATTGCAGTCACTCAGAGATTCTATCAAACGTGAAAAACATTTTGAGAAAAAGTGCCACCAGCTTCATGAATCGTGTACCACCCTCCAATCAGTATTACATGAAACGTATCAAAGCACGTTAGCAATGTGATATGCTTTATGTTTTTTAGTATTAATATAAGTGCAATAATGATCCCTGTTTATATCTAGTGCCAAAATATTTGTGGAAATTATATTGGGAGGATAAGAAACATTCCAGACTTGCATGTGTTCATTTTAGAGCAAAATGTGGTGCTCAAACCTAAAGATGCCAAAGAATGTACATTTCAGTAATAGCTAGTATCTTCCTTTGATTATGTTTTCCTGTACAAAAAAAGATTTTGTTAATGATACAAAGCTAGTCATTCCATGTAGTCTTTCATATATTATCCTAGTCATGTTTTATATTATTGATAATTTTTTAGTCAGTATAAGTGTAATTCCCATTCATTTCATATACTCATTTGTACATAATTGTAAAATGTTGAACATTTTTCTATCATGTTTAATATAGATATCATATAAAATTTCTACCTCAATTTAACATTTGGCAACTCAAGTCAGATGCTATTTTTGTTGGGTTTATCATCAGAATTTGAAAATGTTAATCAAAATGCAGATAAATATCTGGTTTCATTTACGACATCTGTTCATCTTGATTTTAATTGTAAATGTGATTATGGTTTGATTTCAATTTGACTGACCAATGTATGTTTATTTTTAAACTGGATGGAACCTCAAGCTGCTTTCTGAAATGATTTTATCAAGATAAAAAAGATCATTAAGTTAATCATTTAAAAAATTGTAATAAATAATGTTTTTATATTAATTGTAAAGTTATTTAATTGTACTGTACAGCAATAACATTGTTTTATAATTAAAATACGATTGATATATTTGAATGTTTATTAAAGAGCTGAATGACTTTGGTGTATTGTGAAATAACCACTTAATAAGATTCCACTGGCAATATGTAAGAATCTGTATTGGGAAGTAACAATTTATTCGAATGGTCCTTAAAGTAATTTTCTTGGACTTCAAATATCTTATAAGTGTGTATAAGTTTATGCTTTAAGCTTTTTTAGAACAGATGACATAGCATTTCCTAATTTTGAAATAAACAAACCTCTAAAAAATCAAAAACAACAAATGGTGCTAAATTAAAATCATTTATCACAGAAATATGTTGTTTTTGAATGATGTATAAGTAATAGTTAAGTGATTCACAATCAAATTATAACCAATTGTTGTAATAGCTAAATACATATGTTAATACAAAACATTAATGACATGTTTTGAATATTAAGTGGATCTCTAAAACCCTTCACATTAACTGGTGACTGAAACCAAATACGATCATCCTCATCAATAAGTTTAGATTCTCCTAGTTCACTATCCATTTTTTCTGCAGTATTTGGAAGAGAACGTCTGGAGTGACCTAATGAAACTCTTTGTGATAATAACTCTGATAAAGACATATCTTCTAACATTACTTCTGCCATATCAATATCTATTGAGTCTAAAAAATCTATTCCAGATATTTCTAAGGGATTGCCCTCATGGGTTAAATCATGATTCATCACAACTGGTTGTTTACATGTACAATTATAAGTAAAAAATCTTCCTCGTACGGGAAATTTAAAAGTGTGATTAGGAATAAACCATTCCATGTTACATTCTCTTGGAGCATGTAAAAGAACAGACATGTTTGTGGGTGTTAAGGCTTTCATATCACATAATAAATCTTGAGTTATTATTTGACGAAACATTGCTTTCACGCAAGTTTTAAACACTAAATTATCTGCATCAGGACTTAATTGAGGTAGCTTTATCACAAATGTTTCTTTAGGGCTAACAATGGTTCCACCTAAAATAATCACAATCTGGCTTATTTCTGGACACAAAACAAAACTTTTCTCCAAGTTATCAAATAACATTTCAAGGTTTTCAATGATTGATTTGATTTTCCTCTCTGTTATCATATTTCTCAAAGTTCTGACACTCTTTCCGCCATTTACAACCTGGAAGAAAATTACATTTTGTTAGAATCTTTTATGATAATAAAATGGGAAGTGTGACAGTTTTGTGCTTTAAGCTTACAGACTAAACTCAGCAGAAGACGAAGGAATTACTTTAGTTTGCAATGAAAAATATCAATAAATCAATGAATTAATCAAACTTATTTTTCTAGTTTTATGCTTACTCTCTTTCTTCCATTTCCTTTGGATGTATTAGTGTCGAGTTCACTTGGTTGCAGATCAGTAGGCTGAGTGCGAGGCCCAGCTGCAATCTTTTCCTCTTTCATTTTCATGTCTCGTTTTACATGTTCAAACGGTTGAGGAATTTGATGTCTCTCAAACATAAAATATTTAATCAATTCAATGACAAGTGAAGCACGAGTATTTGACAATAATCCACCATCAAACACTAATTCACATGTCAAATTGTCAGGAGTTTTCTTTTTGGTTTTAAAACTTTTCTTCGAAACTTCCGCCATACCGGTACTTTCAAAGGGGTACAACTCTAGCTAGTGGTTTTATTTTGGTCTGTAGTTTGATTGCTAAATCGACCAGGATTAAGTCCGAAATGTTTGATTCTGGTTGTGATTCCAACTATAAGGGGTACAATCACTCATAGAGTTATATGGTAATAGAGTTATAAATAATATATAATATTATAATGATATATAAATTATATAGGCTATAACTCTATAACCGTACAACTGTATACTAATTGGTACAACTCTAGCTAGATACTCAGATAGTGTTTTTTTTATCTGTAGTTTGATGGCCAAATCGACCAGGACTAAGCCCGAAAAGTTTGACAATTGTGGTGATCCAAACCAGAGAGTTGTAAACAGTTCTTATAACATAACATGGTGTTCAAAACTTACTCTCTGTTTCAGTGAAGGATAAGAATTAGCGGGCGAGGATTATTTTTTAAATATGCATACTATATCCATATCCTTTGTATAGTCTGAGCGCCTTTCGTCTTCGAAAAAGACAACTTGGCCCGTAATAGAAATGGCCACAAATGTTTTATGCTGACTCCCTTTCTAATCTCTTTCTTACATGTTCCTTGGGCTTGGATAATTTAATGAAAATGGGCCCTTTGGGCCCTTGAAAACAATTGCGACTGGCACTTGACAATCTCAAACAATTAGTTAAGTTACGGCTTTAAAACCGTTTATAGAATATTTTGACGTAGGCCTACTATCTACAATTTTAATAACGAAAACCACATAGAAATGGGTGATTTTGGACAAATGTGTCGATTTGTCCCAATATTGAAACCCTTCACCTTTAACGCGATTAACGCAGTCACGTGACTTGAACGCTATTCATACGTTTTGTACAAGGTGCGTGTAGCGCACCACATTGAGTGAATTCATTTGTGATTTAATTGGTAGGTTATATTCAGCTCCTAGAACAATCACTCGATTTTTGAACTCTCATTTATTTAATCCATTGTAAGTATGGATGAGGCTATTGATGTAGAAAATATTGAGACAATTTTGGTGGATATGGACACCGCCGCCATTATTTCACCCCCTGTAAACCTGATCAAAGTAGCTTTAGATTCCTCTGAGCGTTCGTCTCCGATAGATGACATAGAATTTCTGAAAGATTTTATATCTGACAATGATGAGTATTATAAAGATGATGTTAGTTTCGCGGACAGGTTTCTGGATGACGAGTCATTGGAATTGAGCGAGTATTTGAGCCAAAATAATGGAACTTTAAATAGAAACAAAGATGGTCGAGTGGTAAGCGACCTTGAACTTTTAAATCGACAGCAACAACAAATACACTCAGTTGAGCAAATACAAAATATCACTGGTCGATATGATCCTTCTATGTCCAAGAATGCCATTGCAGCCAGGGAAAATAGACTGAAGAAAAAACAATATCTTGCTCATTTGGAAAAAACTGTCAAAAAACTATCTGTGGAAAATAAAAGCTTAAAGACTGCTGAGTTGTTGAAGGATGGTGAAATCAGCAAACTAAAAACAGAGGTGAAATATTTAAGCAATGTGTTAGCTAACCAATCAACACTATCATCATTGATTCAAAATATTAAGAAAACACCTGGTGTTAAATTTAAATACCCCATTGATGAAAATTTATTGGTCTCCAATGAAGACAGGATGAAAACCATCATAAATACTGGAGATAAGAATAATAATTCCAAAGATGTTGTTCTGAAAGGTGTTTTGAAACGGAAAAGTTCAAATGAAAGTGAATCAGATTTAATAGACTTGCCATGTAAAAGTAGAAGATTCACTCGTTCAGTAAGCAGTAACCATGCCATGGAAAACTGTGAAGGAGAAGATAACTCTTTATCTGTTCATAACAGTTCTAGTGAACATCAGAACATAGAACCATCTGGTGGAATTTGTTTACATGTTTCTGGTCAAGAAGTGTCGTTAGAATTTTGTGCTCAATGTAATCTTAAATCATGTTCCAAATTTGTCTCAACTGATCATTCTTATGTTCAGTTATCCAGGCCAAATAAATAATTACTCACTTATAGCAGAAAATTCTGCTCTGTGTGAATAAATAGTGCTATAAACAGAAAATTTTGGAATGTGGATTGACTTATCGATTGAGACGTTATTTGTATATATATTGTCTTGTTTGTAACTTATGTTTTTTTTTTTTTTATCAGTTTGTATCTTGTACTAAACAATTTTGTTTCCTTTACAGCTTCAACATTCCAAAAAAATTTTGAAAGTTACAATAATAAATACGGTGAAGTATACAGTATCAAATGTCTGTATCTTTTTCAAAACATTTTCCTTTGGCCTTGAAAAAATATCTTGGACATATTTCTCTACAAAATATTGTCAAATCAATAATTTGGCAAGGGATAAAGTATTGAATATCCCTCTTAAAGCAATTCAAAAGTATGTAAGATTTAAATTCTTTTAGGCATTTTGTGTTTTAACTTATAATAATATGTATTCTGTTTTCTTTTTCAGGGTCAGGCCATACATTTGGTCTGAGAAGCGATGATCTAACTTTTAAATTGGTTAGTATAAGTCATTTGTGACGTGTAATATATTGATTAAGATAGGAAAAACCTTCATAATCAGTAGGATGCAAACATCTCGATATTTGCTTTTACTGCTGTTAGAACTACTTTTACCTACTTATAAAATCAGATGTAAGTTGTTTTGGAACAACAAAGAATGGAAAAATTAAGTTCTATCAGCTGTGAATATATTAACATGTATACATTTATTAAGTAACATAAGTTAAATATGGTCTACATTCAATTGGTTAGTTATTAGTTTAAAAATGTTGCAAATATGTCTGTGTAGGCTGATTCTCTCTCTGAATAGAACGGTGATGCAACGGATGACTGCAACGGATGACTGCGTCTTGGGTTTGGTCGTTTTTCTTTGCTTTGTAACAGACTGTTATTATAGTGAAGTAATATCTGGTGAAAAATATTATATCATGAGTTCTAAACTGTAATGCACATTTCCACAGTACAAACCAAGAGCAAACCTATTGTGATATGCTGATGTGTCGATCAGATATTAATTTTTGGTAACAGTCAAATATTTAATGAAAACTTTACTGTTTTGATATCCATATGGGCTTACTACATGGTAATTTCATACTATGATAAATTTTGCATTACAAGTATTGATAAAGGTATTGAACTGTTTGTTCATATTACTTTCAACATGCCTGTATATATTTGTATGATTAAACCAATAAAAATTGATACAAACCTGTCTCAAAATAGTTTTCCTGTCGTTGTATGGTTGTCTTGGACACTTTCGTCTTTGGTTCCTGGAATTGCCTTGAATGCTATCTGTGACATATCTGTATTAGGTTTTCTGAATATAGGACCCACAAGCATTGAAACATACATGTATATATCGGGTGTCCCAAAGTTTGGGTAGTATATCAGCTGTTGGTAAACTGATATCTTTCAAAATTCTCATAGATATACTTCCAAGATGTCGTTGTGCAACCCTGAAAAATATGAAGTCATCAAATAATGATTGTACAAGTACTTCCCCGAACAAAATAGCATGTTAAACATACAATATCAAGGCAACTTACCTATTTCAACATGTGTGCATGCTAGTTCAATGATACCAATTTTTGAATGGCAGCCATCAGTGTCGGCTATGAGGATGAAAAATTAGAATACCTTTAATGTAGGACCAGTTAAAGTGAAATTGACCAAACTTTGTTTTTTAATTAGCTTTTTTTTTATATAGCCACCCTGAAAAATGTTATGGAATATATAGAAATTCTAGATATATAGGCTTAATGTATATTAGATTATATAATTTTACATCATTTAGATTCAGTGAAGTTCCTATTAAACATCAGGTGAGGGGTCATTCTTTCACTATGGAAAATAACACAAAAATGTAGTAGTAACACCACTGTTTAAATATGATTCACTGATTCAAAATGCAGCAACTAAGCCGCAAAACATGTGAGTGGGGGGAGCGGAAGCCGCTGTACACCACTGCGTATCTTTGACACAACTACTAAAAGACTATGCGTAGTGGCCTGATAACGCAACTGTTTGAGATGACGCTGGATATAATAACAGTTTCCTGAACACCACACGATGCAGTTCAGACATATTATTAGTTTGAGTCATGTAGTTTTGATAGGGATATGTTTTTAACGCCTTTCGGGGGATTGCTCCTCTGTAGCTGCTAGCCTGCAAGAAATTACACCGGCTATAGTTATTTTAATTATAATCCAGGATAACATTTATATATGCCAAATTTAAAGAGTTTTATTATTTTTAACCTTGTGAGATCTATAGGGGTTGTAAAGATGTTTTCCAAATTCTTTATGTGTATCGGGGACACTCATTTCATTGATGTGCTTAAACTGGTAATATGTTGTGCTTAGGATATGCTGCAATTCAAATTTTCAATCAAACGTCTGTGGCTCAAAACTAAGCGTTTTATGATTTCATCACAAAAGCTTCTTTTGATAATAGTGTTAGTGACACTATTTAACGCTTAGTTTTGCGGAATTGCAGGAACCACAGAGTTTGATTGCAAATGGAAATGGTCCAAAACGATGCTTACAATGTCTCCGATACACAATTTGTTTACAATCTTTACAATCACTTTAACATTCGAATATATCAGGTTGGTAGACATGAGATGAACTTGTATCAACGAAACAGCTATATTTTGTAGGCCTATATATATTTTCCATAGTCTAAAATGTCATGGACAGTTGGATTAACGTTCTTTCAGCAGGTAAATGACGAACTTAATTACAATTACATATCTTTTCAAGAGTAGGCCCCTGTAATCCCACACAATAAAGAGAGACAAGGCATCTTCCATGCAACTTGAAAACCTGATGTCACTCTGCGACTGGATTTGTCAACCCGGCGTCACTATAGAGGTTTACTTTTTACTGGATCATGAATGATGCTGTAAGCTATAAATATTAATGTGCCCTTATCATTTAAAATTTTAGAAATAAATATAAAATATATATAGGTAAGTATATTTAGGTCAGACTGGGTCATGACCTGAACTGCCGGCTTTTCATTGGATCATGTTGCACAAGAATTGAATAACTACGATCAATTATTTGAGAAACAGGAACAAGTGGAACATCTAGTATTCTCGCGAACTGAATACAATTTTGAGGTTTTTCTTGTGGAATAAATCTGCCTACCTTATTTGAATAAATATGTTTGAATGGTACAAGAATATTGGTATCTTAGTTCAATATATAGAAAGGTAAGATATTTATCACAAATATAAGTCTATAAGGTACTATATGATTATTATGATAAAAGTGAGACATTATATCAGAACACCGCACTTGAACACTGCATATGGCTGAAGAAGGAAACATTTTTTTAAACAATATTTCATTCACAATTATATTATATGAAAAGGATTGGGGAACAGGCTTTTGCCTATATATTCCCTCTCCAAATACAAACTTTTTATTATGTACAAAATATATTGTAACGTATATATACAAACAGCGCCACATCCACTTAGATCATTATTTTATTATATATCAAAGGTAAATTCTAAATTTTCAAAACGTTTTGAAAATAAAAAAAAGTCATGAATTTATTAGAAATTTATTTAGACTGAAAAAGATCAGTAGGGACACTGTATAACAAATCGATAATATTTTTAAAATAGTTTGTTAAATGGTCTATTGATTTGCTTCTTGCATAGGAGGAGATTTAATAAAAAATGTTTTGAATTTTTAAAAGTGGCAGTACAGTAACAATTGACAGTATGAAAAATTCAACCTTCAGACTTACACTTGTTTTGAAGTTTTTGGAGCGATACTGTATAATATAGTTTCGTCAAAATCTGTCAAGAATTGGGCCTTCTATGGTTCATCCTTGAGTGATAATGAACACTCACACCCAGTTTCGTCAAAATCCATGAAGAATTCTGCTTTCTGAATTGTTTACGAGCTATATCTCCACTTAGCCTTTCGGTAAGCATACAGTTCTCTCTTATCTTGTTACCACCATTGTTATCATTCTACTTTATATATCCACACTTACAAAATATAGGCGTTATAAAATACTGGCGTTGATCGACGTGTTTGAATGAAAACAAATCGTATAATCTTCTTAAGAATTATTTCCCTTAGATAACAAAATGGGGTTTCTTTACAAAGTTCGGCTATAATTTCTATGCTTTAGCCTATTGACCAAGAATCAGATGACAAATTATTGAGATGTCATGTTGGAGTTCAAAGCATTTTATTTGATTTATTTTCTACTAAGATCTTTAAAGATCTTGAATACTGCTGTACATGGTTGGTATCATTTTCACTGTGTCAAGCTATTACGAACTGCGTCTAACACCTTGACTGCAATAGTGACACAAGGGCTCTTGTTGGCTGTATTCGCTAGCGTACAATCCAATCAATCAATCAAAGTAAGGTGGCCATAATCAAGGTTGGCATATATTATGCCCAGATACGAGTAGCTTGACAATGAGATGGGTGGACATCGCAAGGGCCTTGTTCTTACCAATGTCATTCTACATTTATGTTTGTCATCATGACATAAGTTTCAGGGATCTCTCCTTATGGTATGCGTACATTTATAAAAGGTTATTTATAGGCCTATCACCAATCAAAACAGAGCGATATTAAAAAGTATGCGCAAACCATTTAAATAGTTTTGTCATGAACAGTTAGATATTCTGAGTAAATGGAGACAGTGTTCTCTGATTTTGGTCTTTTCGTTATATAGAAAATCTTACTTGCTAACCGGACTTAACTGGCCTTACCCGTTACGCGGATGTGATATACGATTGGGATAAACGTGTCGTTATAGATCACGTCCAAGAAACTGATGGTAGATTTGTCGGACTACTAACTTTTTAGACAACTTCAGAATGACCCTTTAACTACTTTCCCTCTAGATAAGCCAACTTGACCTCATGACCTTAGATAACTAGGTCAGTATCACCCTAGCACGACCTGACCGATATTAATATATATTTAAAAAATACCAGTGGCACGCGTACTTTTATTATATACACCCACATGAAATGGGGGACGAATGGGCCTATTGTCGTCACCCATGTCCGTCCACAATTGCTCGTAAACACTAAAGAAGGCACAATTCCAGACTGATTTTGACGAAACTTGGTATGAGTGTTTGTAATCACCCAAGAATGAACACTATTGGAAATCAGAAAAATCGAAATGTATTTAGTATGAGTTATTGTCCGCAATTTTCAGATCGCAGACGCTTCAGAAGGCACAATTTCTTTACAGATTTTGACGAAACTTGTTTGGAGTGTTTGTAATCACCCAATGATGAACCCTATTGAAAATCAGAAAAATAAAAAAATATTAAGTGTGAGTTATTGCACTTGTTCTTGAAAACGCGTTCAATTTTTAGCTCATAAACAATTCAGAAATCAGAATTCTTCGTGGATTTTGACGAAACTTGGTGTGGTGTTCATTATCACTCAAGGATGAACCCTATTGATAATCCGAAAAATCAAAAAGTATTTAGTATGAGTTATTGCTCTTGTTCTTGAAAACGCGTTCAATATTTAGCTCATTAACACTAAAATGCATGATTCTTGTCAGATTATTTACCTGAGTAACGTTATACAGTATCACCCCAACAATTTCAAAATAAGTGAATGAAAGTTGAATAGACCTACTGGTAATTGTTATTGTACTGCCAAATATTTCTATCCGAAAATAAAGCTACAGTGGGCGAATATTATCTTGCCTTGTAAACGTACAGAAGCGTATATGTATATGTGACTTTACATATTAAACAAAACACGGGTTCAATATAAGGCCAACTTTATATAGGTCACTGAATTCAGGTCGTCGTTGCCTTGAACCATTTACACTTATTATTACACCAGCTATTTCCCTGAGTTTATATGGGAATTCATCTGGAAGCGATGTGGATTGTACTACTATATGAAACCTATTTGAAGACTATCCTCTAGATCCATATTCTTGACTTCACACAGGTTTTATGGTCTGCACCTCTTAATTGGCTAATTCAATGACTCAATCTGAATAAAAATACAACTGTATATAGTTCCTTTGTTCTTTCTCATTCTAAATTTAAAACAGCGGAATACGAAAGTTGAGTGCCAATGAAGTCGAAATTTGTGTCTTCAAATCCATGTGTGTCCAGAAATATCTGTGTTTGAAAGTTATCTTTTTTTTGAGACACTGCCACAATATAGAAAAGAATTAAAGAAATATTTTTGAAGAAATTGTGCGATTTCTAATACTTTTGAAGACTATTTACTATTTGCAACCTGCATTCATCCATTTCAGTCAATTTTCCTTTAACCATTAACTATTGTGTTTTGTGTTAAGAGTGAAGAAGTTCCTAAAAACTTCTATGTAAAGCACTGGTCAAGGTCACGAATAAAGAGATAAATGTTCAATACAAGATAAGGTGAAGTTAGCATAGTTAGTATTAAGTTAAAAAAACAACCACGAGTAATCTACAATAAACACAAGTCTATAATATGAAAGTTTTCTTGTTACCAGTTCTAAAAGAAAAGAGTATGAATAGGTTCTGAAAAGATAAACATCTATATATAAGGATTAGAATATATTATACTTAATGAGCTAGAAAATAGAGAGGGGGGTCAAGTATTATTGGATTCAATGGGATCGGGTCTACCACGGACCAGAAAATTACTAAGGTTTTTATTGCATTTCAGTATATTTGGCACAGTATGTACAGTTTATCTAATAAAACTGGTTGTAATACTATTGGTGATGTACATGTTTGCACTATCCCTGAAGTATTTATGGGGCATATATTATGACAGACAAGCTGATCCTACTAGTGATAAGCCGTTACCACCTGGTAATATGGGTTGGCCTCTCCTTGGTGAAACTGTACATTTTGTAATAAAGGTAAGTTTAATGCAAACAGCACAATAATGGAAAAAACCGACACCTCCATCCAAATCCTGACAATAACAAGCGAGGTCGATATGAAAATCCATACAAATACCTTTGATAGCCATAGTCGCTAAATATTTATTTTGTGTCGACTTTATGTATCACTTTTCAGAATTAAAACAATTATATACTAGAGCCACTCGTGGCACAGAGTGGGACTTTGCAAATGTAGCAAATTGCAAAAGACCCCGAAAAAATCATCCTTCCACGATAATTAGATCATGCGCAAGAACAGTCTAAAGTGGAGAAATTTTCATTTTTTAAAAGATTCTAATACCGGAAGTAGACGTCAGACCTCACAAATGAAAGTATCAGCAGATAGCCAAGGTCAATGACATTTAATCTTGTAAAAGAGAAAGTCTAAAAAGGTCAAGATCAAGAGATATACGTCATCAAAATTTCTAATTGCACACGACTATAAAACCGGAAGTTGACATAGGACAGCAAATATGAAAGTACAAATAGATAGCCAATGCCAATGACGTTTGATCCTACAAAGGTCAAGGTCAATAAAGGTCAAGGTCAAAAAATTGAAAATTTTCAATTTCCAAAACCGGTTCCTTTTTTTGAACTAAGAAGCGGAAACAACCGAACTTCTAAGACAAAGTGGCTCAAAATATGATGTAATTGTGTGCAAAGTTCCATTTTGAACAAATGTATACTTTGCGAGTTATGCCCCTGGCCAAAAATGTCAATAATGAGTAATTTAACCCGGAAGTGCCACGCCCACCTCAATTTTTTTTTGAGAGGTTAATTAATATTCAAAATGCTACGTTGTGTTTCAAATGCCAAGTTCCTACATAATAGAGGTCAAAAGATATAGGTCAACAAAAGTCAACAAAGGTCAAAATCGAAAAATGAAAATATCCAAATGTTAAAACCCGTTCCTTTTTTGAAACTATACAGCTGAAACATCTGAGCTATTAACACAAACTGGCAAAAAGGATGAGGTAATTGTGTGCAAAGTCTCTTTTTGAACAAACGCATCCTATGCGAGTTATGCCCCAGCCCCAAAATGTAAACAATTAGTAATTCAACCCGGATGTGCCACGCCCACCACAATTTTTTTGTCATAGGTGAATTCATATTCAAAGTGTCTAATTGTATTCCAAATATCAAGGTTCTCCATAAAAAAGGTCATAAGATATACATACACCAAGATCAAAAAGACACAAATATGGTAAAACAAAACTCAAATTTGAAAAAATCACCAATTTCAATCTTGCTTTAAAAAAGCAATTGTTCTATATCTATGTAAAGTGCATGAGAAGCACATTAGGAAACCGAAAAAATTAACCCTCTAGGTTAATTAGGTCACGTGCTAGAGCAGTCCAAAGTTGCGAATTTGGCTTTTTACGGATAGCTATAAAACCGGAAGTACATGTCGGGGGTCAAAGGTCAAAGTATCAAATGATAGCCAAGGTAAATGACCTTTGACCCTATAAAGGTCAAGGTCATCAAAGGTCAAGGTCACGAGATATACGCCATCAATATTGAAAAAATTCAATCGCACATTGCAAAAAAGCAAAATCGAAATTCAAAAATCGGCTTCCTGCGATCTCTCTTAATTTTTATGTTCTTTCATTTGACACCAAAATTTTGAAATTCGGTTCAGCCAAATTGGCTGAATAAAAATCGAAGAGTTTCAGGGAAATCAAAATGGCGGCCAAAGTTTCACGTCTGTTCCGGATTTTTTTTTCTTCGTTTTTTTGTCATAACTTTGTCTATCTATCAGCATAAATTTTTTTGTCCTATACAAATTACACCGGAAGATATTCAACCGGAAGTGAACATCGATTTCCTGTTTAAACCGGAAGTGAAATTGAAATTTTTACTGTACCATTTTGTTTACTTTCTTAAACTGTCTTTGCTCAATTTTTTTCAGATTAATCAGACAAAAAGCAAAAAAAAAATGAAAAAAATGCAAAATTTGGCAAAAAGAATGTCTGCGACAAATTTTCGAATTTTGAAATTTTTAAACTGCTATTCTTTCAGATTTTGCCAGTAGATTCCAAAAATGCAAACCCAAAGAAAATCGACCGAAAAATACGACTTCTAGAGCCGATTATCTATTCTTGCACATATTGAACTGTGGCACTTCCGGTTTTGCAAAAAAGATCCAAAATATATTTATGCACATCGTCGCCTATATCTAAGGTTCGTGAATGTTGAATGGTTGCTGCAACTATTGTAGACTAAGCTCAGGAAGGTGTGGAAGTTTATGCCATCATCATGCATTCCATATCTTCACAATAGTCAAAGTATATATACGCCTTCTTCTTGTACCTTGACTGCAATAGCCCACTTTCTTGTTTCACGGAAATGTTTGTGAATGCAACTAATTCGATTTCATTGTTCGCTAGCCAATGCGTAGGCTGCAACGATTCTGAGCCCTCGACAGAAAGACTTTTAAAACAATTACGCATGAAATCGGGGGCTCTGATTGGCTGTATCGTATTCACTGGCGTGCAATCCAATCAGACGTAATAGTAGTACTTTGACCAGTGGAGTATCTATTTAGCCCCAACCCTCCCGGACGTTCACGCAAGGGCAATAACTCTAAAACTGCATCCTGTATCATGACTACAAGCCAAATTTGACACGTTTTTACTAAATCAAGGGCAATATGACTCTTAAACGTTCATCCGATTATTTCCAATTTCAAACTCGACATCAATATATGTGCATACCAAGTTTCATCAAAATCATTTAAAAACTGAAGCCTTTATCGTGCTTAGATGCATCGGGCCACGGACGGACGAACAGAACCATGGCAATATACATTCATCCACATTTCCACGTCGGACCGCGTGTACGTATAAAAATGTTCCAAGGGGACACGAGAGTTATACTTGATGTTACAGAAGAAATCTTTATCTAAGTTTCAATCACTGACATGACTATTGCACTATTATTATAGGGCTGCAAGTTCTACACTGAAAAGATGGTAAAATATGGTAAAATTTATAAAACTCATATCATGGGTAAACCAAGTATCAGAGTAATGGCAGCAGAAAATGTAAAGAAAATACTTATCGGGGAAAACGTCTTGGTTCAAACTTCATGGCCAACAACATTGAGAAAACTGTTTGTTAGAGATCGATCTTTATCAGCCCAGACCGGCGATGATCACAGGTTTGTAATAAGGCATATGCTCATGAAATTGGCATTAATACCGATTTATTTGCGGTCATATATTCTATGCTGTCGATAAACAATTATCAGTAACACGGCTAACTTTCCAAAACTGGACTATAGGTTAATGAATTATGTAAAAGAGCAGGATCAAATTTGTGACAAATTCTCTCCACTCGTGTCTAATTGACCAGAGCTTATCTCTTGATACCAACTCGTGTTTCGGATAAACAATCCTTATTTGGACGGCTTTATTGTAACAAGGTTAATGTTCCAAAAATGACTAGCCGCGTGTACATTAATATTAGCAAATTCACTGACGAAACAAGAATATTCTATTTTGCATAAAGGGATGTTCACTTATCTTGGACACAATAAAGCATCAATTTGCACCATTCCAATTTCCAATCAGACGTCTGTGGTTCTTGCAATTCCACTAAAACTATCTCTCTTTTGTAACAAAACTGAGATCCTCCCGTATTCAGATTTTGTAGGTTAATATGTCATTGCCTACGGCGCTTTGGATCATGAAATTGGTATAGAAATTAATAGCCCATGAATTAGAACTCGTGGCTATTATATAATGGTCATTCATATTCAAAGTTATTCAAAAGAGTACTAGTTCAATGGTTATTTTTTTTAAGTACCAATATTAAAAGATTAACAGATTAACATTCCTGTCGATTGACGTATACAGTCGAGAGTATAAATATTAGAAGACTGCTCTTTTACGGACAAGGACCACCAGCACTAGATACGGCCATCGCAAAAAGGGGATATCGACACACTTTGTCATACTTTAAATAATATATTAAGTTGCAATATTTTACACTCTTTCAGAACGCGAAAGGTGACCATAAGTAAAGTCCTTGGACCTGAGAATTTGTCATATATGGTACCAGAATTTCAAAAAGTTATACGTGAATGTATTGAAAATTGGTGTAACCAAGACCAAGTTTTTGTACGTTTGATGTTTCAAGTTAGATCTACTGCTTAATTGCCCAACAAATATGGACCTTATCCAGTTATAAGTCATGATATATTTCGTCAAAGGTAGGGCCAGACATCTAATATAAATTTTTTTGTGAGTTAAGTCCGATCCCCTTTGAGATATTCAATTCTGGATAGTAAGCTATAGAATTTCACTATTTTATTACAGGGGTCCTTTATATGCCGACAGATGACATACAGGTTAACAAATGAAGTCATTGTTGGTGTTGACATTAATGATACACAATCTATACAGATTTTACCCTATTTTGAAACCATGATAGATAACGCGTTTAGTATTCCAATTAAATGCCCTGGATTGGCTTTTAAACAGGTAAGACTGCATGTATACTGAAACGTCGCAAACTTCAGAAAGAGTGAATTTATAAATCTATAAATGTATGTAATTCTTTTTTGGAGAGGGCTTAACTAAGTTTTCGTAACTTGTGTCCAATTCCAATTGATTTTTTTTGTCAATTAAACTATTTATTCAAATATCAATAATACAAAAGATAATTGTCAAACAACAACCACCTTTGGCCCTAAAGGATTATCCGAGTGTCTTCTGTGTTATTGCAATTCAGTGTGGATGCTCTGATCACGTGATCTTCTCAGATGGTGTGTCTATCTTGTGCGTTAATAACGACCAGGCATCTACTGTACACAAGCGATTTATCCACGCCATTGGAATCTGTGCCCAACGGGAAGCTGCAATTAGTTTTGCTGAATTTCTTTGACGCTGCCAGATCTGGTTTAGGCATCTTTAGATGCCATCCCACACGTGTTATATCGTGGAATGTGTGGACTGCCATTAGTGCTGTATAGGTGGTGCTGTAACGAATCCGAAGTCTTTCAATGGTTAAAAGCATTGGCAATACACACCCGGCATTTGGTCGTCCGATCACTTGTTCACGTTTTTGGAAGCTTAGACGACCGAAGCCACTGTAGGTGTCAGGTGATTTTATACAGAACCTTTGAATCACATGCAACAGGTGTCTCATAGGTCCCAAGGTTCACAACTCTTACGCCTAACGCAACCGATATTATCAGTTGAATATCATAAAGTGGCCTTTTTAAAGACATAAAATCATATTTACAAGGCAAAATAACAATTTTGTTCATGCACGATTATGTCCTAATAATTCAAAAATGCGACGTTTCTTTATCTGTTAGGTATAGATTGCAATGAATTTAAACTATTTGAATATCTTTGTAAAGAACCTTGACGTGATATAAAGCGTCTTTAAAAAAGATAGAAAATTTTGTGTTTGAAGTTTCTTGATGTTTGCTAGACTAGAGCATCTTTTAAAAAGAGAACCCCACTTATCTTTGCTCAATTACTGTAGTATGAGAAAGTATTGCTCAGCTCCTTGTAGTCGTTTTTTTTTATCTTTGAGCTTTTGGACGACAATCGAATAATTTTTGTTACATATTTCAGGCGGTGCATGCTAAAGACAAGATCATTGTTGCTATCAAAGAATTAATAGCACAATCCAATAATAACAGTTCTTCTGATGTAAATTGTGTTCTTGATGTTCTGAGGAATTTAAGGGATGCTGATTCTTTAACTGATGATGATATGGTTGATTTGCTACTCGAACTTATGTTTGCTGGTCATCATACTACAGCCAGTGTGTGTTGTTCACTACTGTTACATCTTGGACAAAGTCCAGAAGTTTTGGAGAAAATTCGAGAAGAACTCTTAGAAAATGAAATATTGGATCCAACGGCTAATTTAACGTTTGAACAGATCAACAAATTACCATATATAGATAATGTCTTCAAAGAGATTTTACTAGTGAAGCCTCCTGTAGGTGGAGCATTTCGAAAGGCACTGAAGACATTTGAAGTAGGGGTAGGTTCACAAATTTCCAAATATCTTTTGGATGCTTCAGAATGGTTTGAAAGCTATAATGTAAATGAAACTGAAAAAGCTAAATTTTGAGCACAGAATAAACAATTACCATCTGAAACATCACAATTTTCAGAACTAGGTTGGTCATAATATAAGTTATACAGTCTATTTAGTCTAAAATCAATAATGGAAAAAATATATATACATGTATTAATATTGTCTGTCATTGGACTGCCATATTTAATCATTGTTTATGAAACCTTTGATTGTAGGGCTATCAAATACCAAAGGATTGGACAGTGATCTATAGTATCCGTGAGACTCATAATATTTCACCGATGTTTGAGAATCCACATAAGTTTAATCCTGAACGTTGGAATGGTGAAAGACTTAAAAGTGCCGACCTTCGATTTCATTATATACCATTTGGTCTTGGAGCTCGATCATGTCCTGGTGAACAATTCGCTAAATTAACAGTCAAAATCTTCTTAGTAGAAATGGCGAGAAGGTGTAATTGGAAATTACACAATAAAAATCCTGATATAGATTTGTTACCATCGCCTTATCCTAAAGATAAACTGCCTGTCAGCTTCACAAAATTAGAAATAAAATGAATAAGCTTTGAGAGCTGTTTTTGTCCAAGTATTTAGTATATTATATTATTGTCCAAAAATATCTTCCAAGAAATGCTTAGAGAGGTGAAGATGTATTTGATGTTAAAGATGGGTTCCCTTTTTTTTATTTATGAAAATGAAAATGCTAATACCTATATGAATAGAAAGTAAAGGTGTTGACTTGGAGAATACCAGTTTATCTCATGTGTCCATAATTAAATCATAATTAGCTAAATTAGAAGAGAATTACCAGCAGAATTCCAATGAGTGACCGATCAAGAAAGGTCAAAAAGTCTTGTTCATCCAGACTGTACATATATGGACATTTATGATTGGTTAAACCTCTTATTATATAATGTTATGATTAAGAATACATGATAATTAATTACAAACACCAATTAATCAAATATTATTACCATATTGTTACACGCCCGACTTATGATATGGACGTATGGTGTCGTCACTCTCTGTTCGATTGTTCGTCCGGTTTATAATTATGTAATTTAGGAGATCCATTTTCGATGAATGGCAGTCGAAATACGTCATAATTGAAATACAAATATAGACTTATGTATATTGATGAGAATTATAGTTTAACTAATATAAATTTTGATAAATAGGTTTTTTAAGGCAGTGGCTATTTACCACTGGCGTGGTAAGCGTGGTAAATAGTCATAAGTACCCTTACAGCTATGTACCACGGCGTGGTAACTTGTTAAAGTAGGCCAATGTCACCATGTTAGCCTATGGAGAAAAAAAGTGGTATTTAAATTTTGCCACGTTTTTTTTATTTAGGGGATTTCATTCAATTTTTTTTTAATATTTCAAAAAATCACACTTTTAGGTTTAAAAAAATATATATATTGTGCATATTTCACATTGTTAGCACACTAAAATAAGCATTTTAATATCCCTAGCGAAGGAAAATATCCGCCATATTTAATATCGGTGACTGTGGTTTACGGGCATTTTGGACGCTAAATTTCACAGTCCAAAACATTTCTACAATCGCTATATGATGTGAACCATACGAAATTCGTTTATATATACATTTTAAAGCTATTTGACAGACTTTTATTGAATTTTTAAATTCCTAGCTATGATACTGTATATTCCTGGTTCCCAGCGTGGGTTTCTTTTCAACCCCTGAGGTGTAAGGTGCGACTAACTATTGTAGGAGAAGAATTATAAAGTTTCAGGATTTCTGGTGCCCTTCAACACGACGAACCAAAGCGAACCTTGACAATAGACTCAATGCCGCGGATGATATGCGTAGGATTTGTCGACAATGTTCCTATATTTGGACTATTGGTGCAAGGAAAACAACAAAGTCTTCCTACTGAGCATCTAATTGCTTATTTGATTAGTATATTATCATATGAGTGATTATTATGAATGAAAAATCATAAGATTTGTAATGTTTTGATTGTTATGAGGTATTGTCTTTCAAAATGTGTCAAAATTAGTCTGTAGCTTGTAAATACTCAATAAGGCACAATTCTTAGCGGATTTGGACGAAACTTGGTGAAATTGTTTATTATCACCGAACGATGAACCCTATTACAATATAACTTATTCTTTAGCTAGTAAATGTAAAAGGCACAATTATTGATAAATTTACATAAAACTTCATAATAATCATTTAGAAACCTCATTAAAAGTGTTGAAAAATATGTAATTAGTTATTTCCCTTGTTTTTTGAAAAGCGTTCTATTTCAATCTTTAACACACTCTTACAGTTCGTGGCAGATTTGGACGGAATTATTAATTTTCATGGAGTTAAACGTCCTACTTTTCTGTTTCACTTAGAGAAGAGTCGTATACAAAACAAAAAAAAAAGCGCTTGGAAGAAGTGTATGGCTAAGGGTTGAGTATAATGAACTGGTCATGGGTGTCTAGGTCAGTAATGATACATATATTGATAGTGCCTGATTGTAGTATGTAGTCTAGGTCAGTAATGTGACAGATATTTATAGCGTATGACTGTAGTATGTAATAGAGATGAGTGTCTCAGATGATATCTGTATAATTTCTGATCTCTACTACATACTACAGTCAAACACTATCAATATATGTATCATTACTGACCTAGACTGCATACTACAATCAAACACTATCAATATCTGTATAATTTCTGATCTCTACTACATACTTCAGTCAAACACTATCAATATCTGTATAATTTCTGATCTCTACTACATACAACAGTCAAACACTATCAATATCTGTATAATTTCTGATCTCTACTACATACTACAGTCAAACACTATCAATATCTGTATCATTACTGACCTAGACTACATACTATAATCAAATACTATCAATATCTGTATAATTTCTGATCTCTACTACATACAACAGTCAAACACTATCAATATCTGTATTATTACCGACCTCTACTACAAACTACAGTCAAACACTATCAATATCTGTATAATTTCTGATCTCTACTACATACAACAGTCAAACACTATCAATATCTGTATTATTTCTGATCTCTACTACATACTACAGTCAAACACTATCAATATCTGTATCATTACTGACCTAGACAACATACTACAGTCAAATACTATCAATATCTGTGTTTTTACTGACCTTTACTACATACTACAGTCAGACTATCAATGTATGTATCATTACTGACCACTACTACATACTACAGTTAAAAAGGATGTATCATTACTGACCTCTACTATACACTACAGTCAAACAGTATCGATATCTGTATCATTAATGACCTCTACTATATACTACAGTCAAACACTATCAATGTCTGTATTATTAATAACCTTTACTACATAATACAGTCATACACTATCAATATCTGTATCATTACTGACCTCTACTATATACTACAGTAAAACACTATCAATATCTGTATTATTACTGATCTCTACTACATACTACAGTCAATATCTGTATCATTACTGATCTCTTCTATATACTAGTTTCAAACACGGATAATTCTGAAAACAAGTGAGTTTGACGGCTCAAATTTTGACGATGAGCTGTGAATACTATTACTGATTGGCTTAGCCAAAAAAAAAATCCCGTTTCTGATTGGTTAAAAAATTGGCGTAACTGTCCCTTTAACAAAAAAATATTTGTCCTGGGTGGAATAAAATTGTTCAATGCTGCATGAATCGAGTTGAAAAGTGGGCCACGTTTCCACTTTCTTGAGAACTTTAAGGAACTTTAGTGGCATTTACATAGTTTATTTCTTTGTTTCGAAGTTCATGTTAATTCTGGACACTTTGGGAATATAGAATCGTTTGGAGAAACAACATGTGTTAGTGAAAGCAAGTTTCTGGACGACAAATTGGAAAAAGTTTGAATGAAAGACTAACAAGTCAGTATTTTTTAAGTCACATGATACCTTTTTCAATTCATAAGTGATCAACTTTGACAATATAACACATATTTAAACATTTTGTTCAAACCTTGTGGATTATGGATTATTGTGTCACAAAATATTGTGGAGTGAATGAACTCGGGGCGACCATGAAAAAGGTCGAAAATGTACAGGTGTGAACGCGTTTAAAATTTGTAACTTCATTACCTAGACCTGCACTTTTATGGGATTTATATTCTCAAATCACCCTAACACCGATAGGACCCAACATTACAATTTTTTGGGAAATATACATTACTTACTCAGTGGCGTAGCCAAGATTTCATTGACGGGGGTGAGGGGCACCTTGTCCCCTTTTTGGCTTTTAGAGGGCACTCTAAATAAGCCCCTGTAGTTACTTGAAAAAATGTAGTAATATTAAAAGACAAATTGCATAAAATGCAGGAATTTATTTCAAAAATTATTCTCAAACAAAATACCCTTACGATCGTTTGGGGAAGATTAGTCCTGAATTGATTTTGAATAGATATACTTGTAATAAGCCTGCTTTCCAATTCATTAACAAGGTTAAAGTATATTTTGACTGATTGCCGAAAGAACAAAATGAATGTACACTAAATTTCATACAATTTTTATTTTGAATATTTAGGTAGTTTTAAACAATTTTTGCCGAAAGGAATATCAAATCATGACTCATTTTATTTACCACTACCACGCCAGTTGTAAATAGCCACTGCCGTTTTTTAATTAATGCTTGAGAGAAGAGAATTGGCTTGGGTACGTGATAGAGACAATAGTCAGACAACACCAGATATGCTTATGTATATTAATGAGATCTCAGATGAACATCCTGATGAGATATGGATTAAAACTATTTGAATGGCCATGACCCTCTCCCTAAATATTGGTTTAAATATCATTTGCCCAAGTACTGATTATATACAGTATGTATTCTCGGATACAGTCAATTTGATTTTTGATCTAAAGCTTTTGGCTGTAGCAATTATCCTTAAAAGTGGGAAAAATTTGTGTTAAGTGTTAGTGCTACTATTAAGGTGCATTCCATTCAAGTTCAAGAATTTATATTTACTTCATCGTTAACACACAATTCATACCCTCATTTGCCTAACCTACTTTTTACCAAGTAGTTCAATATTCTTTTGTAGAAATATTGCTTTGCGTAACCTATTTGCCCTTTTTTAAAGTTGACTAACCATGCGTGGTTAAGAAAAGGCTTAAAGGGGTACACAATGTTTATCTATGCATTCCTTTTAACATACATCCAATATATCACTTCGAGTAGGATGACAAAATAAATGTATCATCATATGGTGTAAAATACGAGTACCGTTTGTGATACATGATAAATATTAGAAATGTAATGATACATAATAAATATTAGCAATGTAATGGTCCACGCCATCAGTGTAAGACACATACAAGAACAAGTGTGAAAAAATACATTTTTATTTTGATATCCAGGCTATTTATCCGATAGTTGATTCAATATAATTATGTTACAACATACAATAGGCCGATTTGATAAAAAAAATCTAATAATACGTAGCACATAAATGAAATGTACCTGTTGTTTTATTGTTTATGAATAGACAGAAGTGATGAAATTTGAATACCAAAATGAAATTGGTATTTGACAACGGTACACCTGTCTATATTATCAGTAACTCAGGGAAGGCCTATATATATACTGTTCTGAATATACAAGAACATAATTTGTAATACAAGCAATCATGGCGTCTGCATTCGCCGTAGCTCTAGTTGCATTACAATTTGGGTTGACAACTGCCAATGATGCAACGTGTATTTTAGATGATATTCAAGTTCAAGATAATTTTGATCTGAAAAAGGTAAGATGATAATTTTGTCAAAGTTTTATTAACCTTACAATTGAGACAGAGGGTTTTCGCCATATTGTGAATCTCCCATTTTTTTCTTTTTTTTGAAAAGCAGAATTGAATTGCATTGCATTATACAGAGGATATCCGTGATTGGAACGCATTACCCGAAAACATATCTTCATTATGTAGTATAAAAGAATTCAAACTACAGATAAAATCCATTGCGTCTCCACCATCGTATTATTTCCTTCGCGAAAGATCGGTCCAAATAGTGCACTGCAGACTCCGAAATAGAATGAGTGACCTCCACCTACACAAGTTCTTAAGACACGTTGGTGACTTCGCACCCTGTACATGTGGACATCCCATTGAAGACTCGGGACATTTTTTGCTTTTCCGAAATATCAGGCCCAGAGAAGAGATACATTACTCACACTACCACAGCACCATCTAGATGAAAAAACTATTGCATGGTTCAAATCACCTCAGTGAAGTTGAAAATGCACATATATACCAAACAGTGCATGATTTTATAAGACTATCAAATAGATTCGCTATTTAACCATATCGTATTTGCCCCTTAAGTGATATTTTAACATCTTGGTCTTTGTTATCTAACCTCAACCACACATATATATATATATCACATTTGTAAATATCTCTTACCTACCTTAGTGGTAGATCTTGTATACCTTACCTTGTTGATCACATACGTTAGTTGCTGATCTTGCTTACTAACCCCACTGTTGATCTTGTATACCTACTAGTACTTACCTACTAGTAACCTTGAAGTATACATACATTAATTGCTGATCTTGTTTACTTGCCCTAGATGCTGTCCTTGCATACTTACCTTAGATGCTAATCTTCTATAAATAATCTAATTGCTGATCTTGCTTCTTGCCCTAGATGCTGTCCTTGTAACTTACCATATTTGTGGTCATCCATTACTTTCCACAGCTGCTGACGTTATATACCCACAATATTTGTGGATGTCTCCTATTTACCCTAGAGGTGGACAGTGCTTGCATACTGTAGTTGTTGATCTTTGTTACTTACCTCTCGTACTGGTACTGTATACTTAGTTGTATTCCTATCCTATTTGCTGATCTCATATACTTACAGCAGTGGTGGATCTTGAAATTCTTATCCTAGTTACTGATTCTGTATATGTACCCTTATAGTTATTGATATGCATATATACCATAGATGTAAATATATACCATACCTGTGAATATATTTTACTTACCCTAGTTGTTGATCTAGTATACTAACCTAGTATTGATCTAATATACTTTCTCAAGTTGTTTGAACTTGTATACTTACCCCAGTTGTTCTTGTATACCATACCCTAGTAGAGTAATAACTCTGGTATATTAATCTTGTCCTCAGATCCATAGAAAATTACTGTTTGATTTTCAAATTATTTATTTCAACCGTTGTGACCAACTTATGTCTTTTTCCGCCAAGTCCATTTCTAGTCTAGTCAAATTACCCATAACATTAACACTGTCTCCAATTGATTAGCCCGACTATCCTTGTTTGCAGCTTCGTGGGCGGACGGAATTCTTGGGGATGAAGACCCCTGTCTGGTGTGGACACCTATGCACTTTCGCACGTTTTCATTTATATATTAAAATATACATAATTAATTGTTATCTATTATCAAATTACTAATTATTGATAACCATTTATTTATTTACTAATATCATATTTTCTGTATTGTGTCTTTTCATTGTATTAGGTGCCGGATTAGCATAAGCTTCGGCTTGTTTCCGAAATCTAACTTATTTTCTGTAAAAATTTCATTTAATATAGAAATAAAATATTGTTTAAACCATTATACAGCGGATTCCCGAGAATTGGAATTTTAGAATAGTTTTAAGTAAAGAAGTATGGAGTACAACAGATGCATACACTTTTCTATTTTCAGTATTTAGGAAAATGGTATGAAATTTATTGGATTCTGCCATTCGACATCAATGATCCATTCACTGATTATAACCATGTATATGAAGAAGTAAACTCAACCCATTTTGTTTCACATATAACTGGAAGGTTTGTCATTTAATTTTCAATCTTAAAGATATTTCATATTCGTGACAAAAAATATAGCCGGTGAACCATCTATCTACAACTATTTGAAGTTGAGGTGAATCGGTAGTTTAAACTCATCTGCATATCTGGTGTTCAACCTTGTCGAGATATTAATACATGTATTTGATTTTTTTTAACCCGGCTTCTCTCCTGTCAGCAATGCATGTAAAACAAGTACTGACTTTGAATAAAGCATTAACAAAATAGATAGGTTGAAAATAGGTCAGTTGTCAGATCGCATAGCGTTAAACTCCGAGTAACATAAAAAAAAAGAAAAATACATATGTATTGAGCAATATTTTAACAGTGAAAATATTTATCCTATTTTGATTGAACATGCTATGTCAACGAAATACCATTAACCAAAATTAAGCATCTATTGCATTTTCCATGATTTAACCAGAGTCAATATTAACTTGTAGGGTAAGAGCTATGGCTTTCAACTGATTTGAAGGAAACCTAGCATAGAAGTGAAGTAATGAAAATAGAGACAACTGACCTTTTGTTTTACGTTGTGCGATCTTCAGACAACTACAATTTGAAATGGGTTATATCGCTGTGACTAACATGTTTTCATAATTAAAATTGGACTTTCTATTTTTTTTTTATTTTTGATATAGCAACTTCAGTCAGGGTAAAATAACTGGTCTCTTAGTCTTAAACATTTAAAATACTGTACAGATAAAAAAAAGCCCACAGAAAATAGTGAATTGTTTATTCAAAATTCAAAGATAGCTTGCCAGGTAAGGCAATATACGCCCACTGGCAGCTTTGATTTTAAATAAAAATCTTTGGCAGTACAGTAACAACTACCAGTATGAAATATTCAACCTTCAGACATACACTTCTTTTGAACTTTTTGAGGCGATACTGAATAATATTACCAAGTTTCATCAAAATCTTGGGCCTTTTAGAGTGTTTAGAGACTAAAACTTGAACGCGTTTTTAACATCAAGGCAATAATATTTTTATCTTTGGGCAATTACATACACTCACATCAAGTTTCGTCAAAAACCATCAAGAATTGTGCCTTATAGAGTGTTTCAAGAACAAGGGCAATAACTTTCAATTTTCAATAGGGTTCATCCTTAGGTGAAAAAAAAAAACCACTCACACCAAGTTTCACCGAAATCTGTCAATAATTGAACGTTCTAAAGCGTTTACGAGCTAAAAATTGAACGCGTTTTGAAGAACAAGGGCAATAATTCATACTAATTATTTTCGATTATTCTGATTTTCAATGGGGTTCATCCTTGGTTGATTACTAACACTCATACCAAGTTTCATCTAAATCTGTCAAGATTTGTTCCCTCTGTAATTGAACGAGTTTTCGAGAACAAGGGCAATAGCTCATACCAATTATTTTTTGATCTTTTTGATTTTAAATAGGGTTTATCCTTTGATAACAACCACTTACACCAAGTTTCAAAATCCGCCAAGAATTGGGCCTTCTAGAGTGTTTACGAGCGTTTTAAGAACAAGGGCAATAACGCATACTTAAAATATGAGGGGCGGACGGACATGGGTGACGACAATATACGCATTTGTGCATTTCATATGTTTATTTCATGTGGGCGTATAAGAAAACAATAGATAATTGTCAGAAAACAACCAAATTTGGCACAGAGGATTGTTTGAGTGTCTTTCAAGATTTTTAATTGGGATACATCTTGTAGAATCCATCATTACGTCTGGAAGATTTTTGTGGAAAATCATTGATATTATTATCCTCATTTTCATAAATTAGTTAATGAGTTTGAAATAAGCATTGAATTTAATTCCAGGTCGTATGAAGGAAAATGCTTCTACAATGATGTACATTTCGAGATTATCGGAAATAGCAAATTTATAAAAAGTAAGTAAAGAAAGGCATTATACCGTTGTTTATCCATTGATGCATACAGGCTACCGTAGAAATATTTAGCAACACTGTTTATATCTAGTTATACAACTGATGCCGATAACATCATTTTTTTAAAATTTTGTGTAAAAACCCACGAGTAGTAGACATGTGCCATAAATACGCTTATTGCCATTTCTACTCAATATGAGCTGATATTGGGTGCCGATGCCCTAAAACCCTTTCAATTAATATGGTTCTAACGTCATTGTCACATTAAGTGTTTCGAGAATCAGTTCGTCGTCGATAAGGGGTTACAATGTATTTTCTAACGTTTTTTCAAGTCGAAGATAGTGATAAGCCGTTCTGGGTGTTAAAGACTGACTATGATAATTACTCTGCCACCTATGGATGTGATGAGAAGTTTGAGAATGGTACATGTAATAAGGCCCGTGGTTGGATATGGAGTAGAAATAAATCAATGTCCTTAGAACATTTCAATCAGGCTAAAAATGCATTGGAATCGGCTTGTATACCTACGTCGGAATTGTTGAAGACAAAACAAACCAATCGTGAGTAAACACAAATGCTTTCATGTGTAACAACCTTACAGAATAATGATAGTAATTGATTTCGATCTTCCAACTAGACTATCAATGTATTTTTACTCGTGGCATTTCTTTAATAAAATTTGGCATATAAATTTCTTATCCTTTCACCAATTTACATTTGCTTGTATTTATATTTACAGAATGTACCGGTAAGTAGGCTTTATGTTTTAGTGCTTTAATGCTTTAGTCCTTAATCACCATTCGCAGAGACGAGATTTTGATCGGTCTATGGTGCAGGGTTATCGATAGACCTACAGCTGAAAATTAGCGCAGGACCATTTTTAGAGGTAGGTCATACCTTGGCCTCAAAAACGGGATTTACTCAGTTGCATTCGGCAGTTTCCGTAAAGCTGAATTTCTCTCGTTAATGAATCATTCTGTCTTCTTGGTCAAACGACCTCCGTGAAAGTTACGCTAGCGCTCTGAAACATATCACGGTATTGAATGGCCAGTTTTTTTTTACCGGAATAACAATCTGATAATAAAATGTATCATTGGATAACTAAAAGTCAAAATTAAGCATTAAATGCTGTTAGAAGTAACTATATGCCTTTTTCTCCGCCCATTATAATGTGGTGGTATATTGTCGTCGCCCCTGTCCGTCCGTCCGTCCACAATTGGCTTGTAAACGCAATAGAGACAATAGTTTTTATCTGATTTGAATGAAATTTGGTGTGATCATTTATATTCATGAGATCTTGGACAAGTTCGAATTTAACGATCTTTCGATGAACGGTTTTTGAGTTATTGCCCTTGACTTATGAAAAACGCGTCAAAATTTGGTTGTGAACACAATAGAAACTACAGTTTTCAACCATTTTAAATGAAATTTGGTTTGAATATTCATAATGATCCTGGACAAGTTCGAATTTGGCTATCAATCCCCCAAAAAGGTGAACTATCATGCCTTTAAGACTTATGTATTGTATTGCTTCAAAACGCTGGACTAAACGCGGTGCATTTCTGACTATACCATTGCAAATATCACACCATCAAGTAAAAAGTCCCTGGTTTACACATTCCAATGTACCTCTGAGATTTTTTTCCTTACATTTAGGTTATGTGACTGCATTGGCTTTGGTGCATGTTGTCGTCTTTTTGAAGTTTTTGATACATGAATATCTCTGTATTGAAAATAAGCGATTCGTTGTTTTTTTTTTGTACATTAAAAACAAATCAATATGTTTCTTATAAAATATGCAATCGATTGATTTTTATACGCCCACATTATAATGTGGACGTATATAGTCGTCATCCATGTCCGTCGGTCCGTCTGACTCATCAAAATTTGTTTCCGATAGAGGGGACAGTTTATGTCAGAATTTTATTAAATAATGTGTCTTTGTTTAAATCAACAATATCTTGCACAAATTAGATTTTTGGTATGATTTGACACAGATAGGTGACTACCCTTCATATACTGAAAATGTATCAGGAAAGTGGGCATATCTTGCTAGGAAACCACTTGTTTCCTTTTAAGTGTCAAAAACAAATATTGCAAAAATTTCCATGATTATACATGATTATATTTTTCGTTTTCACTTTTCAGGTACTGCGTCCGGTTTATCCTGTTACTCTAAGACACTTGTGTTCTTTTTCCTGTTCTTTATGAAGAATATGTTTTAATTGTTGAAAATAAACCCTCATATACTGGCGGCACCAGCCTCCTGGAATTGGAGGTACATATAGAGGGGAGTCTGATTAATTGGGTTGAGAATCTAAATGCAGAAGTGCCATTTCAATCAAGGGTCCATGGGGATTCCCCTGATAAAGTTTGAAAAATTGTACAATACAAACTCATATTCACAAGACTCTTTGATATGTTTTTTGTGTTTAAAGAACTAATATTATATTATAAGCATACAAATTACAAATAGCGCAAAAACAATGCCTAGACACTGAATATATTGAATTGTTTTTAGGATAAGAGCTATATAAAAGATAGCTTGCCAGGCAAGGTAATATACGCCCACTGACAGTTTTGATTTTGAATAAAAATATTTGGCAGTACAGTAACAATCACCAGTATGAAATATTCAACCTTCAGTCATACACTTCTTTTGAACGATACTGAAAAATATAAGTTATTGCCCTTGTTCTTGAAAACGTGTTCAACTCGTGAAAACTCTGGAAGGCAAATATTCAACGTTTAGTGCGGTACTGAATAATAAAACCAAGTTTTGTCAAAATCCGGCAAGAATCATGCCTTTTAGTGTTTTAGAGCTAAAATTTGAAAGCGTTTTCAAGAATTCCTATGAAACATTTTTCGATTTTTTTTATTTTGATAGAGTTCATCCTTGGGTGTTTACACTCACACCAAATTACGTAAAAAACTGTCAAAGAGTTGTGCCATCTAGAGTGTTTACGAGATAAAAATTTAGCGCGTTCTCAAGAACAGGGGCAATACCTCATACTAAATATTTTTCGATTCTTCTGATTTACAATAGGGTTCATCTTAGGGTGATTACGAACACTCACACCAAGTTTTGTCAAAATCCGTCAAGAATTGTGTCTTGTAGAGTGTTTACGAGCAATTGTGGACGGGCCGGAAAATCAAGGGGCGCCAAATTGTTCAAGGGCCACTAAAAGGCCTTTTTTAACACTTGTCAACAAAAAACCAGAGTTCGCACATTATTTTTGATACAGTGTATGCTTACTATTCTAGACACATTATACCACTTTTCATTATGAACTACTTCCTCACTTATGATTTATATACTTTTTGACATGCTTTTGTCAGTCAAAGGGCAAGAACTCACTTCCAAATCCGTTCATAATTAATATGTGTTTAACGAACTAATATATTATAAGCATACAGCAAGGGTTGTTAGCAACTCTCGTACATCGACTTTATAAAGTAAAGACAATGTCGGAATTTGGTATGCAAAATTTCTCGTAACAAAATAAGCTTATTATAGTTAGGTAACAAAAATATGGTAGACCGGTGTTACAATTTTTTTCTTCAGTTTACAACCATGCCGCCCAAACCTTTTTGACACACGAGTTTCGCTTGCATTTAAGCTATTATATAGTATAAATTCGGCACTGACAGATAAAAACAATAAAACTATGCGGTACAAATTACAGAAAGCACGAAAACGATGCCTTCTTTATCAGAAAGATTTCATCCTAGAAACTGAATCTATGGATTGTTGAATCTTAGGTCAGAGTGGTTGTAACAACAATATATAATTGGAATTACAAAAGCACAGATCGAGGTGAAAATTCAGTTCAATGAACGACAGAATAAAGTAATATTAATGATCAATAAAAACCTTAGAATATCAGATAAAATCAAGAAGTATGAAAGGGTTACTGGAGATCGTAGTTTTTTATTTCGGTAACCAACATCCTATAAATCAAAAATATAAGGAGAAATATAAAACGATTAAATGGGAAGGAGCATCTGTAAATATTTATTAATTCGAATCTAAAATAAAAATAAAAAAAATATACGTTGTTATGGCTTTTAATCTTCCGTGGACTAAAATGTCATTCAAATTCTTATTACGTTTAAATGCAATAACTTATTATTTTTGGAATATATCAGGGGAATGACGTTGTAGTTCCTTATAGTTCTTTGACGATTGGTATGGCTAGGCAAGCTGTACTACTGAAAAGTATAACAAAAGGAATTATTTGATAATCTAAACGTTAAGACCGTTCGGCTGCATTGTATTTAATGTATTTATCCAGAAATTTTCTCGAAGAAGTCTGTAGGTTCTTGTTGGGATATCGTCTTGTTCATGTATTTTTGCGATTTTTGTGATTTTCTTAGGGTTCACCTTTAGGTGATGACATACACAAACAAAGTTTCGTCAAAATACATCAAGAATTGTGCCTTCTAGAGCGTTTTCGAGATAAAACTTCAACGCGTTTTAAAAAAACAAGGGCAATAACTCATACTAAATATTTTTCAATTATTCAGATTTTCGATGGGGTTTATCCTTAGGTGATTACAAACACTCATACCAAGTTTCGTCAAAATCCGTCCAGAATTGTGCCTTCTAGAGTGTTTACAAACCAAGGTAAAATTGAACTCGTTTTCAAGAACAAAGGCAATAACTCATACTAATTATTTTTTTTTCATTTTTATTTTAAATTTGATCAACATCCGTCAAGAATTGCGCCTTCTAAATTGTTTACGAGCGTTTTAAGAACAAGGGCAAAAAACTCATACCAATATTTTTCGATTTTTCTGATTTATAATAGGGTTCATCCTTGGGTGATTACAAACAACAATACCAAGTTTCGTCGAATTCAATCAAGAATTGTGCCTTGGAGAGTGTTTACGAGCAATTGTGGACGAACGGACAGGGTGACGACAATATACACCCCTCATTTAATGTGGATGTATAAAAAGGAAAGGCTGGCAAAAAATCCCAAATTTGCATAGCAGCGCTTCTCATTATAGATACCAGTATTTAAAACATGATCCTGGTGTGGTGCCAGGCAGTGTATGCTTACTATTCTAGACACATTATCCCACTTTTCATTATGAACTACTTCCTCACTTATGCTTGTTGAAAAAGAACAAGATTTATTTATTGTTTCGTTTCGTCATACGTAATAAAAACATTCATTCCAACTTTTTATTGCAGCCAGCATCAGAAAAACGTACGAATATCAAGTCCCAAATGACCTGGCGGGATGGCGGAGGATTCAAGACACCGCACCACCGACGTATTAGGGATTGTTATTGGCCGGTGGGGCACTCGGTAAAAACAAGGGGCGCCACCATTTATTGCATTACGTGCAAGTAGGCACTATTTTTACTGATAATCGAGCACCACCATCCTAGCATTATTCTGGAAAACCACTTAACTTTACGGTAACCGAGGATGGCATTTGTGGTTAGTGATCCAGTCGTTGCAAATACTACCAAATATTGCTCGGCTGACGGTTTCGTTGCTTACAACAGGGTGTAACGAGTTTATGTCTTTACCGACCATCAACAATGGCCTTAATACCCATAAAACCTTTATAACATGACTCCTATGTGGATCCCTGCGCCTGCCTTCAACGTTTGAGCCATATTAAAACCATAAGCTTAACGGTGCAATATCAAGTCGCATTTTCTGCATTCTTTTATGTAAGCACGGTTGCATTTTGTATACTTCTATGTTACATTAAGAGAAAAGTTTTAAGAAAGCATTAGAAGATATAAATTTGTTCAGACATGTATTTATTATGAAAGAATCAATACTATATAATTTAATAAGATTATAATTGATCACTGAAAAACTGACAAGCAACTTGCTTCATATATATCACAAATCAAACATATTACACAAATTAGCAAATTAACAATTTTAAATAGATAAATCAACAAGATTGATCACAGATTACTGGTTCTTTAGGTTGGGACATGACTTGATTATTGGCATTGAAAGAATCAAAACATTCTATGTTAATATCATGTTTAAAAGAACGCATTAAATGCATTTAAAATATCGAATAATGAAGCAGAAGTCTTGAATTTGTGTTTCAAGAACTTATTACCACAGACAACATGGTAAAATTGATACTGCTACTGCACACATCAACAAGAAACAGCCTGAAATGAATATTACCAAACCACATGGACCACAACTTCAAAGAGTACTGTTGGATTATATGAAAAACACAACTCATTTCAAAGCCATGTTAATATTTTGAGTAGAGGAAAGCTGTACATGTACTAGTGACAAAGAACAGCTGCAACAATGTGATGCATCAGACAACAAAATATATAGTTGTTGATATTTAACATTAATATTAATGTACTAAACATGCATAAACTGAAAAAATAAAACAGAGTTTAACAATGCTTAATATGTTAACAATTACAAAAGTTAGTGATTTTAACACGTCAAATCTATGAATGATAACAATGAATAAATAAAATAAAACACACTATGCATCTAGTTTTCCTAATTCACTTGTATAAATATTTATACTCTCTACATCATACAAAACAAAATAGACTTGTTTTAAAGTACTTGATGTAACTTTATTAAAATATGCATTGATTGATTGCAAGATGATTTGTGCTGCTGCTTGTTTTGGGAATCCACCATGACCACTACCAATAGATGGAATTCCAACTGATTTAAGATTTTTTTCATCAGCTAAGGCAAAGATGTTATGGACTGCCTTCTGTAACAAATCTGTTGCATTTCCATCTGACCAAGAAGGGCTATTAACATGAATTACAAATTTTGCAGGTAATTTCCTTCCAGGACAAATAGCTGCACCAGCTGTATCCAAGTTACCATGACTTGATCTAAGACTTTCAACTTCTTGACGAAACTCTTTTCCCCCAGCTGCATTTATTGCTGTCCCTACTTCACCACCCATGTAAAAGTTTGAGCTTGTGGGATGCACTATTGCATCAGCAGCCATTTTCACGAGATCTCCCTCAACCACTGATAACTTTTGCCCAAGAAACAACTTTTTCTCTGATAAAATAGTAAATCCACTGCTGTCTGTGAGAGCATCTCCAGTTTTGGATCCTTTTGGTCCATTAAGAACAGAGGCTGTTGCTTTCACTAAAGGTTTGACTTTCCGTGCTTTGAGTTTTGCCTTCTTAATCACTTTCCCTGTTATAACTTTCTTCACTGTTGATGGTTTAGATGCTAAGGGTTTCTTTCCTGTTGCGGGTATAGTCGGGGGTAAGGGTACTGGTATATTAGGATAATTTGGAAATTGTCCACCCTTTTTCCTACCCAATAATTCGGGATGAATTCTTGGTAACACCCCTCCTTGTGGTATCGTGACATGTTTCAATAAAGTGTGCAATTCTTCGTCATTGGCAATAGCTAATAGGATATGCCGTGGAGTAACTCGTTGTTTCTTGTTATGTTGAGCAGCGTTACCGGCGAGCTCCAAAATTTCAGCTGTCAAATACTCGATAACCGCAGCTGCATAGACTGGTGCTCCGGCTCCAATACGGAAGTGATGTGTGTCTCGCTTGAGATATCTCAACATCCGTCCAACAGGGAACAAGACCTCTGCCCGTTGAGACCGTGTTTTCTGACCTCTCAATTGCTTTTTCTTGCCTCCTCTCGCCGACATGTTTTATCAGTATATTGATGATCTACTAGTATTGTGAAATATTTATAATAAGGTCAGCGGCAAGACGTAACATGTCAGTAAAATATAGAATAATATCGACATAAATAGCGGATTAGATATAGAACTAAGATACATATAGCTCTCTAATGGTTGAAAATCCGCGAAGCTAAGATAAATAGAAAGGCAATCACTTGTCACTAGTTTTTCATACATTTAATAAGAACGTAACAAGACAGAACGCACATGGGCAGTCTATTTACGAGGGGCAGCTAATAAAACGTTAATTTTACTCTAGACTTGGGCATTTATATTATTTATTATTAGTCTCCCTATGGTGAGACATTGATTGTTTGAGTTTGCGTTGAGCTGCTCAAAATTAGTTTGCTCAAGAGTGGATTTATCAGGTTTCAATTGCTATTTCCTACCGGGAAGCGCCCCGAGAGGTAACGAATACAGCATAATTATTTTGCTTTTTCCTACCAGAGTGTCGTTTCTACCGGCTTTGCCCATTCCCCTCAATTCATTAAGTTCTTAAATGACTGCTGCTCCCCGCATACCCTCCCCCAATTTTGGCAATTATGTGGCCCCACTCGGCACCTCTACCCACTGTTTCATAGAACCGCCAGTTTCTTACTTGGCGACTTTCCACTAAAGCTTTTTTCAACGAGAGGTACTAAGGATACAGCAATTGTCCTATAATTTCGACAAATGTTCGTTCTGTATGTCCGGGGTGAATGCCGTCAATTTCAGTCGCAGATAACTTAGCCTCCCATTTCCTCTCCGGTCCCACGATTCCTCCGTTGCTTGTTGAGAAGCACTGATGAAGCCTATTCATGTTTGACAATACGATGGTCGGCCGGATGAGTTAGAAATGCTTTTGTTGTTTCCAAAGTAAGCCTATTGGTAATTTAGTACAATTCCCAATTACAAATTGATAGAGATAAGAGTAGGGTGTCCTGGGTGTTAGGCCTATATTGTAGAGTAAAATACTGTAGGCTACAGTAATTTATTGAAAATTGCATGAAGGTGTGACGAAGAGTAACTTGTATAATATAGCCGTAGGCCTACAGTACTAGTGCTGGGAATCGAATTTAAAATTATCATCGATTATCGGCAATATATCGTTAGGCATTTCCGATCGATAAAAATCGTAATGTTGATACCGTACTCAAATTTTAGGTCAAATAGTCGACTCATTTCAAGTACCATTTAGGCTGCCTACCACTTACTTGTATGTAATGCTAGTGTTAGATGCTAGTATGTGCATTGTGTTTATTATCATGTTCTTCGCTATGTGGCCAATCTTTTTGTTTTAAAGACGTTTGCAAGATTAGTTTTCGTCAATATCGCCATCGGCATAAATGTACCGTTGAATGGTAATAATAGACTTCATCACACGTTCTTGACAACCAAGACTAAAATACTATAGCACCGTTGTTATACGAATTGTGATTAGCCTTCTATTTATAAACAGCACTGATTATCCAATCAGCATTGTCGTTACGTAATTAGACTTGATAAAAGAAGGGAGACAACTACAATCGTGTGAAAAATAAAGGGAAAGTCATGCCCAAATATCGGTACCTGTATTCAGTTAATTATATATACGTTTAATAACAAATGTGTGTACTAATTTATTGTGAATGAAATTTTTCTTATTAATGATTGTTATGATCATATACAATCAAAGAAATGCAAGAACATACGAGAATAAAGACTTAAGCTTAGTTTATTTTGCGGTACGTGACTGACGAAAGCGTGTTTTTATTATGGTCCCGGGATTAATTTAACAGAATTACCGGAGGTTATGTTAATTTTTGCGATAATCGATTTTGAAATGAACTATCGAGTATCGTTATCGGTACATGACATAAGAGCGATAATCGATTTTTCGATAATTATTCCTAGCACTATACAGTAGGCCTAGCACTGAGTAGGGCCTACAATATACGTATGCTCCATTGGTTTGTATTGGGTAAATTCTAGATTTTAAGTCTAGGCTAGCAGTAGAGGTAGTGCCAGTGGGAAATCATAGGCTATTGAAGAAAAGAGGGGTGGGGAACTGAACATATATTTGATAAAATCATTAAAACAACTTTAAAAATCCTCACTTACCTCAGCTAGACAGCGAGAAGGTCATACGTTTGGTTACATCGACGTCACATTGATGCCTGAAGGGCGGGAAAATCAGTTCTTACTTTTGAATGGTAATGATCGAGCGTGTAAACCTATTCTTTTAAGCTTCATATGTGAAAGTACTTAGGCAATCCTACTTGCAGACAAAACAAACATCATCTACACACAATAACTCCTGCTGGAGTGGCTTATCTTATTCTCAACGAGGCCAATCTAATTCAGTAGTTCTATATACCATAATCAATCCTATTAGTTTGGAGTGTAATTTTAAGGGCAGATAATTGACAGTGTTTCGTCCAGTTCACGAAATGAAAACTTTTTTTAAATATATGTATCACGTAGACCCAATATTGAATAAATAAATCTAAAATGAAGGGTATAGGGGAACGTGTTAAGGGCTGTAGCCTATGGAGGACATAAAGGTTTATTCTTTATCTTCTACTAAAATGTCTGGATGAACGAAAAATGATACAAACTCTTCTTCCTGGGAGGTACGATAAGTGTGGATACCTTTTGGTTGTAATGATATATTTTTATTTTGAAGATAGTGAAGTAATCAGTAGGCTAGAGTTAGAGTATGTGAAAATGTGAACAGAAAAACATAAATTAAATCCATACATATGTATTAAGATTAATAACTAATCCTTCGTTTGGTATCAATTAAATAGTTTAGAAAATCATCATGAATCATGTGGCTAGTAGTAGTGGTAGTGGAAGATCTTGGATACAACCACAGGCACAGGACAGGTTCCAACTCCAAGATCAGTGTCTGACATAGTCAGATCTATATGGCCTTTGACCCTTTAGCTTGGTATTTATACTTCATAATGGCAGACGATTTATCTGTATTGCTGTCATGGTTTGCAAATATTTCAAACTATTACTCCATCATTATAGTTCTGCTGTGTTTCTGTGGAATGGTCATATTTATTTTCAGGTAAGAGAACTGTATCAACATTCTTATGGGTTGGTCGTACAGCTGAAACAATGTGCCAGTGGCTTCGGTTGAATAGTTGAACTTGTTTGCTTTCAACCACCATAATCTGTTATCACTGTAGATTGCTAAACTTGCTAAACTAATTTAATAATTATCAGGTGAAAGACATTTCATTCTGACTACTATTGCTGAAACTGTTATACGTAAGCAATATCTTGACTACTCAGATATGAAAAATTAAGCAACATAACAGTTAAAAGTTACTGTTTTAGACTGATGTAGACTATGTAGAGTATTTTTAATTGTTTACAATTGAGACAAAGCCAAGATAAAGATCCAAAAAAATGTCTATTTTATCTTTCAGATTAAATGCTGAACACATCTTTTCATCAAGAATCATTGCATTTAACAGTCCTCCTATAAAAAATGAAATGATGTATATAAAAAATCCTTTTTATTGTGAGTTGGGAAAGAAAAATACATCTGTTAAAGGTAAAGTTGTATTTGAAATCTTTTTGAAGAAGTTTTCAGTGATTAGACACATTTATTAATGAATGTTTTATTATTTAATCTCATCATTTCAAGATAGGGCCTACCCTGCTTCAAATTTGTACAGCCATATCACCAGTGCCACTGTGCTGGCAAAACTATTCACTGTGTGCAATAGTGTATTGTCTTTTTTTGCATTAGCAAAATTCAGCTTAAGGGGAATTTATTTCATTTAAAAATGAAAATTTGATTTGTATTAGTCAATGTACTTAAACCTTTTCAGATGGTATATATCTAAAAGTCAGTTATACGCAACCTGTTGTTATGTATTTCATTTGGGGAGCTCCAATTGATGACGTTTTTAAAGCTTTTCTCAGAAGTACAGCAATTGTAAAGGAAGAATTGGAAGATTCAATGTATTTAAATAATCATAGTCTTCATGTTAAAAAAATTGATGGGTAAGTGAATTTCTGGAAATTTCATCTAATCCATACAAGCTACAAGTCTTCTACAAGACTATTAGTGCTTCTGTCTTTTTTAATGACCTCTATGTTAGTTTAAACATGTCTTGACTGATTTTGGATTTAGTACTTATTGTTTCTGGAATAAGGCTTAAATGTCATTACATTTGGAGAGATACAGTGATTTTGTATTCACATCATTAGTTGAGTACCTTGCAAATTACCATAATAATGATACAATTCGTTCAATTTTCTAGGTTTGCCAACTGTTCTGAAGAAATTTACTTAAATTGTCCGTCCAGTTTAGAGACATGTGATTTTGGACATCCATCAAGGAAACTCTACCCTTTGGTACTGTTAATGTACAATAAAGAGTATATTGAAGAAAAAGAACATGAAAATAAAGTGGTATGTAGAAAACCAGTTACCAGGTATTAGTAAATTATCAGGAATTCCAAGATTGCAGATTGTTGAACCCTTCCTATTCACTCTTAACCTGTCATCCACTTATTTTCTTTAATGAATAATGCTAGATTTTTATTGACCCTTAACATTTCTCAGAATGATAATCTGATCTCAGGGTAACCTGCATTTAATAGAGAAAGGCTTAACAGTTCATAATTATATTATTATTGAAGAAAAGATTATTTGTATAATGTGTTATTTTAAAAAACCTGATAAAGAAAAATTATCAAATTAAAATTTTTTTGCAGAAAATTTTAATGACAATATTCCATGTTGAAGATGAAAATGCTGTTTATAAATCCTATATAATAGGTCAATATATCAAATTAAATCAAGGTCAAGTTTTTAACTTACAGGTATATATTTATTATTCTGAATAATCTAATGAGTCACCTAATGAGAGCCCTGGACGGTTCTGGGCTTGATCACACCATAGGTTTTCTTAACCTAATTACTCCCTGTCAGTAATGCAGGTCTGAAGGATTAAAAGCATTAAGATTTTCAAATGGAACAATATAGTGGAGTAAATAGTCTTCAGAATACCTAGAAATGTAAATCACATAAAATTCTCTCAAAAATAACTCAAACTAAGAATTTTACTTTTATTTTTACATATGCCTTTTCTATATGTGGCAATCTTTCAAATGCAGATAATTCTGGAATAATTATTAAAATTTTGACAATGATCTGTGAACACTATTAATGATTAGCTTAGATAAAAAAAAATGTGTTTCTGAGACTAAGTTACGATTGGGCATGCAAACCTGTCCCTTTAAGTTGATTTCATTCTGATTAAGAGAATGTTGTTATATATTTCAGTCAATATTTGTATCTACCAGTACTGACAATGATAATAACAGTAATAATGCTGATGAAGATATGTGTGTAGTATGTCAAGTATTTGTGATATCTCATGTTATTTTACCATGTAGACATGCTTGTGTTTGTTATCAATGTTTTAATAAACTAACTACATGTCCAATGTGTCGTACCGATATAGATAGTTATTTTACATTGAATGGTTTTCATATTACACCTGAAGTAGTTGAAAACATCCCAGATTCTCACCCAGTGAATTCTCTGACAAGATGGGAGATGTGGAACAATAGACTAAATGAATTTCTAGGCTATAGATAACATAGTGTTTATATATTATAGTTATTATTATTTATTTTAATTGAACATTATGTTATACAGCTTTATAAAAAGTGTAAAGTGATTATTTAATGTGAATATGCTCCCTGTGGTTTACCTGGATCCAAAATGTGTATTAACAAGAAGAAACAATTTTTTTCAGAGACAGAATTGATGTTGATGATTGTAAGATGGAACTGTGCCATACTTTGTTTTGATTTATCCTACTAATTATAGTAGATACTAAGCAAATAAAATATTTTTTGTCCCAGTGTACATTATTATGCTTTCACAGTTAAAGGGAATATAGAAATATTTTTTCAAGATGGTCCATATTTGTCTTCAGCTATATTCATCAAGAAGGTAGAATCGATTCCCATTATTTTTGCATTCATCCTGAAGTGTTATTCAACAATGGGCATATGCTGGTGCTTTAAGGATCAAACTGGTTGGAAATTAACGCTAGCCAGTCACTAACTTATGTCTATGTCAATTCCAACGGACATTATGAATTAAATAAGTAATAATTGTATAACCTTTATTGTGTTGATATCAAGTTTGTTTTTAACAGATTAAAAGCAAAAACAATTCATCAATTTACAATGTTTCTATAAATATTAAATGAAAATTTTGTGTGCTTAATTTGAAAGCCAAAGATATTACGACTAACATAAATTTAGACTACATTCTAATTACTGCTTCATTTATTGAATGCCTTAAAAAGATAGAGTTAATTGTGCTTTAAAATTGTTCACATCTAAATGATAAAATTTATAACATATCACACTAATATTACACTTAAGAAATGATTTCAAGGACAATACAAGAAGTTATAAAATCTGTTAGAATAAGCAAATTCTAAATAAGAAATCAAATATACTTCAATATACTTTTAGTAGATAATGCATTTCTCTGTATTTTTTTCAAGCTTAATTATCTAAAAATACAGAATAATATGTGGCATATTATGTAGAATTCAGTGTAAAGTATTGTACTCCATATACATAATTCTTCTACTCATAAAAGCTTACTTATCATTTTTAAAATATGAAAAATAGAAATATAAATCTGCAAAATAAAATGTAAGTTATAAGTACATAAGAGATATGTAAGAGGAATGGACGGAATTATAACTTCGTATTGCAAAATAGTTCAATGTAATTTGAATGGAATGTTTGACCAGACATACCAAATACTATTATCTTTTAAACTGTCTTTACTATTAATTTTGATTCTGACTTGAATCTAAAGTAAAATTTACCACGTGTCCACGACAAGATAATCACGTTGCCGACAGGATTTATAATATCAAAACAGTTAATTTGTTTTATTGTCTGAAAGCGTCATCATCCAATCAGAACTGGAAAGAACTGACTGGGGATTTCGTGTCTCTTCATGTGCCGGCAGCCTGTCAGTAAAACTCTTTGCCAGGTTCTAGTCGACGAAAAACATCGACCAAGACCATTTGTGTGCAGGCACCATAAGATGGGACACTTGACTGTTGAAGTATTGAAGATGTGCAAATATATTTGCATTCCTATAGCTTGTGCATTATGAAATATCAAATGTACTTTCTTTTGTTTAGAATTTTTTTTTACCAAAATATATTCTAGAATGTAAGTTAAAATGAACTCCTGCCTAGTAATTGAAGTATTTGTATGTATCTGGACAGATTTTGAAAATAAAAATGGACGGAACCAATCAACTTTGGTAAAATAACTATAAATAGTAACAATGTGAATAAATATAGCATTCAAATAAAATATACATGTAAGTAAACAAGCGTAAATTTACACTTCCATTAAAATGTAAACATCACAATACAATATATACATATACACAGAGAATAATATGTTGACAAATACTAACATTACATACATTATCAATAAGCACTTAATATTTCATATGAAATTTATCACATCAAATACTTAGTAATTCATATACAAAGTCATGTCTACCTATCTCTCTTGATTTTTCCTTGTGAAATCTTAACTGTTCACTGTACTTTTCTGTGAATTTAATAAGTTTAAATTACATAGCAATAGAGAATCTTTTTGTCCATTCAACTTTTTGTTTGGGGCATTTTGATCTGTTTTCCTTTGACTGTTGGCAAGTGATAGTATGTAATGTATTGTAGAAAGTAAAAGTTTCAATATAAATAACTAGAAATATATGACAACTATCACAGTTAGTTTTATATACAATTAAAATAACTAGACCACACTTAAATGAGTGATATTTATCAATAGGTTATATCTATACACAGGGCAATGAAATTCAATAACAAAGATAATACTAATACTATCAAGCTTGAAGTAAGACATATCATAACTTCAGATTCTTGAATTATAAGAAACTTGCAATCAGTTTTCTGCACTTATAACAGTTTTCCAATAATATATTTTATACAGTATGCCAAGATGTAACAGGACAATAAACTTACACCATCCAACATCTTAAATTAATAAAAGAATCTAAATTTAAGATGCATCTTGTAACAAACCACTGGCCAAAACTATATTTTTTACACCACTTTTTATCTCATGACCAGTCATAGCATTTTTTCACATTCTGTGTCCAAATAGTAACATGTTCTGTTTGCTAAGACAATTGATCAATTAGCTAAAAGCATGCAGGTATCTTCACTGACCCTTATTTCTCATAAGAATAACATGTACTATGTATTTAATATCACAGGAAAGCTATTGATAACAATAATATAGATATCTATATACAATATAGAGGTATATCATACAAAAACTTAGCTTGTGACAATTTTTAATATATAAATTTGGAATAATTCTGAATATAGAATCCTATAGTATTTGTGACACCTCAATTTTGAACTAAGGCAAGTAACATTCTTGCACCAAAATTCTTAATATTTTGATCATAACTGATTTTCAAGTTATTAACTTTCACTCAAAATTGAGGTTCATCATATTTAAGGCAATGACTACAAGGATTAGTAAATATAAAAAAAAAGTTACAACATAAAATAAATTATTACATTTCTTGTGGACGGAATGATGTAAATTTACCCATAATACAGTAGAAGTGACAAAGCACAATGTTATTAACATACTCATTGTTTAAGTAAAAACTCAAATTGTTTGTTGATGTTATACCAATATTAAAGTACTTCTTTCATTAAAATATTTGGCAGGTTTCAGGATTTGTTTTAGCAATCCTGTAAAAAAATGTTACCATAATTATCCTGTCAAATATAATCTAATTCAACCTTACTTTACTTCCAGATTACAAATTAAAAAGATTTGCCTCACATGAATTGTAATCTCATTGTTAGCATCAACAGATTGGTCTTCAGTCCTCTCAAAAAATAAACTATAACATGGCGTGACAAAACAAATCTCAAAGTTTTCTTTGAAATGCTGGAAATAGGCCTTTCTTTAACAATGTGAATGCCAATTCTTGTGGAATGTTGTGAAAAATAACAAAAGAAAATAAATATATTTTGATTTCATACACCCAATAAAAACCATTTTAAGATATATCACTATAGTTTATCCTTCCTTTAAATCATGTAATAATTCTAAATGTCTTGGTGTTACATTATGATCAGCTTGTGCTTTTTCTATCAGTGTATGCCCCATTAAACTATATAACATGCTGGCTAATTGTGAAGATGCTGAACGAAGATCTACACTACCACCATGGACAGCGCCACTGGAATTCGTTGCCTGAAGAAGGTGCCACATTAATGGCAATACACGAAGAATGACAACTTTTGGTTTTCTGACATAGACCTTTTGAACCAAATCTGAAAGAAATTGATTAAAACATTTGAAACAAAAGAAACTTGATTCTCAAGGAAATGTTTACCTGCATATAATTCAAGAATAACAGACAGTTTCAGAACAAAGAAGCTTTGAATTGTTAAGGTTTCCAAGAAAAAAAAACTTACATGCCACTTTTTCTACAATTTCTGGTTTACTTCTGGGACCAGCAGCAATTGCCTGTGTTGCAAATGGTTCAATCAGCATACAGGGATCTGAAAAATGATGTAATTCCTTCACTACGCATACACCTACATCATGATTCCTCACAGTCTTTATTTAATGCTTTTTCATAGAACTAGAAGAGGCACTATTTAAGCACAGTTTTATGATGTCATCTGTATTAACTAAATTAAGAACGTTAATAAGGCACTGAAAGTGACGACAATCTTAACTTCCACTGTACAAATTTTTTTTTGATGGGGAACCAAGCTGACAGACTTCTGATGAGTCGAACTTAGCTGAAATTGAGCTCTATCATATTGTTAAGAAAATGTTTCTCAAAGTTTCTATAATTTATCTCTTTAAATTTCCTGATTAAGAATGTGACAGTATGATTTATAAGCAACTCCCTTCATGAAACCAAATCTTATGAAAAATTGGCATGATATAATACTTACCAATATTAGCAACTAACTGATCTAATACCGTTCTGGTAGCTTGTAAAATATCCTTATTTTTTGATGATAAATTGGGTACTATATTACTAACAGCAATATTTAACACAGGAACATTAGCTAAACTCTCTTTTAACTTTGGTATAACATTACTCATAACTTGTAATGCTAATAAATTTACTTTACTATTGGAATCCACTAAACGCGGCGAAAACTTGTCGAAAATCTGAAATTAAAGAACAACTCATTTTACTTTCCGATCTACTACAATGAGACATTGAACACTTTCATGTGAAAAACAATCTGTAATGCCTGTTTTCCAATTTGCACATATTCAGTTTTGCTCTGAAAATAGAGTAGTTGATTCCTTCTATACATCAGTTGACCGATCAATTAATATCAAAATTGCATATACTGTTGACAAAATGCAGTAAAAATCTCAAACCTTTATAGTATGTGGTGTGATTTGTTCAGGTATTGTTTCACATAATTCCTGAAAGTCTTGTAGAGCTTTATATCTATCATTCCAGTTATTACAGCCTAGTTGATTTATCACTTGATGAATCTCTTCTGTTGTAGCTGAATCAGTTTTCATTGCTTTACGTCTTGGTTGAGGGGTATTCAAAGCATCACCAGCACTGGAAGCAAAATATGAATCATAAAAGTCAAAGAGTATGGTAGCCATTTCAGGTAGACAGTCTCTAATATTTTGGCAACAAAAACACAATCGTGTATCACTGTATGTCATAGACATGAATAAGATACACAGTACTTGGCTCATTCCATAAAAAGTGGCAGAACATTACATAAATATTAATGAAGCAAATCATCTCACCTGCTAGCAGAATTGCTACGAACTGAAGAATTGGACCGACTTCCATGACCCGATCTTCGAGATTTAGCAGAAGTTGATTCAGCAGGCATATCACCTAAACCTTTTTGTTTTAAAGCATCTAAGTTTTCCTGTATATTTCTTAATGTACTAGAATTGACATGTTTATTGAGCATTTTATCAAAGTCAGGATGTGACATTAAATTATAAAATATCTTTCTTCCATAATATCTGAAAATACAAGAATACAGTTATTCTACATATTTATAACCTTAACAGTGCTAGCTTTCTTTAGAGTCAAACAAAAAGTCATATAAAAGAGAGAGTGGGTATCAGCTTCATTTAAATGGCCAATAATGTATTAATGCAATGGATTTTGGTTTTCCATTGGCATAGAAGGAGTAATCTTGGTAAAAACTTCATTTGCTTATAACTTTATAAATAATGGTTTGACTTTTAAATATTCTATAAACCTTAATAAAGCTCTCCCATTTTAAGTCTATTGTAAGCAAATTAAAATGGTCAGGATCATTATTGTATTTCCAAAAGATCTCATATTATTCAATTCTTTTTCAAGGACAACTAAGTTTTACACATTTGGATTAGGAAAATTAACTGATTATGGATAAGGATTAGGAGGTGTGATCAAGGAACAGATAATTGAGAACAGTTATTGTTCGTGTCAAATACTTTCTTTTCTAAACCATTTAATATAATAGAAACAGTACTTATTCCATACCTTGTTTCTGGAGAACCATCTTGCATAAGTTTAGCAGCAGTAGGTAAGACTTTATCTGTTATATCTTTTACACCACTTAATACACGACCTGGTCCCATTCTCTCACACATCTCAACTAAAAACTGAGCTGTCATCTTACGTACACTACTACTCTTGTGTCTATAAAATTCAAACAAGGAAGGTTTACGTAAATTTCAATAACATCTCTGATTTTAGTAAGGAATGAATCTAGATCTTGTTATCATTATGGGAAAATAAACGCCTGTTTATCATGTTACAAGACAAATGACCAAGCAAATTCTTTTGTGCCTTCCAATCATTAAGTTGGCGTGTCCCTAAGATTTCAGCACTCATTGAGTCGTATTGATACTGTGCCAGCTTTGGTTGGATATATGCAAGAACAACCATTAAAGCATTTCAAAGATGCTCCAAAAATAAAATGCATGAAAACTTACTCTGCACCACCAGATATTAAAGCTGTTAAGGCTTTGGCAGGTGACACATTATCTACCATACATTCTAATGCTTTCTCTACATCATTCTTAATAAAGGCATTACTTTCAGCATTCTTAGCTAATAATGTTCTTACTGTACAATCTAAATCCTATTAAAAATAAAAAAAAACATGTTTTGATTTACATTGAAGTGAAATATTAATAAGTATCTTTTTTATAAATTAAACTTCATCCTATATTTGACTGTCTACCATCAATTTGTTTTGTAATAATTTGTATTTATTATAAAATGCAAAATTTCTTTGTTGTCTTTCCAGCTAATGACCATTGAAGCTGTGATTCAGCCCTAGAAAATCATATATTCTTGTTTTTAAAGAAAATTTAAAATAGATTATACTTACCGGATCAAGACCTTTCTTTAAATATGTAAACATATCTCCTAAACATACAATAGCCAATCTGGATACTTGAGATCTTAAATTCTTCACCTTTAATATTAACAAGAATTAATAAACTTATAGATCATTAAACAGAGGACAGGAGTCTGAAGAGCACCATTCTTTCATTTCTCACTGACATTCATGAATTGTTGACAAACTAAATCCCTTTCATAGTTAACTACCTTTAACACGTGAACATGAAAATAGAACCAATAAAGTAATTTCTTTCCACAAATTATTACAGTTGACCAATTCTGTGCTAAAAACTTGATATCTTCATGTATCATAAAGACCATCCCATAAAAGAAAATAACATTAAACCTTAATAATTAATTCTAATAATAGCTAATATAAAAAGAGTGATAAATACCTCAGCATTAATAGCCACTACCACAGTATGTAAACTTCCTATTATAACTTGAGGATGGTACATACAGATTCTTCTTATTAGATTAATACCCTCATTCTTCATTTCCCTGTAAACAAAATACGAATTATAATAATCCTTTTTATAAGATTAATGCCCTCATTCTTCATTTCCCTGTAAACAAAATACAAAATATACAAATCCTTTTTATTAATTAATACCCTCATTCTTCATTTCCCTGTAAACAAAATACAAAATATACAAATCCTTTTTATTAGATTAATACCCTCATTCTTCATTTCCCTGTAAACAAAATACAAAATATACAAATCCTTTTTATTAGAATAATTTACCCTCATTCTTCATTTCCCTGTAGACAAAATACAAAATATACAAATCCTTTTTATAAGATTAATACCCTCATTCTTCATTTCCCTGTAGACAAAACACAAAATATACAAATTTACTGATTCTTCTTGTTATTATCTTCATTCCTCAATTCCCTGCAAACAAAATATAAAATATATAGATTCTTCTAATTAGATCAAATACATTCATTCTTCATCTTCCTGTAAAGAAAATATACAGATTTTTCTTGTTATATGTAATACCTTCATTCTTCATTTCCCTGTAAACAAATTATACAGATTCTTGTTTTTACATTCATACTCTCATTCTTCATTCTCAGTAAACATAATATAGTGTCTAATCTTGTTCATATCATTAGTCTTTTTTTCCAAAAATACTAAATATACATCAATACCTCTTTCTTCTGTAAACAAAATACAAATTGGAAAGTATAGACTTATATTGCATTAATACCTTCATTCTTCACATTTTCATAAAAAAAATATACATATAGATTATTTTGCAATCATATAAAAAGATTTAAAAGATGAACTCTAGCACTTTTATATCCCTATACAATCAAATATACAGATAGCTTTATTCATTGAAACTATTTCCCTCAATTTCCTAGTAAGCACATTAAAACTTACCAATCATCATTAGAGAGTTTTTTAAGAGCATCTCTCAATGCAGCATCAGGATCACGTACTGGCTTCCAATCTTCAGGATTCTCTGTATCTTGTGGTGGTGATGATTGTGCTGACATAGGATGACTAGAAATAGGTTCACTTGTGCTGAAATATGGAGAAAAGGCTTTTAAATAATATGTTACTAAGGTGAACAGAATCTTTTATACAGATTATTATGAAAAAATATATTAAAATTATGCTAGGTTACTACTTACGTTTTGATCTTTTTTCTGGGTGTGATAGCAGGAGGGGGTTGTCTAGGTGGATTATTTTTCACAGGACTCTGAGGGGATGAACTTGATCCATTTATAGATAAAGCTGAAATTAACATAGGACAAAAATCACTGTGGAAACTGATTGTTAGGAAATGTTTTTTTCAAAAATATGAATTATCATTACTCTTCATATAAATTTTATAAAGCTATAACATGCCAACTTTTGTTACAAACATTGCTTGGGTGCCCTCCTGAGAAACTGTTTCCCAAAATTTTTGTGCTATATTTCCTATGCATATATCACACTTTTTTTACTTAGACTTCTTAAAAATATTCACTGTTAACCTTTTGAATTTAGCCTATTGAAGTAAAGTAATGTTCTAAGCTTTAAATGATTGTAAAAAGGGTCTAGAACATCAATTGATTATTAAAATCAAGACAATGCTTACTTTCTATACCAAAACTTTCATTGCTACTAAGTCGTTGTAATTTTTCCCTTTGTCTTTCTTTTTCTTTTAATATTTGATTTTCTCGTTCTTTTTCCAATTTTTTCTGTTCTAATTCTTCTTGTCTTAGTTTTTGTTTTTTCTGATTAATTCGATCTTGAAATGCTTTTGTCATAGTTACACCTTGTACAGGGGATTCCTACAAAATGAAATCCATAATTACCATGAATACTTCAGAGAAAGAACAAATTCACATCCATTAAAAGTAATCAATAAGAGATTATGTTTTTTTCCCATTAAAAAAATTCTTTGTTAAAAGAATATCTGGTCCAATTCTTTATTGTACTCAACCGACAAATCTTTCTTTCCCCTTTAAGAAGATAACTGGTCAAATTTCAAAAATTAGATTACTAACATACAAAAATCAGTTTAGTAAAATCCTGGATTTTCAATCATTAACAGAATTTCCTATTGTTTCAAAAAAACAAAAAAACCCAAAATTGAGAACTGGCTTGAAGTTACCTTAATCCTTGAATTTTTAAACATTAGGCTACATATATCTATCCTATTCTGATTCAAAGAATGTTGCTATGATATATGATAACTCACTTGTGAAAATACATCAATGCCAGAATATTGATTAAAAGCTCTCTAATGTCAACATCCTAATTGCATAAAACAAAGTTGAATTTTTTTTCAGAGAAATCCAGAGATTGAAAGTGTTAACTAAATGGTTTTGTATAATATCTTGAATATAAACTGTTAGTAAGTTATCAAAGTCTAATAATTTATAGAGGAGATTTATAAATGAGATATTAATTTGAAATGAAAGACTACATGTACTTGTATTAAATTGTATCAATCATTTCATCAATATTAAGTCTCGTCACCATGGTGGTATCATGTCAATAAGAAATCTCCAATATTTTATCATGATTATATTGTTAACTAATAGTTACAGGTTGTTACATTGATCTTTTAAAGGGAGATTGCCACAATAAAGACAAATAAAAAAAGATGTTAGAAGTGATAAGCTTATAAAAGAACTGTTTTCATATTTAGTTTTTCAGATTTTGAATAGTGTTTTAAAATTACATTTTAGGTTTATACTTCTGTTGCAATTTTATTTTATACAATTAGTATTACTGAAAGCTGGATTTTAAAATATTCACACTATGACATTCAGTTTTAACTCTGTTATTTTTATGATATAGAATTTGAAAATTTGCAATGTACATTGGTGCAAGAGGACTTGGAAACAAGTTCCTTTGAATTCTTTATAAAATAAAGTAACTTTTTTTCTTTGTTATTTCAGAGAGATATGTCTGTTAAACCTGTTTTAAATGCTGTTTTAAGATTTTCATTTTAGGATCAGTAAAGTTCTGCTTGTTTGAATTTTTTAACATTAATAAATGCTTTTTCTCATGAGATCCTTACAATCAATCAGCAAGAAATTATGTTTGAACTATTATCTATAAGCAAAAAAATATGTGTGTTTATAAAAGAGGCGTAGAACACACTGCTCAGGAACTCTAGTCTTTATCATACTCAGTTAAATAATAGTTAATTGAAGGTTGGCTTTTATTAATCAAACTTCTAGTGTCTAGACAGGTATATTTTCTATAAAGTTAATTAATATTTACATTGTCAGGTACATTTACATAAGCACTATCCTTTTTGATATTCAACTTTAAACAAGGCTTCAAAAACATTTTGAACAATTATAAACAATTATCAAGTAAGAGGTGTTTTTCTCAATCTATTTTTAAGCCATGTTTCACATATGTTAACCCTCAAACTTCACAAACAGGCTACACCCTGTCCTTTTACTTTAAGGCCCTACTCGTTTACAACCAATCTGAAACTGGATTCCGAATCCATGTCACTCGTTTACAGCGGTTTGCCCTGATTTTGAATCCCTGAATCCGCCTCCTAGGGCAGATTCATCGGATTCAAGATGGCGTCATTCATAGGGTACTTATAATTTTTAATTGGTCTTGCTTTTTGAATCTGTTTCACTCGTTTACGACATGAATCTGATGTACCAAACGGTTTCGGATTTTTTGTAATTGAGTAGGGCCTTTTATGCAATATCTCTGCAAAACAAAGCATGTGTATTATTTGTCAAGTTTGAACATTTCGATTTACTTACATCAACATGGGTTTCATCATCTGTCAGACCATTGATAGAACCATAAGAGTTAGATTCTGATACCCCATTCTTCACACCAACTCCATATACACCTTTTACACTTTTAGATTCCAATGATTTGATTGGTCGATTATCAGGTGAGTGTCCTGAATACAGGTCATTTCCATTGACAGATGAATCAAATACACCTGAAACAAACAGACAGTATTGAGTATTTTCTCTTTAATATGTAAATTTCCAATGAATAAAATATTCTATGTAAAAGAGTAACACACATCTTGAATTCTTAATAAATTCAGATAAAAGTTCTATCAAGGCCGTAACTAGGTTATTTTTTGTATGAGGCATAAATCCTGTAGAAGACTCAATGCTTTCTGTACACTTCAAGCAATAACTACTTTTACTGTAGACATAAAATAAGCAATGTATTTAGCAGATATTATATTTATTTTTTTAGTTATTTATATTTATTATATCTATATTTCAAAACCAAAATTTCTTTTTTGTCAAATTCAACCTGCATATGTCTCATTTGCTTTGATATAGTTAACACCCTGATAACACATTAAAGGCATTAGGTTTAAAAACCTTTTAGATTTTAGAAAACACATAACAAATATTATTTCCATTTAACTACTTCCTGAGCTGAGATATCTTCATCTAATCAAAAAATTTTGCAAACATTTCGTGTTTATCAACATTGATCTAAATGTCAGAGTATAAAATTAATCAATGATTACAGGTAAAAATACTTCTAAGACATGTAACTATTGTGCATATTTCTTTGAAATGCTTTTAGTGACAATAATTACAACTAACACATTCTTCTCATGAAAAAAAATAAAATGGAATGAAGATGTAAGAAACATAAGAGAAGAAAGCAGTAGGCTATAAAAGTAGTCCCTAGCAGCAAGAATCTTTGATGGCATTATGGTCCAAAGTCTAATACAGCTTCACATACACAATTTTTCTAAAAAATTCTTAAAGGTAGTCAATCGCAAGCATCATTAGACTTATTATGATTTATACTGCAAACAACATACAGGCATTTTATGACCTATTAGCGTGTTGTTATGAATAATTAAGAGTCCTTATGATTTTGCAGCTTTTCAAAAGGATAAATTTTTTCTTTCAATTATACATTACATCAAAAGGAATCTATAATAAAAATGCTTTGTATTGACATCGTTCTAATCAATAAAAATCTCCTCAAATAAATTCTTCATATTCCAAATCCCTAACTTATACCTACCCTTTCCAATTAAAGTTATTTTATGTGGTTGCGGGATTCTATCATCATCTAGATCTATAGCACCTGTATGGTGTAATGACGCCATACCAAGAGGTGAAATAAGAGTGCCTGTAAATAATACCACACATAGTGTTCTAGTGCATTCACAACATAACAAAGCATAAAGATAGTGTTTTAAGTGCAGGTAAATAAAGGCGTGATATTGTGCATTGAAAACTTTTAAATACAATCAGACTGATTTCTATATTTCCCATTGTTAAACAAGTTTTTTCATCAAGTTCCCATATTGTACTCATAAAATGAAGACAGAATATCAAAATCAAATTTACCAAAAATACCCAAATCATTAATACCTTTTGTTCTCTTTCTATCTTTTGGTTTATGGATTGGTGATATCTTGTTTTCAGTACTGGAATCATCAGAATAGCCTTTACCCACAATTTGTACATCTGAGTTTCTGTTGCTAGGGAAAGTAACTCCACTATTTGGATTATAATCAATATGATAAGCTCCATTTTTATTATCAACATCATCCAAACTGTCTGAACTATTTTTTTTTGTGAAATTCACCCCAGATCTAACCAGTTTAGGTTTGGTTTCAAAAGGTGATTCCTGTTGTTTTTTCCTGAAATCCAAATAGATAAAAGAGTCATTTGACAAGACCAAATCATTGTTTTTAAAGTTTGATATACAGAAACTCAATTTCAATTGATTTATTCAGTAATTACTGCACTATACTAAATTTAGAGCAAAACTGATGAGTTTCTGAAGCTGAAGGTGGGCATCAACTGAACAAAAAATTTTGCAAGAATCAAGTAATTCTTACCCTTTACGTAGACCATTGAGATCATTTCGACTACTATAAACACCACTCTCATATTCATATGTATCTGATGATAATGATATAGATGAACTTAAACTATTCTGACTACTTTGTTTCTGAAATTCTTCTTTCTTTTCAGCTTTTTTCTTAGATGCACTGTTCCTAATACTTCTTAATGAGCTTACCATCTGAAAGACAACATTTATGTCAGGTCTATTTGTAAAATAAAGTTATATCTTAACCAATACTCTGTCAATTTTAAATCAATTACTATGTCAATCCAAAACTACTTAAAACTATGTCAAATCTAAATTCAAAATCTGTTTAATTTAAATTCAAAACTATGTCAAATCTTAAACCAAAGGATGTCAAATCTTAAACCAAAGGATGTCAAATCTTAAACCAAAGGATGTCAAATCTTAAACCAAAGGATGTCAAATCTTAAACCAAAGGATGTCAAATCTAAAACCAAAACCATGTCAAATCTTAAACCAAAGGATGTCAAATCTTAAACCAAAGGATGTCAAATCTTAAACCAAAGGATGTCAAATCTTAAACCAAAGGATGTCAAGTTTAATACTAAATTCAAAACAGTCAAGTTAAAACTATAACCATGTCAAATCTAAATCAAAGCAATATCAAATTTATCTGAAGATTCAAACTTAAACTAGTTGAATTAACTTTATAGAGAACTTAGTTAAAGTTTGTCATAACAAGAATAATTGACTTCTAGTCAAGAATGTGTTCTATAGTTGTCATGGTAATCATGTTTGTTACCTCATCTTCTTGATCAAATTCTAAAGTTCCCTCTAATGATGCAGCGTAAGCACTATCACTGTCCTCTTCCTGATTATTAGAAGTATAACGTTCTGGTTGATAGGTTGGCGGCACTTTAGGTGATGTTCTTCTTGTAGCAGAATTACGAGCTAGAGTTGGACGGATATGAATTGGGGATTCTTCTACATCTAAATAGATTTAAATATTGTTTCTTAAACTACCTGTATAAATCTTGTAACTATTTAAACAATAAATCATCAATTGACATTGTTTACATCTTCACATTAATAATAATAATGATAATAATCTTAACATTTGCAATGGTAACATCTGAAAGTTCGGTACTAATGTAAGAAATTTTGTTTGCTAGTATTGTTACCTACCTTGTTTATTATCTTCAGTGTTATTGGTGGGTAAATTATCAACTATAAGTAAAATCAGTATTTAGTATATTAGTATCAATAGGTGCTTGTTATATTAAAAACAATTTTCTAACCTCAATAAGATATGTTTTACCTGCTTCAATAACACAAGTACTCCATATTGTTCTGTTTACAGAGAACTTTCATAAAGTTGTTGTGGTAAGTTTTTATGCATATCTTAAAACGAGAAGGAGGCTGTAGTTTTTGACTTGATTTGTCAATAAATGATTACATATGTCATTTATGTAAATAAAATGTTATTGAGGGTTGCTGATTCTAACTGCGTCGCATGTTTTGAACATGAAAAGATTTGATACAGTTGATCTGATTCCAGAAGATATAAACAAGAATGGAGGTTAATTTACAGGAAACCAATCAATAATTTACTCAATAAAATGATATGAATAAGTTATTTATAATCTAGAAAGTTCCGTTTCACTCCTGACTGTTTAGATGCCAATAAAGATTTGAGTTGAGAAACTGCCATGGCAACATGAAGTCTCAGATAAACTAAAAGCCATTTATACTTTGAAGACAATAAATTAGATCAAAGCTTTGAATAATTATTAACAGATATATAATGATATATAATAAAATATAATACGTATAAATGAAAGATAGCTTAGAATTATGACATCTAATCGAAACCCATCGAGAGTCTGAAGTATTTTCAGTTTCAGCCAAGTATTTTCAAATAGACAAGGCCAATATTAAGTCTAACTAAGTATCATGGAAGCATCATTCTAAACTTGATCCAATTTATTAGATTCAAACTTTGATATTTTGTAAAATTTACATTATTGACTATCCTAACCATTTAGTGCAATGTTGGGGCATCGAAATTGGTTTTTCATCTATTTCATTTTTTCATTAAGTCCATCTAGCATTTGGTTTTCTTTAAATGGGTATTTGGTAATTTCAATTTTTTTTTTTTAATAAATCATCAATTTATAATTCATTTTTTTTTTTTTTTTTATTAATTTATTATTATAATCCTGTTGTTTTGTAGGTCATTGGACAACGAGTATGAATTTCCATTTTAAAATATTAACCTTAACATTTGTGAACATTGCTTTAACCCTTTGCCAATGCCTTCTGTTGGATTGTAACTTGTTACCTTTCAACCACCCTAATCTCTAGTACTATGCTCATTTCATCTTGAAATTAATACAATAGAAATGTAACAAATGATTCAAACAATAGATAAATTATATGAAAAAGTTTGTGATCATTGTTATAACCATATTGTACTGAAATTGATATTACATGATAAAAGTTTCTAATTAATAATATCAATTATTAAAATATTATGTAATGTCATAATAACCAGGTATAATAACTATAACAATAACTGTACAAATCAATATATTGGACATTATTAAATCTAGCTTTTTTCACCTAGACATTTGTTTCATTTTCATAGCAACATAAGAATTTATTCCAATTAAGTCTTTAGATATAGAACACAAAGAAAGCTTTTTACACAAATTTGATTGAGGATGAATTACATCATACAGAACATGTTGTAAGCTTTATTACACAAATATCAAAAATTTTTGATAAAGGAAAATTAGGACCATGATGGCATGATTTTTAACTTGAGATTTAAATGTTTATAAACCCAGAAAAACATTTCCAAATCATATTAGATGTACTTATATTTTTTGAAAAAGAATTTACCAAGGCTATGTTTCAATCGTTTTCATAAACTTTCAATGAATTGACAACTCTATTCGATGAAGATCATAGAGCAATATAGAGTATAAGAAAGAGTATCAATAAAATTAGCAGACAATTAGACCACCCTTAGATATTTTTATTATTTAACGACAATAATCAAAGTATACAATATTTATTTATTGTCTTGTGTCATCACTAGAGTCTTGATCACTGTATGAAAGTTGAATGGTATCTAAGGAAAATCTATTTCTCACTTTGTCTAGCAACCATTGAATACAGATCAATTATAGGAGAGTTTAGAGGTAGATTTCATTGATTATCATCCGTTATATTATTGTTTTTTGTTGCTATGGACCAGACATCCCACAAATAGACAACTCTCTTGTCATAGGTCATAGACATTAATGGTATTATCATGTTTATAAAAAATAATTATCTATCAATTCATTTAGGTGATATTCATTAGACAATTAATTTCTATTATAATTACACAACAACTCACTCCACGCTATATGTGTCCAGTTGTTTTTAACCTTTATCATCCAGTCATACTTTCTACCCACAGAAATGAGATGTCTAAGTGTCAGACACTAATGGTATACTACCTCTTAAAATCACCTAAAAAGGTTTTAAACTTGGCCAAAGTGAGTCTTTGTTCATCAGTGGAATTGCCTAGTGTCATAACTATAAAATAGAATCCCTCTATAATCCAATAAATCCATAAAATTAAATAATAATTCATTTAACTAAGCAAGTTTGAAAAATGCTTTGAAGCGTTTTTAATAATTATTTAGTTTAATTGATTAATCTTCTTATACAGATTCTATTCTTTAGTCTTGGCACCTGGTAAGTTCAACTGATGAATATAATACTCTTGTTGAAAAAGTTTGAGATTTAAAATGTTATGTCCATTTTAAGAGGTAGTATTCCTTTCAGTTGTTTTTTTAGACTTAGATTTCTAAATCATGAAAACAAATCCACATAATATAATCATATTGTTAATATAATTCAGACTAGGAAAGATATATTTAAGAGTATCATAAGAAATTGCCATAGGCAAATACTCATTATTTCATGTTACTGGCCTTAAATGACCATATCTCATACAAATTATTCTCAAATTCCTTTTTAAAGTTTTCATTATCATACAGAGAATACAATTGTGTTATGTTGCCACAGCATTAAATACTGTCCTTAATAGACCTGAGAATATAGTAACATGATGGATGTAGTCATCAGATGGAGTGAAAACATGTTTACTCAAAAACAATTACCAATGGAATTTCAAACAATATCAGAGTTTATATTACAAGCATGGTTATCATCTGAAGTAAATGGTCACCATTTCCTTTCCGAGTTCATGTAATGTTAATGCTTTATGATAAAATAAATTTGGTTTTGGTGAAAAAATTGTGAAAGAGAAGGTGATCATGCAGAGTGAATCATTGTTAGCAGTGGTGATACATAAACATATTGTTATCAGCCACAAGAACCCAAACCAGCATAGCATGTACGTTTATCAATCAAGATCAAGATCTATTGAAACCAAACCTGACAAAACATTTTAATTGATATTCAATAATATGATATGAGGTTGAATATTTTGTCGGGATTAGTTTACTTAAGAAATATGATGATTGATAAATACACTAGTAAATAAGAACCTTACCTGTGATAGGGTCAAGAAAAGGACGTGGTGATTTATAATCTGATCTAACATTACCATTTTCTCTTGTATCTGTAATATAACATGATAACATTAATTAGATTTCTAAATAAATTCAATGTTCAGGGTAGTTAAATAATATAAGTGCTGCACGATAATCTTCTCCCCTTAAAATCTATGGGGCTTTGTATTAATATTTTTCTTATATCACAGCTTGGGAGTTATTAATAATAAAGCTTGTTTTTATCACTTAACCCCTAGTTCCCAACCTTTTTGACATTTTACATCCCATTTCTATTTTTTCAGGCATCGGCACTTTCACTGGAGGCAGAACTGACTCCATCAGCCAAATATACTATCAGCCTGTAAGGTACCCAGGGAAGCTGTCAATTCCTTAATAATTGGACTTTGCCTGGTATTCTTAGCAAAATTTCCATCATTGCACACTCTGTGGCATTGACAGTATTCAAAGAAATTGAACATTGGAAAATTTAGATAAAATAGCAATCCATATACCCTGACTGTTTGTCTCTCAGCAACTTCAAATATTAAGTCAGATGTATTGTGAAATTCAGATTATTAAATTTATGACAACTCTAAAAACAATTTAAAAAAACAATAATAAATCCTTACTCCCATTGATCAATAATATATATATATAGTTTTGCTTATTATGTTTTTGTTAGTGAGGAAGCAAAGCTTTGTTTTCAAAGTTCAATGAGTTACAAATTGATAAAAAAATATTCACCATTAGTTTCAATTTTAACTATATTACGACTATAATATCAATGTAACCAGGAAATTAGTACATGCTACCACTGTGGCCTCCCAATAGAATTATGCTTGGTATAAAAATAAAGAGTTCTCAGAAAAATATACTTAATTATTGATGTTAATTAATAGACAGGAAAGAAATGGCTATTGAACCAGAACTCAAAACAGGAAAACTTGTCTGAGAGGTCAAGGGCCTATCATCATTTATATATAAGTTTGTTTAGAATAACAGTGTTTCCAACTATTATTATTTTTACTTCAATAAACATACATTAAGTGAGTTATTTCAAAGAAAAACATTATCAACTTAATGGACCACGATTGTTGTAGTTTCCATATCAAACACTCAAATTGCTGCTGGATAAAATTCAGGAGAACATTAAGTCAAACTTTAAAGCTGAAAAGTGTTATGTATAGATGAAATTGAGTTCTATGACTAGGATTTAGAGTTAAGTATTAAGACCTATTATTAGGATTTGGTCATTGGATAAGAATCATATGATGGCAGACCAATCAAAATGGCAGAAAGAATATCATTTAAATGGTCATTTGCAACATCTCAGCATGACCTTGAACAAGTACCCAACCAAAAATTTTTATTAAAGATTAAAGGGTTCCCTTATTTTCATTTATGAAAATGAAAATGCTAATACTTATATGAATAAAAATTAGGTGTTATAATGACTTGGAAAAATACCAGTTTGTCTCACATGTCCATAATTAATTCATATTTAGCTAAATTAGAAGAGAATTAGCTGCAAAATTCCAATGACCAATCAAGAAAGGTCAAAAAGTCTTTTTTAGTTCATCCAGACTGTACATACATAGACATTGATGATTGATTGATGGTTAAAACTCTTGATTATATGCAATAAGAACAGTTTGAGATGATTAAGAATACATGGTATTCATTAGAAACACCATTTTAATCAAATAGTTTGCTAAATTTGACACTAAAAAACGAGGAAAACCATCTTAAACAATTAAAGATTATTCTTAGGTCAACTAAGTTTAGAATCATGAATATAGTTTCCAACTGATTGATTTAGAAGGAATATAACAGGATTTAAGAAGATTAAAAAAGATTGGTAATGATATTATGTTGATGTAAAGATAGCCATGTTATTTAGGATATGAATGAATAAGGTAGAATGTTGTATTAAGTCTTATTATTGACTGCCAAATACACTGTGGGATCAATTTAATCTTGGACAAGGATTACATACTCGTCTTATATACATATAGATTACTTATTGTACCTCTATCACACAGGTTAACAGACTACACCTAGTCCAATTTTATTTTTTAATTCTTCTACAGAATAGAGATTGGAATTTAAGATTTACACAGACTACTGGCAGACAACTTTCATTTGAAACTGTCTACAATCACATAACCTGATTATCTGTTAATCTGAGTTCACCAAACATTTCTTAAATCAAACAACATCCTGGACTCACTATTACTCAATTTCATTATAATATATTGTGATCATTTATATTACATTATTATTGAATATGTTACCATAAATTATTGATCAATGTGATGGTTTACGTCTGTTTCTCAGCAACAAGTTTTACAATGCAACAATCATGTTCTTCTCTATTTGTAATTTAATTCTATGTAATAACAGTAGAATTAAGTTGAATAGACAACTGTAATATCTCGCAATTTAAAGTTTAACTTGCAATTCAAAGCATCAATAAACATAAATAGAATAATCTTCCAAATGAGATCTAATTTGGTAAGCAGTCACCTGAATAATATTAGGTTTATATTACAGATAATTTTATAAACATATTATTGTAAGACTGGACTAATGGATAACTGAGTTCTCAAGATAATTTTACCTTTCCTCTTCTTCTAGAAATTTTTGCCTTATACAGATAGATGGATTAATAAATCAAAGCTTTTATTCTTAAATTGAGAGTATGTTAATTTTTCTTTTTCATGTTGTACACATATTTATCAATTTTCTTATCATTATAAAATCATTCTAATTAGTGTTTATCGATGGAGTAAACATTATTTAAGGAGAAAAAAAAAGAATTCACTTTAATATTGAAAATATAGGTCTAAAATGTCTAGAGACTCTCTTAAAAAGTATCAAATTTCCACAGAAAAAAATGTTTGAATAAAAGAAAGTATACTGTGCTCTAAAAAACCTGAATAATTTTGAGGACATCTGAGGAACACTAAGTTCAATATAACTTGATCAATACATTCTCTACTATTGTTCTGCTTTTTTTTAATGTTTGTTACACAAAGTCTTAAATTGGCATTATGCTTTTTTGAAAATTATTTTGCTCTAATTTATATAAAAAAAAGTATATTTAAATCTAAAGAAAAATGTCCCTTAAATTATCTAAAGGTTTTAACTAAAAACAAATTGTCTTCAATTTTTTAAAGCCAAAACAATTTAAAAGGTTTAAGGAAACTTTAAAAGTCTATGTTTTTTGGTAGGTGTTATAAACTGCTGTCCAGACCTATGTAAAATAAATGCCTATTTGTAGACAAACATGTCTCCTACGTATTCTAAGAGTTTCAACTAAATATATCAAGTCTTTTTGAGGCTCAATACCAAAGCTGCTTACTAACAATAAATACTCTCTGTTTTTAATGAACCCATTTAAAACAAATTCAGTTTGATCAAGAAGATACATAGATATAAATAGCATACTTAAGAAATATTTTCAGAGATAATTTACGACGTTTTTGATAATTAAAATTTTGCATTCTGTCCCTTTAAATCTCCTGAAGCAGGAGCAGAAATTTACAAATTAGATAAATACTTGAAGAAAATCCATCAGACGAGAACAAAAGATTATGTCAACAAAACATTTTAACTATTAAATTTCAATCAATATTCACTTTATTTTAGAATTTATTTAACAAGCATGACAATCATAAAAGTTACACATACAGCTAAATCTATATACTGGCTTGCTTATAAAATATTTTTAATCTAATTTTAAATTGAATTGTTTATAGTAACGACACCATAATCAACTTGATATACTTGAATAATTCAACATAACTTTAAGTACCCCTTGACAGATCTTAAGTCATATATATCTTATCTTGAGTTATCTCTACCCCACGTAAATAATACACTGAACTCTAAACACGTTTGGTATGAAAGTTACGCCATTAAAGATAACCTCGGTTACATTAGGTTTAATATTTGATTAATTATTAAACCAATATGACTTATACTAACTATTTTTGGGTGTCAAATTACGCACCATGTCTTCGTTACCACCCATATTTACCTATCTACCTACCTACATCAGTGGAACAAGTTAATCCCATGAATATTATCTGCTATATCACATCCCTCTCAGTGACCACTATAGTGGATCAAATAATATTATTAACACTTTATTAGTAACTTTGATTACTTATTTTCAACCTATTGAATGAAACACAGTAGAAAAATAAACGTCCGGTACAGTAATATCCCAGTCTAATTCTTCCATACACAAATATATTGATCTGCTGAGTGTTCAAACACTAGGTCATGTGATCAACTCAATCAATAATAGGTAAGGTGGTAGGTAAGCTTTGTTATAAATCATAAATGAAGACAATTTTTTTTTATAGATGAACATCAGTAAAGTGTTATGTATATTGACAGTCTTCTTTACCTTGGGTCAAATACCAATTTAACATTTAATATATTAACGTCTACTGCAATTACTATTATATGATATATTTGTTTAAAGATATGATCAAGTAGAAAACATAAGACCATGTTTTGTCTATCAAATCTATGGGGAAGATTTAGATCTATTTCATAAAGTTAAATATACTTTTATCTTACAAACTGAATAACACATCATTTACCGTGTTGAAAAAAAAAACGAAAAGGGTATAAACTTTAAACAGCTTATTAAAAAGATTTTTAACAAAGAAAACATCATTTCTTTCTTACCTTGAAATAAAAAAGAATTGTCAATTGGTTGTAAATAATTAGTTACTTTGAGATTCCTTTAATGTTGAATATGTAACGAACATATATGTTTTACTATCGCAGTACATGATTTTTTTCTGTGCCGATATTAATTTGGATTTAAAAAATAGTTTTGAGTCACAGGTTTCGCTATTGAAGTACCACTATAAGTTTTAGATTTCAAGAACTTACAAATTATACTTTTGAAAGACAACTTTTTGTTAACAATTCAAGTTTTATTTTTTGAAAAACAAAATTTATTTTTTGAAAAACAAGTATACTTTTGAAATAAAAGTTTTATTTTCAATGACTCAATATACAAATTTAACCATTGAAAAACATGTTATTCAGTTCTTTTATTCACTTTTCAGTTCTTCAAGTTTATTTTTCTTTTTAGTACAAGTTCTACTTAGGAAGTATAGATAAGAGATTTGACACTGGATCACGTCCAAAGATCACCTCAGCATGCAGTTGGTGAAACAATAAACTATTTCACTTGATTTTCACTTCATATTTTGGCCATATACCTACATACTAAGTCTTATCGAATTTGTTTAAAACTGTTTTTAATTTTAAAAGCATACCAAATTTTAGCAAAATCAATTAAATACTGTAAATTATAGCAATCATTCAGAAATAACAGACATGGGTGTTAACATAGTATGATTGTTCATATAGAGAGATAAAATTATAGTTAAATCATTTTAAGCATGAGACTGTACGTTGAGGTATTAAGACAATCTTATTTCAATCGAGTCTCTTTGTTGTGTGAAATTATTGAAGCATACTTGAAGACCAATGTTTCTATGGTAGATATTGAAAAATAAATTGATTGGGATTTAAAGAGTTGATCGTATTCTCTAATAGTTGATTGGTTGATTAATCAATATCTCTGTCCTGAGATTGGAGTTGATAATAAAACAATCAACAATATTTCTCCTTTCAGTACAATGTCACTATTTTATTCTACTTCAAATCAACCATACTGATGGCTAGAACATGTTATTGATGCATCTTCATAGTTTATCAGTCAAGTACAATAACAGTCCAATCCTCATAAAAAAAAAACAATCACACCTCAAAATAAACTGATCAAAAGTCAGACATAAAGCCATAAATAATTTCATAAAAATGTCTGATAAAATCAGAGTAAAAGTTTAATATGAATTGAATGATTTATAACTATCATGTAATATGTATTTATTACCCACCCATGTATTTATGACTCTTGAACTAATATTTGTACTGATGTCATCCATGATTGCTTAAATATTTTAGACAGTGCTTAGTCTGACAAATCTGGCCCTACCTGTTCCTTTGGAAGTGATATACGGATGGGAAATCAGCACATCTAGGGTCAGAAATAAAATATCCCTTTTGGTACCATGAGCGGCACAGGGACATTGTATAGTAGAGTATCTAGCAATATCTTGATGGACTCATTAATGGTTCAGCTTTGTATAGACACCAAAAGTTATGCCATATTTGGCTTAATTGTCATGGTAAAATTTCTCAAAACAAGCAATTCAAAAATGGATCCCAGCAACTCACATGAAAATTGACATTTTATTTGCTGATATTAGATCCTTATATCACATCTAAAGATTTTTGGTTAAATATTATCACTAATTTAGATCTAAGAGAATTTCAAAGAATGCTCAAATGTCAGTAACTAGATCAACTGTTTATGATGAACTGCATCTTTCATAATTTAATAGTTCTTTTTCTTTATTTGTGTCAGTGGGTCTTCATACATTGATACTGTAAACATTAATATTATTGTCATAACTATTGGACATAAATAATGATAAATATGAAAAATTTAAGATAATATTGTGTTTGTCTAGTGTTATAAAACTAAATTCATTGACTATAAATACAAAGATCAGATAAGAGCTAGTAGAAAATGTAATACAGAGTTATTTCCCTTTAAACACACTTTGACACACAACATATAGTACTTCATTCAAAACCTACACATCAAACACTATTTTGTACAGTAAATGTAAACAAAAATAATAAAACAAGTCAGTAAATTCAAAGCAAATTTGATAGAGCAGTTATGAATATGCTGGCCATGCACAGTGTCAAGGCAGAAAGTTTGCAGGGATAGCAGAACAGGTTTTGGACGTATCATTTCAATTCATGCCAGAATGTGTAATAAACTATTATGTTGTAATTGAAAAGTGAATGTTTTCAATAAAAACGAGGAAATGGAAACACACTTACTTCTAATATTTGATGGTGTTGCATCTGATATATCAAGCTGTGATGGTCGATTGTTGAATTGTTGACGTTTTAAACGACTCTGATGTATTTGTTTATATGACCCTGAAATATGTCATTCAATATCCCATATAACTTCTTATGTATTCAATATGAACTGTAGGCAATTTTAAAATTAAATATTAACACTGTTGCTGAATTTCATGACAAATGACCTTTAAAGCAAGTAGATTGAATTGAATTCGCAATTATGGTTGAAAAGGATTTTAAGAATAAGATTATTAAATGCTTTGAATGATGCAAAAACTTTGAATCTAACCTTGATCTGCTTCATCAGCAGGTTTTATACCAACTACAGTCTGACGTCGTTTAGGTGTTCTTCGTGTTTCAGGAGAACCATCAGCCTGTTCTGTTGTCCACGTATTCTTAGGTCTAGGTGGACCGGGATCTTCCTTAGTTGGCTGTAAAATAACACAAAAACGAAAATTAGTTGAAAACAAGTTTTTTTTTATTTTGACAAAATCATTGCCAGCCAGATGTAAGAAGTTATAATTGAAAATGGAGTGCAATTTGACCTATAAGCAGTACTGTACTGAAGAAGAAAACTTAACATATTCCAATTTAAAGATTAAGCAAATTTTATTTCAAGAAATGCTATCTCTACAAATAGTATCTACATAAGAGTTTAATTCCACCTTGACCAGCTCATAGAGTTCAGTTTCTAGTTAACCATTTCAGAATGTTACATTGATAACTTCAAAATATACAAAGTCTAAACTCTTAAGGTACAGTACATTTTTTTTTCTCAGTAAAAAGGAACTTTACTTTTGATTTTAATTCTGACAAGGAATTGAGCTTTGTCATCTAGTTGGTAAATTTTAAAACAAATTATCCCTTGAAAGCTTATATTCTGATTATTAAATGATGTGATAGTTTTATCATAAATCTTTAGAATATGGTGGTTTTCAAGGAAGAATAGAAAACATATGATTTGACAAGAGTTGGTCATGATGATTCAGTGAAAATTCATAATTCAAATTTCTTTCTTCTTATTCTTTATATACATTTCTATGCACCACCTCAGTACACCTTTATCTGAGGACTTTAAACTAGTTCACTTCACAACAAAAGAAAATATCTCAGAGTAGATATAGTATTAATTTCAATAAAAAGGTAATATTACATATATTTACCCTACCCCCTGTGTTTTATATTTCTTTTTATCAAACTTAACTTTTATTCAAAAAGTATTTTTGGTTAAGGTATTGTCAATGATTAGATCAGAAAAAAGGGAGAATAACATGACTACTTCACATATTTCATTATTATATTACAACTTTACATTACTTATATATATGGTAATACTGTACTATCTTTATTAAGCTAACTGAGGTACCTTTATTTACCTAAGGTGTATTAGATATTTTAAATCTATTAAAACATTATGGTATTACAAGAAGAATCATAAATATTTTAATAATGATTATAATTTATATCATGCTAAGTCTACATCGCTAACCAATATAATCTTAAAACAAATTATATACAAAATCCTTATAAACCATGTTCCAGGTCATAAAAATATTAAATCAATCAAATCCTCTGTTCAATAAATTCAAGAACACAATATAAACACAAACTACTTCAGATCATAGATGAAGAGTAGTAACCATACCTCTCAGACAAGAAAGTCAAATTAGTACTGTATATTTGCATGTATAATGCAGTTTTTAACCCTAAAAAATGCTTGCTAAACTGGGCGTGCACATTATACAAAAATTTACAATTTTTTCTCCAGAGGTTCCCCATGTAGTCAATATATTAAATGCAAATATGCAGCTGTTCATACAAATTTAGGGAAAATGTCCACCATTGTGTGCTGTTTATTATGGTAACTACAGTATATCACTAGTAGTAGTTATTTATGTCAATTATTATAGTACAAGTGTCTAGCCTACTTTATGGCCAGAAAGGTTTTCATTACTTTTATTTATAATTAATTTCCCCACCCAAATACTTTATTCTTTTCTGACCTTGAATGGTCTAAAAGTAAAAAATATGGATAGTCTTCTGACTTAAACTGGATTTCTATATTTTCCAGATCTTTTCAGAACAATTTCTAATATCATTACTTCTGTTTATTCTGAACAACCTGGTACAATCAAATTTGTTGTTTAAAGTACCATGGTTAATTCATAGATGATTCTTTTGATATAATAGTTCTGATTTTTGCAAAAGAAAACCATACTAAAGTAACTATCATTTAAGCGTATTCTTCAAAAGAAATAGAAAGGGTCTTTGAGAATCTATGTTTATTTGGTATTGGGTGTGGTTGTCCTGCACTTACAATGCAGTGTGTACACTGTAAATAATGTGTCAATGATCTATCTGCAGTACATTGAGATCAAATAACAACATGACAGAAACAAAATAAAATCATTAAATTGATCAGAAATTTCACCATCAATGATTACTTTCATTTCTTGTTTACATTCAACTAGGTAATGGAAATCAATAGTCTCTTCTTATCAGTCAACACTCATACTGCTACAATCTCTAGCAAATATTGAATGATTTTTCAAAAAGCCATTCTGTGTCTTTTGTCATAACCAGTAAAGGTATGTCCAACTTTCTTGGTGGAGCATGTGATGAGAGAGTACACTGGGTTTATTCCCTGACAGTTAAGAGAGGGTCTCAGGTTCACCTGATTTTCTATAACTACTAGAAACTGGTGGCATCGCAGATTAGCTGATCAATCACTAGATATAAGTTGAAAAATGTGCACTGACAGCTGCAAGTTACTTGAGTTCTACTTTCTAGGATCTTGTTGTTGACCCTAGTTGTAGTTATCTGTGATCATACAGTTTATAGGGAATGCTAGAAGTCAGGCAATCTTTCAATAAGCAATACACACATGTAAAATGTAAATGTCCATTAAAGTATTCATCTATGCCTACAACTAAAATTTCATTCTTTTTTTGGAATTTCATTATTTAACAGGCATAGAGATTATTTTTGAAATAATCATTTTAAAAATTCTTCAATCTAAATGTATGAAGAATATTGTTTTTTTCCTTAAGTTTTGTATATATATCTGTGTGCAGAAGATTTTAACATTCAGTAGTCTGTCACACTTGGTAATATCACACAATGATAGTAGAAATAATCAAAGTATGTTTTGCCTGAGTTATTATTTGAAAATCTGGAAAATCAATAAGGCTTTTACATACTGTGATCAATGTTACAATGTTCTTTCTATTATAAAATATATTGAGCTTATTGTCAATAACATTCATATAATTAATTACTAGTCAGATATATATACCATGTTCAAGGCTATTCTTTTGACCACACAGGAAGCGGAATCTTATTTTTCCAATACTTTTTCTTGGAACTTAAAATCAACTTTAAAATAATTTAAAGCCCCATTCACATGGACACTTACTTATAAGGTAAATTTACTTAGAGTGCCTGGTGGCGGGTAAAACATCTGTTTACTTGAGTAAATTTTGTCCATGTGAATGGGGCTTAATATTTAATATTAAACCAATGTATATTACTTGTTTGCATGTAGGGATGGGGTTGATATATCTTTAAATTATTTCTAATATAAGGCTGAAAAAGAATTTTATTTTTTTCTTATTTTTAACAATAAGCTTATGAGCTTAAACTCAAATGAAGAAAGCCTGCAAGGCTTGAAATAACTCTAGATATTGGGCCGGACATTTTATCTGGCACATTTCAACTTGTGTTGGACATTTGAAATTTTGTACTGGGCATAAAAAAATGTGGTATTTTCAGTTGAAAAAATTGCATTTAGAACCCATCAATTTAGGACTGAAATTCGCCGTTTCCTCACCTGCAAGTGCAATACAGGTTAACAACTAGCTAAGAATAGTTTACGTCATTCAATAAGGCCATAGGGATTATATATATATCCCGGTGACTCTCGGGGAACGATAAAGCCCACAAACAACTTTGACGTCTATTGGCAATATTAACAGTCAAAATCGCTCATAATTCACAATCTTTTCAACACAAAAAAAAATGTCCAGCTCAAACGAAATTGTACCAGAAATTTGCCGAAATTGTACCGGACAATGTTCGTGTCCGGACACTTTTTTCAAGCCTTGAAAGTCTGGCAGAAAAGGTAACATAACAGACCAATGGAAGGTTTAATTTATAAATTTGAAAGAGTAGCAACTATTTCCAGCATGAAATATTTCACCTACAGTCATACTGCTATCTTCTAAACTAGGGTCGGGTATGAATTTACAATTTAGATTATCAATTATCTCTTCTACAAAGTTTCCATTTAGGAAGTGCTTTTCACTTAGTACCGGTATTTAAAAGATATCTCAGTTAAAAAATTTTGTGACAACTGATTGATAGCCTGCCCTAGATAATCAATCTGAATTTGATAATCAATACCAGCCCTATCTAGAACTGTTGAATGAATGTTATCTAACAGCAAATTATAATACAATGGTGATATGAAGAACAAGCGATGGATAATTCTATAGTAACATAAGTATGGTATACTACATAATTATGGTATGGTACATTATCTTCACCATCCTCATACCCTCAAGCTTCATTATCCTTTTCTATCAGATCAATACATAATATAATATAGTTTACAATCAAATTTAACAGGATAGTTTTCAATCAGTTTATCTAATATGATTGTTTATATAATCAAGACTAGTCGCCAAGCAGCTACTCAATTATACATAAACACACAGACATCATCTCCTATATTGTTTACTATCTTATCAAGGTCATATTCTAGGAAATAATTCAAATAAAAATCAAAATATTTATGTTGTAAAAACCAGATCTTTCATTTATATCAACTTGTAAAAAATTTTAGGGATTGAAAAAATAACGAGCATCAGCACAAAGGGCTCAATACCGTCACCCACGCAGTCAGTAAACAGTTAAATCCTTTTTTTGAATAGCACTTATCTAACATCGTTTCAGATAATAGAAACATTTGCCCCTATTCCAGCCTCTGATTGTTATTTTGAGTTGTCAGCTGGTATAAAGACAGAAAAACTAGGCAATGATTTGTAAGATTTTTCCACAACTCAAGTTCAGTCATACAATCCTTATTCCCCTACAACACTGTCACGTCTGTGGTCTCATCAATTTTGTTTTTGTGACCAAACTGATTTCTCTGGCCATTTATAACCAAAAGTTCAAGGGTCACAGAGTCACCTGATAGAAATATTAGAAATAACGCATCTTTGGAGGTGTAGTTTTTCTGACTCTACTCCAGTCGATAGCTGTCAAAATATACTATCAAAAGGTGGAATAGATGCAGATCTGATGTTTTGGTCAAGTCAGACAACAACTGTGGTCCTACCCAGATCCTCTGAGAAGTAATATCGTCACTCTCTATGACCAGACATTTAATGCCTATTTTTTGGTCATTAATTTTGGAGAATCATCTCTCAATCGTGACATAAATCAGAGTGCTTTATACTTTATTACATCCATATCAATATCGAAAGTGTATTGCTAGAACCTCAGACTTCTGACTTAAAAGTTTAGAAAACCTCTTTTCAACCCCTTTAAAATATAAACAATATGGAGAGTAAACAATTGACACTCTTTGACTGTTTAACACTGCCGATCCTTGCTATAGGTTCATAATCTACCAACCATACAGCAATATAAAATATTCACTAGAGAAGCCTAATATAGATCTCTGGCAGTCAGTTGTATTGTATAGTAATGTAAGATTTGAGATGAATTCTATATCATATTGATTTAAATGCTTTGTTTTCTATCTATGGCTTTCAAGCGAAGGAAGTTGCCAGGTCTTTGACCTAAAAAAAAATTCTGAATAACAGAATGTCGAATTAAAAAAAAAAGATAAAAGGCAGGAGAAGAAAAATGTACTTAATCCATTAGGAATAGACTTTGATAATTTTGTAAAGGGTACTGGACATTGGTAGAAAAATAAAATAATTTTCAAGCCCACTCCAAAACTCAAACCTAACGTGTGCAACCACGAGGAAAATTAAGCTTTAAATTGCTACGGTATCAGTAACCGTTTTCTAATTCTATTCTGTAAAAAAAAAAACTGAAAAAAGTTCTGGGAGTAGAAAAAACCATGTGCGAAATATCCAGAAAATCAAGTCTACTTACAGAAGAGGATGAGGCAGGTAAGCTCATGCTGTCATAAACTCTTTTTCCACCAATATCATCATTCTCCCAGGGTAATCTATTTCTTCCCTTTCCAGCACTCATAAATCTCCTTACATTAGGTTTCTGATCAGATGTGTATGGGGTTGATCTAGCAGAAGAAACTGCAGACTCAATTTCCATTACTTCAGCTCGAGTAGATCGAGCTGAACCATTTCCGCCTCCCACAGCCAAAATCCAATCCATGTCAGCTCCTTGACTTTGATTTGATGGGGGTCTATGAGTTGCTGAAGATGGAATAGGTGTAGCATATTCAACAAGACCATCAACATTTAATCTTGGTAACTGTCTCCTTGCTAATCTTGCTTGAACAGCACTCATTAATCCTTCCCCTTCTCTCTCAGTATTAAGTTCAACATTATCAACAGCTTGCACTAATGGCTGTAATCTGCCTGCACCCATGGCTTGTGCCAAAGCTGCAAAACATTCCAAAGCAGCTTGTCTGACTTGCCTTTTCGGATCAGTTAGAGATGGTCCAACAACTTCACAGATATCAGACAAAGCAAAGTCATAACTTGGAAATGTCATTAATGCAGCTATTACGATATTTATTGCTTCTTGCCGGACGCGAGAGTTGCGATGATGAAGATTTTCACAAATTACAATTAGTACTGGATGAGCACAATAACTCTGCATCAGTTTCATTGCAACCTTCATTACAGCTTGACGAACAACTATTTTAGTGTCACCCATCCTTTTAGATAATGCCAAAACCAATGGCTTCAGAAACATTTTCACATTAGACCCAAGTTTTTCAACTGTCAGGCATAGAATTTCAAGCGTTACTGTTGTGATTTTAAAATTGGGATCATCTAATAAATTGTTCAAAAGACTGATAAATGCTATCATATGGGGAACAAGCTGATGTTGTAAATCACTTGCAATCAATCCACCAACAATACTCTTCAACTCTTCAACAGCTTGAGCTCTCACACGAAAATTATCCTGATCATTCAAGCGATTCATTAGCTGACTAGAGATGATGCCAAATTCTAAACTATCCATATACTTAGCAGATGCACCAGTCTGACGTGGTTCATATTGATATCCATTTCTTTCTGAATTTTCTCTTGATGACATACCCATGACCCGCTGTTCTCGTGAACTGGCTGGAGCACTATACGAATATTCTGAAATTGATTTTGGTGTTGGTTTTCTAATTTCATCTTCTCTTTCTGTTAGTTGGAGATAATATCTTCTGATTGGAGCTGCTAAACGCTGAAGATAAGTATTAAACTCTGGATCACCTACTAACTCCTCTATTTTCTTCATGGTAAAAAGGGATGGATCCCTCAAATTATCTTCAACAGATGAATCTATCAATTTTTTTGCCAAACTTTGTGTTACTTCATACAAATTCAAATGCGAAAACTCTCTTGTCAAAAGGACTGGCAGGGCATTAATAGTTTCCCTCCGTACTTTTGGGTTATCATTTTCAAGCCCTATCTGCACAATATTATGCAAAAATATAGTGGGATCTTGAACATGAATCATATAAACATGAAGTGACTGAATAACAGCTCTTCTCACAGAAATCTTAGTATCACCAATATTTGGTAAAAGTCTTTTCATGACAACACCCATACAGGTATCCAAATTTTCTCCCAAGTTTGGGATGATCTCGTGAATCAACTGTGTACATTTCAATCTGATTTCCCAGTGTTCTGCTGATAAGGCTTGGGCTAATCCTTGAAATATTGAAAGCTGGTCATGATAGGGTAGTCTGCCCCCATTATGTTTGACAGTTAATAACAACTGTTCCAAGATTTCTACTCTTGAGGCAAAACTATCATCGTATAAGCCATCTAATACATCATCCTCATCCATATTCCATTCTCCTTTTGATCGTGGTTTCATGCGGGCTCTTTCAAGATCATTGAAGTCATGCAGTGCCGACGGGAACTTAGCAACTTGAACTTTACTAGCCATTAACCTAAATAACACGGTAATCCAACCGCAAGTAACAACACTTTACGGGTAGATTTAATGTCCAACATGGCTTTCTATCGTTGCTGACAAAATCAAAACATAAAAGTTAAAATCCATCGTTAAATTCAACATTAATTATTGACATTGATTATTCTGACAGCTATCTAACATGGCGACCTCTCCACAACAACACAATTGTGTTCATCACGTGACAGGAATTCCAGCTCCGCGGAAGGCAAAGTGGCAGCTGCGTACAAACTCCAAACTTGCTTGTTTTGCTTGAAATCAAAATACGCCAAATTTCTTTGTCTCCCGATTTTTTTGATTTTTCTACAAGATTTTTCTACAAAGTTCGACTTCTTTTTGCTCCAAGTTCATGAGACAATAATGTGATGCGATTTTCTTTCGTTGGTTGAACACTCTACAGAATCCAATAAGCCTCTATCATCCGGTCTCACTTTGTCTGCATCATCGTCGAACATAAGGCGAAGTCTGAGTGTCAGAGACTACATAAGATATTCTTTAATATTAGGAAACCAAGCAAAATGGAGGAAATCGGACTTGCCGTATCTGAAAAGGTTCTTAATTTTGTCACCCGTAGTTGTAAATTACAACCCAATCTGCTTCCCATTATATTTCCCTGACGTTACTTAGTTTTCTTGACTTTTTAGTTTGATTCTGTGACATAGTGTATCAATCATAACATTTTCTACTGGATTCTATCGATATAAAATTATGAATTTTGCTTCATCATTCTTTAAAATCCTTAGATTAAAATAAATATACGACGGTCAGAAGTTCTGGGGACCTGATGTCTGAGTTTAAATTTACAAGTTGAAGTGATTGCTTTAGACTTCAATGCACAATCACAATCCACAATGGCCTAGGTCAAAGACTAAAGTTACCAAGTAGACGCTAGACTCAGACTAAGACTACGAAAATATCGAAAATGAAAGGATCAAGCTTTCTCACATACAAATACTTTGAAAGCAAGATTGAAATTTAAATGTCATTTTCTGTATTTCAGGAGGATTCCATGATAACAGACTCAAGACCAACAACTGGTCAAGGAGTGAACAATGCTGATCCATTATCAGTCGATATGGAAGATCTTTATATCAAATACAAGGTTCACATTCTCTTTTTTTTTGTATAAATCATTTAGTTTGAAACAGCCTTGCTGAATATGTTACAATACATAAAAATTCGCTGAAGATCTTTGCTTTTCAATTTAAATCAATTTTTAGCTATCAGCTATGTCAATTCTCTTGGTATTTATTGTAGAAACTTCAAAGACAGCTAGAATTTTTAGAAGTTCAAGAAGAATATATAAAGGATGAACAAAAGAATTTAAAGAAAGAATATCTGCATGCCCAAGAAGAAGTCAAGAGAATACAGAGTGTACCACTTGTTATTGGTCAGTTTCTAGAAGCTGTTGATCAAAATAATGGTATAGTTGGATCGACTACAGGTAAATTTATAAAATATTGGAAGAGATTTCTCTAAAGTTATTAATTTAAAAACTACAGGAATTAATGAAACCTTTTTAAATTGCAGAAACTCAAAGGGATTCTTGAAATTTTGTTTTATTTGCACGGGGATCAATTTTCGAATCTTTTTCTTTAAGCTCATGTGCAATGAGATGTAAATTATATTTGATTGAATTATAAGAATTTTTTTACAATTCTCATTAGTACAATAATGAATTATAATCTATTATATTATGTATTTTAGGTTCTAATTATTATGTAAGAATATTATCAACAATAGATAGAGAATTACTCAAACCATCTGCTAGTGTAGCTCTACATAAACATAGTAATGCTTTAGTAGATGTTTTACCACCTGAAGCTGATAGCAGTATTACTATGCTGTCTGCTGGTAAGTATTCAAGCAAACTCAAAAGTAGCATTTCATCCACAGCTGTAAATACTGATTTCATCACCATTAATATCTTCTGGGACTTATCAATATATTTCTTATAGTAATTTTTTTCCATAAAACAATTTCAATAAAGTTATTTTTTGATTGATGCTAATTAAAAATTTATCTCATTTAAATCAAATTATCACCATATTAAGTATAACAAGGAATTTGTTGGCTCACATAATGAACTTAACTGTATTGTGCAAATATATTGACTATTTGTAGATGAGAAGCCAGACATACAATATGCAGATATTGGTGGTATGGATATACAGAAACAAGAAGTTCGAGAAGCTGTCGAGTTACCACTAACACATTTTGAACTGTATAAACAGATTGGTATTGATCCACCACGTGGTGTATTAATGTTTGGACCACCAGGTTGTGGTAAAACTATGTTAGCTAAAGCTGTAGCTCATCATACAACAGGTTAGTTAACAGGTTGTTGTGTGAATTTTGGCAAATACAAACGCATCCAGAATGTTTATGTTCGGAATTTCTATCTTTTGAATCATGGTAAGGTGAATGTGAAACTTTAACAATAGCATTAGTAATTATCTTACCTTTCATTGATAGGGAAATCTTTGTTTCTGGTGATGAATTATTCAGTATATGATGTATAAGTATTGAAGGTGATCTAAATCTATATTGTTCTTTCAGCTGCATTCATCCGAGTAGTAGGATCTGAGTTTGTACAGAAATATTTAGGTGAAGGACCTAGAATGGTACGTGATGTTTTCAGATTAGCTAAAGAAAATGCACCAGCTATTATATTTATTGATGAAATTGATGCAATAGCTACCAAAAGATTTGATGCTCAAACAGGAGGTGAGTTGTTTATTACAATAAAGTTGAGTCTCAGATATACAAGAGTTTAAAGAGTGTCTCAAGACTTTTACCTTGCCTACTTCCAGGGCATAGTGATCTTATCTCAGACTTTGAATACATTTTTAATAGTTATCCCAGTTGGCCTAGCTATAGATAGATACTATTATACTGAAAAATATTGACAGTATGTTGGTTGATAGATTTCCTGATTTCCTGGCACCTCATTGTTGTTAGAATACCATTTTCATTTCTACCTTCATTACTTACAGCTGACAGAGAAGTGCAAAGAATTTTGTTAGAATTACTTAATCAAATGGATGGTTTTGATCAAACAGTTAATGTCAAGGTAAGATATCCTTCATAAATTTCTTTCCTCGTCTTGGAAGCTTTTTTAATGTGTTCTTCAAATAAAAAAAATGCTGAACCAATAAGCATGATTCGTGTTCATGGTGAATGTGTCGAAAACCTTATCATATTGTTTATTTGTAGGTTATTATGGCTACCAACAGAGCTGATACATTAGATCCTGCTTTATTACGTCCTGGACGTTTGGATAGAAAGATAGAATTCCCTCTACCTGACAGACGACAGAAACGTTTGATATTTTCTACTATAACAGCTAAAATGAATTTAAGTGAAGAAGTAGATTTAGAAGATTATGTAGCTAGACCTGATAAAATTAGTGGTGCTGACATCAATGCCATATGTCAAGAGGTAGGAAAGAAAATCGACGCAATATGAAATGGATGGAAAAATTTTAAATGTGACATATCTGCTTCAACAGTTTGATTCCGGCCAGAAATGGAATAGACAGAACCTATTCAGAACTCTCTATAGAGTGCCAGAGTGTCAAAAATAGGGTCTCCAAACGTAAATGATTCCAAATTGTGCTTGACATCAGCCAGGGATTTTGAGCTTCTTCAATTCCTTTAAGATGTTTTTGTTATACATGTGAATTATTTTATTATGATCTATAATTTCAGGCTGGAATGCAGGCTGTACGTGAAAATAGATATGTTGTATTAGCTAAAGATTTTGAGAAAGGATATAAGAATAACATCAAGAAAGATGAAACAGAACATGAATTCTATAAATAAATTGTCTTTGTTGTAACAAATTGTGTTTACTTTGTCATTAAATGTTCCAATCTTTGGTGTTTTTTTTGTAAACTTCCTAATGTGAAAATCTTCATTATCAATCAATTTTTTTCTTCTTTTTAATTATATCTGTTACCATTTTCCTTTGTCCATGAATGAGAGGCAATCCTATGCATATTGATGAAATTTCTATTAAATTTTATTCTGGCAATATTTGGCTGATTCACTGCCGTAAAATTTTCTGTGTGGACTAATAACATTGAATGAACTCTAATGACTGCTTTTGTGTTGAAAGATTAGAAATTACATACATTACATAATTTATATACAAATATCACACTTAATAAGATAAACTGTAACATATAAAACACGATTTCTTTCTCATCTAATTGTTGATATACTCATTATAAACTAATTGTCTATTGGATGGTAAATCTGTATAAATTTCCATAGAGTATTCACAATCTTGATTATATTTCTTATAAAATATCACAGCTTTCTTCAACGACTGAAAAAAGAAAAGCCAATATCATGAAATAAAAAGATTTTGTGACTAGACAAAAGAACATATTAAAACTTTCATGATGCCCAGTCAGAAAAATGATTATTCTAGTAGCATTGAAAATAAGCCTTAATGACTAAAAAATACAATTAAACCTTTGCAATGCTTTAGAAAATCCTTTGAAAATCAGTAAAAGCCCTACCTCAGATTTTAATCCTTTAACCCAGGACCATAACGTGTGTCTGAATGTTTGATGTTGGTGGTCTTGTGTATAATATAGAAATCTATTAATATGATGTACAGCTATAAGATATAACAAGGGGTTTCTAACTGGTTGTATCAGTTGTGTTAGTTGAACCCAATATATCTGTATTAGACTAATGTCACTTTCATCTGGTTCTAAAAATCTCTCTATAGGCAATAACAACTGAAATATACATAAAAGAGTTTCTTTGAGAACAATGAATCAAAAATGAGGTTAAATATAATCTAATGAGAGAGGAATCATCAAAATACTCTCCAAAAAAATTTTCAAAGAGGTAATTTCTTAAAAATCAGCAGCCATGTGGTCGAAGAGAGGTAATTTTGTGATATCAACTGAACAGATTGCAATAGTCTCCCCCTTATCAAGAATATTACTTGTGAAAAGAAAATACAAGTACTAATTTCTCGCTCTATATAATAGAGATACAGCCATGAAACAATTTACCATAATTATCTGATAAAACTTAATTTAAATGAAAATATCTCTCAACAATATTTTTTTCAAAACAGGAAAATTGATAACATCAAAAATATTCAGCCAAATATGCACACAAATTCTGAAGCTGAGTACCTACCTCATCAGTTGATATTATTACTGCTCTGAGAGCATCTAGATGTTCACTCCATAATGATTGTCTATAGTTTATAGAGTGATGTTGTTGTAATGGTATTAATATATAACTACAGAACACTGAATCACCAAATGATACTGCTCCATACTGTTCTAATAATGACTGATATCTATAATGAAATAATATAATGGTTTGACAGAGTAGCCAAAAATATGAAATGAGAGCTTTAATTTCAGTCAACCATGCAATAAAAAATTATTCTTTTTGACATTTCTTTTTTCCATGTCCAACTAAGTTGCCTTTCCATAAATCTTATTACCTAAATTGTTAACATTCTTTGGTCTATAAAATATGGCTGATCACACATTATCATGGTCAAAGGGAGATAATTCTAATTAACTGTGGTCTGAAGTTTTTTTTGTCTTTATGCTGCAGAAGTGTGGGATCATTTGTTTATGATTTACATACAAATTGAAGGAGTAATCTTAATATTTTCTAAAATAAAAAAAATAGAACTTACAAATCATAAAAAGAAAGTAAGCCAGGTATTGCTAGAGTGAAATCTATTTGTTGTAATAAGACAGGTTTACTATATTCTCTCAATAAAGCTGCTAAATAGCTTCTTATACATCTCTCCAGAAATAAATCGTTGCCTAAAAACAAAAAAAACATAGAAAAATAGAATAACAATTAGAAGAATAAATAGTTATAATAAAGCTATTGTTTTGTTGTATAGGTTTTTATTCAAATCATTGTTGGACATGTGCAGTTTGACCATTCATCAAAAAAGGGCAAATTAAAAAGACCAATGAAATCATTTTTAATGATGAAATTATGTCATAAATAAACCCAAATATGAAACAACATTTTACCAAAACATTGGTATCAGATAATGAACTTTTCACATGAGGAAGTATATCAATCATAAATATTTCATTAGAAGAGCAAGCATACCCTGCCTGGCGCCACACCCATCATAACTGCCATCTAAGACCTTATACCTGCAAACTATGCAAATTTGATTAACCTGGAAGATTATAATTATAGTTACCAACCTGCCAGAAAGACACACATTATTCTGGATAATTTGATACTAATAGTGATAGATCTTAATATTTCTAGCCTCTCACATTCTAATAAATAGATCCATTGTAATACAGTAGATACCATTCTAATATTCTCTACTGGCATATGATCTTGAAAGTGAGATCCCCTATAATAAATATTCAAAAATTAAAATAGGTGAATGGTTAAATCATTAATAAAATATACTACAATTAGATCTTTAAGAAGTAAAATTTTGTGTTTACAGTGTTTGGATATTTATTCAATTTGAACATTTCCTAAGGTAAATTATGCAATAATTACTGTTAATTTACATAACACATAATACTTATCACCTGAGCGTATAACTAACCCAAATCTACAGATATGAATACTGAGTTTTTATTCTCGTTCTGATAATATATTTCTTATTTCTTGATAATGTCCAAGATACTTACTTGAGTGAAGACTGGTTATATAATTCTACCAGGGGTAAGAACATCCAGTCTTGTGGTAGTATATTGTCTATTTTATTGGTAACCAAATTATCTATCTGAGTTGGATTATTACCAAATCTGGCTCTAAAATAGAATTGAAGTTTTAAAAAACTTGGATGTGAATGTAATGGTAGCAAACATCCTGAAAGCATCAAACAGCCAAACCCTGGCTTATAATTTTTATCTGTGGCTCTTCTTGAATAACTGTACCTTTTACCTTGATTTAGCACTAACTTTCTCTTTTCCACTAAATAATGTGAGATACACATTTCTTATGCTTCCAGATAACAGATTATTTCTTGCTGTTTCTATCAATTGTTTAGTCACAAGAGTAACCTCCTCTTGAGTGGCACTCTTTAATTTTTTAACGTCTGTTAGTTGCAGATCGGCCATGGACTGTAAACTTTCATCTGTTGTACGGTATTCACTGTAAAAAAGTTTAGAAATAGTATGGATAACAATGAATCTGTTGGACAACATAAGATGAGACAAGACAACTTAGCAGATAAGTCAACAAGGCCCAAAGTCAAGAAAAAAACTTAGATCAAATCTCAGTTTTAAAACCAAAATTAGACTTTCCTTTTTCTCTATTGATCCCAAGTCCAGCAGCTAGTGCACAGTCATAATATGTTGATGCACAAGAATACATGAATACAAAAATAAAGTCAAGAGGTCTTTACCTTAAATATTGTGAAGAAAAGACAATAAATGATAATAAATCATGTATAATATATTCATCACCATATTGTAATCTAATTAGTAGTTGTAGAGAAACATGGTGATAAACTTTCATTTCATTACATTCCTATAATAAACAATAGTTTTTATGATATCTTGAAATATGAAGTTGATAAATTATGTATTTGGGAGTATATTATGAGATTTACCACAAATTCAACGGTTTAATTTTACAATGCCAAATTGGAACTCTTTACTTTATTATTTGTTTGATTATATTCAAACAATATCCAAGAAAAAGTAAAAAAAGAAATCCAGTGCCTCATTTTTGTCTTTGAGGTTTTATTGAGTCACACTAATAATTTTTTATACATGTTTCCTAGCAAATTACCTTTAAAGATGATAGTTTAATAAGTTGGTATTGAAATATATTCTCAAATCTTGTAAAATAATTCAAGAGTAAAGTACTTGTTTTGACTTGACAGATATTTCTCATATAACTTATCATATCTTCATTATTAACTATCATTGGTATCATCTGAAATTTGAAAAAGAATAAATGGTTACAAGTTAAATTCTTAACTCAAACTTCTTACTTGATTTTGTCCCGATTACAACATGTGCAGTAAAATTGTTTTGAGGATTGAAAATATTGTACTGCTAAATTATCTAACAAGTGCCTTTACATTGATTGATATTTATTTACTCAAAATAAGCGATACCTGTACCCAAAAGGAACATTCAAAGAATGAGAAAGTTTCTTATAGGTGATTCTGTAGGCTTAGTCATGTTAGACTGGAGGATTTTGAAGCCACAGTCATAAATACCTGATCTATCATTCCTTTATGTAATTTACAACAAATCAACACCAATCTAAGATAAGAAGTTAGAAAACCAAATGGTGAAGTGGACTGTAATATAGGTAAAGTTGTATTGTTGGTTAAACATCCACCACCACAATCTGGTAAACTTTCTGTTCTCTCATCATGTTTAATACTGTCTGATAATAAGTTGGAATACTGACTGAAATAGATTGTTATAATCAGCTTAAAACTTGATCACAACTTTCAATGTACATTTATTATTACTGTCTACAGAACAGACATCCTACAAATCTATAATACATCAAGCATATAATACTGAGTTTTGACATTGTTTAGAGATAATACAAAAGAATATAGAGACGGAATGCCTTCCATATAGTACCAGAGGTGTTACTTTCAACACACTGAAATATTTACTGAATTAACTAGCTCAATTACACATTACACATCAACAAAAACTTTTGGTAACAGAACAAGTATCAGTACCAATTATCTAAAATCAGTCGAGGGTGCTACTGTTGTTAAGAACTTGCTCAGAAACTGAAATATCAGGGGTTTGATTTCCACACTGGTTGAGAAAGTATCTTCGTAACACAAACTTTTATCAGTGATGTTGAAAAAGCGTCCAATCATTCAGATAAGACCTCAGTGCCACAGGTTGAGCAGATTAAAGATCCATTGAGATTGTGTGTGCTCTTATTGCAAAAAGTGCTGGAAAGTAATATGGAAATTCCCTATGATTTACAATGAGACAAACCAAGAATCAGATGACATCAGGCTATATTGTTACAGATCATTACCTGATATTTGATAATATTGAATGAAAACCAAGTGACTTCCAAAATGGTATCAATACATCAGAAGATAACCTCTCTATAGTTTGTAATGTTTCTACTGCATTATAACCAACCTGGAATACAAATTGTCTCTGTCAAACTTAAATAACTTTTCTATTGTTAAATCCTTACCTTGACATTTACTGTTAAAAACAATTAAGATATATGATATGTCTGATCAAAAACTATTTATTATACATTATTGTACATACAAATAATATACATTATGTACAATACAATACAAATATAAATTTTATGGGAAATAATATCTATAGTTTAATTACCTGATGTTTTATTTTCTCATAATAACCTGCTATATAATTAGTTAAACAAGTTATCATTGATAAATCTTCTCTCTGTAAATATACACAATCACAGAATCAATATCATTATCAAGGCTTATTGTAGTATTTCAGACCAATCTAAACTAAACAGACAATACTTTGTATGTTCTCATAAAAGCCAGTCATTACTTAATTCAACTCATCTTAAAGTTTGAAAATGTAGATAGTGTCAATAAAAAACATATTAAACAAGTCTTAAAAAATAGTGTCAAATTTAAGGCTAGTTTTCTGAAAGGAATTTTGTTGTGTTCCATTCAGTGCCCGTGCATCATGAACACTTACTACTTCTATTTGCTATATTCCATATCTTTTCACTGTCATTTTATCATATCTAATCATATTTTGATGCAGTAAGTTTTTTAGATGCAAATATTATAAGCTGATCAAGTTAATCTAAAATAACAGGAACAATAGCAATTTTTGATTCAAATTGAACTGGTGCAAAAAGATACTATATATGTCCACAAATACAATGACTTTTGAACATTTTTGAGCACATACCTGAAATTGATAGTGATTACCAATATATTGTAATGTATGTTGTAAACATTGTATTATAGGTTGATATAGACCAGTAATATTACTCCAATTAATCATGGGTTCATTTATACCACTCTCTTCTTCTTCTACTTCCATTACCTCTTCTCTAAATATAAATCATGTATATCATATCAAAATCATGACATCTTTACAAAAATATATCATGACTTCTCTACCAAAATGTATCCAGTCAAAATCATGACTTCTCTACAAAACTGTATTAATCCGAGTCATGTCTTCGTTACAAAAATATATATGAAATCGAAACCATGTCAAAATCATGACTTCTTGTCAAAAAGGTATGAAGTCGTCAAAAAGCAGAAACTTACTGTGAGATAAATTTAGAATGAGGTAAAGTTATAGATGCTACATGTAATACAGACTCTAATGTTGATATTACCATATAGTTATTATATTTATTATTTATAATATTCTGATGTATTATTCTTATCTTCTCTACTATCACTGAATACATATTTCTGGAAAATAGAAATTATGATAATTACAATAATCTGAACAATTTTCAGGCAGTAGTCATATCTTCTTTTTCAAAATTTGACAAAATATAAGGACTTTGGGGTTAGTGACGTCATAAATTGGTTAGTTTTAGTGGAATTACAGGAACCCCAGACGTCTGATTGAAAATTGGAATTGGGCAAAGTGATGCTACCAGTGTTCTTAGAAAACATTTTAACAATCCCTTTAATGTTGAGAAATTAATCAACTTACAAATAAAGTTCATCCATTAAACCATAAGATAAACAGACTTTCCATATAATATAACATTGTTTCTGTAGGTTATAACTTATAGTTTCTGGTAATTGTAAGTCTCTGAAGTATAACATATAACATTGTTTCTGTAAATTATAACTAAGAGTTTCTGGTAATTGTAAGTCTCTAAAGTATAAAGTATAATATAACATTGTTTCTGTAAATTATAACTAAGAGTTTCTGGTAATTGTAAGTCTCTAAAGTATAAAGTATAATATAACAATGTTTTGTAAGTTATAACTTATAGTTTCTGGTAATTGTAAGTCTCTGAAGTATAACATATAATATAACATTGTTTCTGTAAATTATAACTAAGAGTTTCTGGTAATTGTAAGTCTCTAAAGTATAACATATAATATAACATTGTTTCTGTAAATTATAACTAAGAGTTTCTGGTAATTGTAAGTCTCTAAAGTATAACATATAATATAACATTGCTTCTATAGGTCATAACTTGCAAAACTGATAATTAAGATATTATTTATTAAAAATCAGTTATAAAGGGTTTTAATATTCTATAGATGAATATGTTATTAGAAATATAATACATAAAGCTAAATAACTTACTTTGGTGGTATAGCTATATATCTTTGTATAATATCTTGAAGATTATAAGTTGATATCTGAAAGAGAATAAATACTTACATATATCTTATTTTCAAATTTCCCAGTAAAAAGAATTTATGTCTTAATCAAGAAGTTCACAATTCTTGAACCTGTTCTACGAAGAGGAAAACTAAGAACCCATGGTCATAGATTAATAGTGACTTACCAATATGGCTGCCATGTTTTTTCCGTTTTTACATAGCGATACAATAAGTTTTAAAGCTTCTGGTACAGGATAACCTCTAACTATCTTTATCTGAACCTCATCTTCTACAATTTACATGGGTATATTATATATCAAACAAAAATCATTACTTTCATTAACAATATATGAAGTTTTCAAGATGACCATCAAACAAGTGTGCAGTTACTATGACAATCTGACTCAAAATGCAGTTATGTAATCCAAAACGTCAGATTACATTTCTTTAAAAATAAGAGTAAGGTAATGAATTTATATTGTAAAATTGTAGTTCTATTTTATTTGTTCAAGTCAATCACAATAATCTTTAGATATGTTATTACCTATGGGTGTCCAAGTTGTTGGTAAAAACTCTGAAAATATGTATTTCATTAGACCAGGACAATGAAGAATCTGTAAAAGAAATGGATCTAGTAAATTGAATTATACAAATGTTCATCTTGTAACATTTCAAAATACTTTAATTTAATAAGTATAATTTAATGATAGTAATAAAAAGCTGATTGAGAAAATCAAAGAAGTTCATAAGTAATGTGCAAATGAAAAAAATAGTTTGTTGAAATATTCCATGATGATAAACAGCTGATAACAAAATCCACGTACATGCTTTGGAGAATTTCACCAATGAAACAGATAACATTAATGAGACCCAATTATGAAACGAGTCCAAACTTTTAATTTGAAGTCCACAAGATTATTAACTATTGAGCAAAAGACAAAGCATACCCCATACCACTCTACAAGTGGTTTAGAAAGAGCAGATAATATCATTTATTATACCTGATAAGCAGCTGATTGAGAATGTTGTGATAATCTTGTAAAAATCTGTAATATCTGAACTAAAGATGGAGCTGACAACCTTTTCTCCATCAACAGATATTTTAATCGAGGTAAAATCATCATTCTGTTGATTAGAGCCAAGACTAAATCTCTTCTAGCCATTTCATCATCAGATTCTTGTGGTTTTTCTTCATCACTATCATCTATCTCTTGATCTACACCAGGTAAACATGGCTGTATCAATCCCTGATACCAACAGCACACTGTTTCCATCGCAACCTGTTTAGTTCAATTAAGCAAAAAATGTTTATGCACAAACAGTTTTACATAGAAGACAGTGTACATTGTTGATAAAGAAATCTATTAATTAAAGATAATAAAATTCAATTTTCTCTCATTTTCTTTTTATTTTCAGGAAATAACTAAACTTTTGATCAAATTCAAGAAAATGAAAGTGGAAAAGCTTTAAGTAATCAAAATTAAGAACAAAACAATCATTACCATACCTCATCATGTGGACAACATAATAGACTATAAAGTGTGTTAATAGCTGCCATCTGAACACTTTCAGAACTATCATCTAACGCCCAGCGGAATAAAAATACAACACCAGCTTGTAAGACAGTAGGTAATATAGATGTTTGTATATTATCAGCATATAAACCTTGTTTAGCCTAGAAAATAATAATAAATATTGTTTATTAGTTTGTATAGACTGTTACATCCTGGTAAAAATTTCAAGGACAACAAAGAGTTTGTTAATACAAAACGGATTTTAACACGCATTTCAATAACGATTTTTCAACCTCAATCTTTCAATCTTAGTTAATATTTAAAGTTAACTTTGAAAATGTCATAAATGCAAATTTTGCTTATCAGATTACAAGATTTGACTAATGTCAACTTTTGTGACTTTAAAAAGGCAAAGTTTCAAGTCCACATCAAGCACAATATTATAGATAAAGATTTGAACCATAAGAAATAAGTTATGCAGGATACTTTTCTAAAGCTAAAGATTACTGTTGAGATATACCTACTCTTAATATGATTTTAGCCAATACATTTAAAACAAGACATCTTTGTGGAATATTAGAACTTCTAGATAAATGGAACAACTCTTCTAATGTATATCCTGCTCTCTGAATAAGAATAAAAGAGAAAAGAATTGACATTTATGCCATTAGTTAAAACTAAGGAGTATCTTAACAGTATCATTGATAAGAAAGTACAAGTTAAAGCAGAAATTACAAGTATACTCACCTGTGGTTCATCACCATGGTGATGTAACCCTTGATTTAATGGTATATCTTTATCAGCTGGTATAAAGTCACCATTTAAATCAAATCTAGCTTGTTTACCCTAAAAAAATAATAATTAGTTGTAAGAGATCAGTTTCAAGCATTGATTAATAATAGTCAGATCATATTAAAATTTCAGAGGTTAAAAAGATGTAGGAGGAAGTGAAATGGGCCACTAAATAAATATTTTAACCAATGCTGATTGGATGAAAGAGCTGGTTAGGTTCTAACATTGTTTTTTAAAGTTTCAACGTATAAAATCTTGCTACTAACCAAGCCACTATCTGTTTTGATAGGTGGTAATTCTTTCATCCATTCTAATTTATCATATTCTATATCATCCATTCCAACCCAATCTTCTTCTGTCTTTATTGGTAAATCATCTACAGATAAGTATATACTATATACATTGCTCAGCATGCACATAGTCCAATACATCTTTAAAGTCTATGTGGTTCTTTTGTATATATGTACTATGAGTATGGTAGTGAATATTTGGGGAGATTTGCATGCTGTATATATGTAAAACTAAATATAAGTTTCTATATATGTCTTGTCTATATATCTTAAATTGACGAGTCGTCATTTTAACTTTCAAACATGGATAATTCTAGACAAACATGAATTTGAAGACTAAAATTTCGATGGTGAGCTGTGAACACTATTACTGATTGACTTAGCTAAAAAAATTTCAGTTTCTGAGATTAAAGTATGATTGGTAAAAAAAATGGCCTATCTGTTCCTTTAATATAAGATACAGACTAACCTTGATTAAATTTCTTTTCCTTGGGTGTATCAAAGCTTACTTTATGTTTTTCGTTCAAATTTTCCTGAAGTACCTGGCTTTCTGGTTCCTTAGGTTTCTTTCTTAGAAAAGACAACATTTTGGGGTCTGCAAAAATAAAAAAACTTATTCTACACATCTTAAAGTCTTTTTGCATACATAACACATGCCAAAACTCTGTTTACAGTGTCACCTATTAAATCAAAATGCCCAACATCTTTATTCAAATGTAATATTTCATTTTAGTATTCTTATTGAATTACAATTAACCCAAGGCATACAAAATTGCAAACATTGTACCGACCTAAACTTCCCATTAGTTTCTTCTGTTCTTCTAAAATATCAGCTTCTGTCATTTCAGCGAGTTTCGCAGCATTTTCTTCATGGATCTGTTTCTGTTCTTTTTCAGCAAATGATACACTTAGGCCTGATCCCTTAATGATTTGTGATGGCTGAAAACCTATAATAGTGATGAAAATATTTGTCCATAACATTAAAAGGCTTCTTCACATACTTTATTAATACTTTGTGTTGTACTGAAAATGTCATTTGCTAAAAAATAAATGAGTAAAAGGAATGAGGCTGTGATTTTATCATTTATAAGGTAAAGGGAGGGAAAAGATATTTAGTTTAAGCATGACAATAATTCAATCAAATACTTTTCTTTCATAGTATAAACTATGATGCCAGTTTATTTACTAGATTAAATGCATCTAGAACCTGCTTTGATTTGATATTTAATACTTACCTGTCTTTTTTCTGGGTCTATTGACATCTTTCATCTCTATATCTAGTTTATCTGTATTCTTCTGTAACTGCTGAGCAAATATACTTCTTTTTTTACTGCTAACATCTTTCTACAATTAGAAATAGAAATATCAAACCTAAAATAACATGTTCTACAATTATATCATATCAAACACTTTGTTAGTAAACATCTTAAAGGTATTTTTGCTATATTATTTTCTTGAGAAGGATTATATAGGCAAAAGCCTCTTCCCTCTTCAAGATTATCAAGCAAGTTTTGTTTGTATTTGAAAATTCACTTTTCGTAATATAAGTAACAATCAGGATAGAGACAGTATAAAAGGATTCAAGTCAAATTTGATTTGCCATGGTGACACCATAATATATTACAAAAAACAATGGAATTATAGGAGCCAAAGACATTGAACAGGAATTTTTTTTCTATATATCTTAATACTGACATACCTTGAAAGATGTGTCTCTTTTAGAAACAGTAGGAAAGGGATTGACTGACTGCTGTGGTAGACCAACATTAATATTTCTGGTGTCTCTTTCCTAGGAAAATAATGTCAATTTGTAAAAATTCAAAAATAAAAGACAAGACAAAATCTAGAGGAAACCGCATTTGCTGAATTTAAGTATACGCCGGCACAAATATCTTCAATGTAACTCATCATGATTTCAAAAAAAAATTACTTACCACAATTTGAGTTAGGAATGTTGACAAGGGGGCGCCTTTTTCTGAAACAGGAAAATAATTCCCTGTATAAATTTAAATTCACCAGTTTTTATCATAAAAATCAAACAAAGAATTACTTGTCAATTTCATTTGAAGTTTAAAAAAATTAAAAGAAAATATTGAATCAATAGTCTACATACCATTTAATAAATCTTGATCACCTTTAACTGGAACCTCATACAATGGTTGACTCTCATTTTTATACTTAGACTTTGGTTTTGTTGTTTCAAATGTTCTTAATTTAGATCTGGTAGCTGTGAATAATAAAGACCAGTGTTACATTAGGTAAAAATAAATTAAATTACAAATTCTGGTAGCAAGAACATATTGGATTTTCTTGAATCAAAAGAAATTGATGACTCTACGAGTACAATAGGTGAAGATTATGATACTAAGCATATATCTGTGGGATTATTTCTTTTAGAAAAAACATTTCATTCTATAGATCTACTACTACAGACTAAAACTTTTACCTTCATATTTCAATTTTCATAAAAATGACTGAAAATAATGTAAGATTAGTGTAAAGCCTTACTTACAATCATTAGTGAGCTCATCAGATGACTCTTTATTTGTATTGACAGGTTCAGATTTTCTTTTCCCCTTTAAAACTGATTCATTCCCTTCAGCATTATATACACAAGCAGCCGATGGCACAGACTGTTCATCTGATTTCTTTGACTTCAAAAATTCTTCTTGAAATTTCAACAAATCATCTTCTGATTCCCCTCGACCCGGCCTGTTAGTTCTCAGAGACATTTTGTTCCTCAGGGTCCTAAAACAAATAAATGTATTGTTTTTTAAATTAGCATTAGATCTACTCTATTGGCCAAGTGACAAGACAGTTGTCAGTGCAGTTATTTTGTATTTTTTGTTTACTTTTTCAATTTCATGGGCGCAGCCATATTGTATTGAACCGGAAGTAAACATTTTGTATATACTATAAGAAAGTAAAGAAATTATTCATCAAACTAACTTTATTTTACACTTGTAAACATTTCATATAATTATTGTATTTGAGATTTGATGGTTTTTCGGCCTTCTTCTAAAGCAAATCCCACGTGGTTACTTTTTATCCGAAACGCATCTTGATAGCAGGTACGTTTGAGAAAACAATATGCTCGCGCACATACCCATTATATTTCCGTTTCCCTTTGTATTTCCATAGCGACGTTTACATCCAGTGAGAATCCACTTCGATTCGTTCAACTCAAGGTAATTTTTAAATGATGAATTGATGAACCTGGCCTTATAGATTTTTGCTTTTGTAAGAAAAATTAATTCTTTTGACATTCACGTGCTTGTCCATGTTTGGCAAATTATAGGAAATTTTGATCTTTTCCGACAACAAATTTACATTTAATTTTAATTAGAGTCAGGGCTAGGGCCTAAGCCCTCTTTTAACTTAAACCTTTACTATTTTGGAGGCTAAACTTAATCGCCTACTTTTAGACTAGTAGGCTAGATCTAATAATAATTGATCAACATTTTATTCAAGTAGACCTGTGGGCCGTGCAATTGCGATGATACTATAGCCTAACATTAACATACTCATTCTATTTTATTTATTACGCTAGTGGAAACTTATCATAATAAAAGATGGCTGAACCACCACTGACAGATTTGAAAGAACAGGATGGATCTGGAGTACCAGCAGCACCAACAAAAAGTCCTGGAGGATCTAAACCACCATCTAGAACAGGTTCTGCTCATTCATTGAAGAGTGGTAAAAGTATGGGTAGTAAGAAAGGGAGAGATTTCATTCCATCTCCTATCACATCAGCTAAAGATAACCCAGCAGCAGATTGGAGAAACATGAGGCGTATTATTGCTGAAGATCCTGAATGGTCATTAGCCACAGTTCCTCTTCTTACAGAACTTGTATTAAAGCACATTGTAGACAACTTTGAAAGTAAGTTCTAAATTTCCATCTGTCGACATTCTTAAGTTGTAACTCTAGTGTAGAATATAGTTTTTAATAGTTTCCCTATATCCTATATTTATATTTTACTGGATGCATCTTTTTTGTCATCTATCTAACAACTGAACATATTTATAACACCTAACTCTTCTTGTTTTATCAATTTCAGATAGTTCCAAAATATTAAATGATTTATTGGGCAAACATCAAGACAAAGTACTGGAGAAAATTTCCAGTAGTCTTCCACTGAAAGTTACGGCTAATTTGGTTGATGATGAAGGTTACTGGAAGAGATGTTGTAAGGCTCGATGGGAGATCTGTGATGTTTCATATTTTGGTGGGAATTGGAAGAGAATGTATTTTGAAAAGAATCTTCAAGAAATAATTGAACACTTTGTGCCTGAAACCACTGACCCTGAACATCTTAATGAGACACTTGCTTTATCTGCTAATTATGTTAAAAGAGTTGAAATAAAACAATTATTACCTCCAGTACGTGAAGCACCAAAAGGTCCCGATTTTGATGATGCTTCTGATGCTGGTAGTGATGCAGGAGATGAACCAGAATGTGATCATTTTAATTTTGGTGGATTGCTCAAAGTACTTCCCAATTTAGAACATTTGAGTTTAACTTATGGTGTAAGGGATTGTGGAATGAATTTTGAATGGCAATTATTTCAGTTTACAGCAAGAGACTGTTTGCAGTTGGCTCAAAGTGTGGCAGCTCACAAATATCTTCAAGTTTTTAAACTACATAGAAGTAAAGTTGATGATGATAAAGTTCGAGTGTTGATCAGTCATATTTTGGATCATCCTGGATTAATCGAACTTGATTTATCTCACAATCTGATTGGCGATCGTGGTGCTCGAGCTATTGGAAAGTTTGTCAATAATCACAGCAAACTGATCAGACTGAATCTTTGTGATAACCAGATTAGAGCTGCTGGAGCTCAAGCTATAGCTCATGCTTTAACCAAAAATAACACTGTCCAGTATTTAAACCTCCGACTAAACAGACTTGGTGATGAAGGTGGTCAAGCTATTTGTCGTTCCATGTTAAAGAATTCTACATTAAAAGAAATTAATTTGGGAAGTAATGATATGGCTGAACCTACTGCAGCTATACTGTCACAAGTAGTCATGCAGAATATGACTTTACTCTCTATAGACCTGTCTTGTAATAGATTAGGGCCTGTAAGTATCAGTTCACTTTAGCCCCAGATTCCCAACCTAGGGTGTTTTCACCCCCTGGGGGTGTGGGACTAGGGCCCAGTTGCCAACCTGGGGTGTGGGACTATGGTGTCAGGGGTGTGGCCAACTGGTGTAGGAGAAGAATGTATTTGGAATTGAGAGAGCACCTCACATCACTTCCTGGAATTGTGGAAACAAATTTTTGGGTTTGTGAAATGTCCAGGTGACTTGAGCGATAATTTGTTTCAAGAGTACATAATGTAGCCAGTACTCTTGTCATCTTTGTATTTACCATTTTCTTCTTATAGGCAGAAGATTTCATAATGATTTTTGCTGGTCATGGTCAGTCATGACATTATTTATAGCAATTGCTCCGTATTCCTGATATCCCCCAGATGTTTTGGTTGAATATCATTACTGATAGATGTATTTGTTATTTTAGGATGGAGGTAAACAGCTACAAGAAGGCATGGAAGAAAATACTACCATTACTACCATGGATTTAAGATTAACAGAATGTGGTCAAGAATCAGAATACTGCATTAATCAAATCTTACACAGGAATCAAGAAGCTGAAAGAGAAGCTAGAATAAAGGAGATGGAGTTGAAAGCACCACCTCAGAAGAAGATAGCTGAACCACAAGCTGCTCATAGATATAAACCAAGAATAACACATGCTTAAAATATAAACCTACAAGGATGTTAATGTGTATTATTTATATGTTTCTGTGATAATTGTAAATAAATGGTTTCTATATATCAAAATTTACAGATGCAGGCATTTGGTTGATTTTTTTAGACGAAATTGCAAAGACAAGATACAGCTATAAAAAGCCATAAATATCGCTCTCCTGGCTCTCACGTGGAGAAGCATGTGCAAGTTGTACAAACATTTCTTTGTTGTGACGCAGCTGATGCTTGTCTCAATTAAAAGCATTTCACCTGATAAAAGACACCATGATGATACTATAATAGAATATTTGTTCACTGATGGTATTTCGGACTCCTCAATTTGTTTAAATAAAATACCGGGCTGGCACCAAGTTATTGCTAGGTACACCTGATAGTCCGTCCGGGAGATTCAACCGTAAAAGGTCACTCAGAATGTTCCATGGATATACGTCAAATGTAAAATGAGAACAGAATTGATGTTTTCAGGGATGGGAAAATCACTCCTGGGATGAAATTTAGTCCAAACTGATTATAGTTAAAATTTTTAAGCGGATGGGGCAGCAGATATTGGGACGACACGAAGTTCTGCCCTTTTTCTGGTGCATATGCTATCTCGAGGATGTATCAACAGGTTTTGTTTCATTTCTGAAGTCTAACTTTCGTTTATTTGATTTCTAGAAATCGATATAATCCTTTTTCATAAAATTTTTAACCGATTGTGTTGTGTGAATCATCATTATTTATGTTTGCCAATCAAAAAAAAAAGCGTTAATTCAAGACAACATTCAAGAACAATTATATTAAAGGGACGTGCACCATTTTTTTTTACCAATCATACTTTAGTCTCAGAAAGCGGAATTGTTTTAAGCTAAGCTAATCAGTAATAGTGTTCACTGCTCACCTTCCAAATTTGAGCCTTTAAATCCATGTGTGTCCAGAATAATATGCGTTTGAATGTTTAAATAACGAATCAGTCATTTAAGATTCTCTGTGATAAGTAGAAGAGACATGTTAAGAAATAGTAAGTAAAATTCCTAGTTTGAAATATTTTTAATGGACTTATGCAATTTTCGTACATTTCCACTACTTCTAAAGACTATTTAATATTCAAGACTAAAACCAACCCCCAAAATGGCGAATATGTCCCTTTAATATGAATATTGTGCCAAAAAAGCTTTCATTGGGCAAGGAAATTGGTTTAATACCAATGGTGGTGTAAGCCTCCCGAGACTAGGGATACAAATAGGGGGCAGGTTTACTCAATAGTGCCGTGATGGTGCATGAGATAAAAGTTGAAATCAAATTCAAAATTCGGCAAATCTGTGGAAGCGCATAGGGCAAGCCTCCAATGGAGTCGAGAGGATTGATTAAGTATTCTCGGACAAAAACCTATTTTACCAAAACCAATGATCATGTATAGACGGGAGCTCGGATGAGTTCAATTTTCATGAATTTGAGTTATTGTCACTGACATAACCGAAAATTTTAGCGATAGAGAATACAGTTTTGATCAGATTTTAACGAAGAATTTGATGAACGATCTTCAGTTTATTGCCCTGGGCGTAGTCAAAAAGCGTAAAAATTGGCTTGTAAAGACGACAGAAACTACAGTTTTGAATATGCAATTGTCATCCATTATTTATTACAGTTTTGATTGAATTTTGAAAAACTTGCTGCACATGTATATGCATATTGTTGAGATCTGCGATAAATTCGATTTTCACTAATTTACATTGAATTTTTTGAGTATCTTCCTTTGACGTATATTTATTTGTTTGAAAACAACGGGGACTAGGATACAGTTCTATTCGGATTTTGACCAGACTTTCGTTTATGTATATTGATGAGATCTCAGATGAGTTCGATCAATACAATTTTTCGATAAACTGTTTTGAGTTATTTCATTGCTAAAAAATACAGCTATATTTTGATTGGATCTTTGATGAGATTTACACGCTTTTAGGATGAACGAAGAATAGGTTATTTTCCTTGATTCAGACAGTTTTAAACCACCTTGGTGTGAAAAAAACTTGGAATGCTTATTGATGATATCTCAAACGATTTCATTTTCGCGATTTTTTTAAGTCATTGGCTTTTACTAAAATGTCGCCCTGTCATCATTGGCTTGTGAGTGCAATATATATCAATTTTAAATAATCTATATATTATACTGGTAATTATGCAAAATTTTCATTCGGCTATCAAAAACGTAACCCTACCTGAAAATATTAATAAGATTTTCTATTTACGTCTTTGTATCTACTTGATCAAACTAAATTTGTTTTAAAAGGGTTAATTTGTAAGTGTTGGGCCTCGTAATAAGACTATTGATATTTTTGATTGTGACTTTTCGAATTATAAGGATTCATATATATATTTTTAGGCGTTTTTTGGTTTTTTATTTCCTAGATTTTGGTATAAAGTTTTCGTAAATTTGAGCAAAAACGTTTCCGACCTACGTAAAAACATAATGCCCTTTAAATGGTTTTGAGAGACTTTTTTTAGATAGATTACAGCTGTCATAAATTGCTTGTTGTGTGGGTTTGAACTGAAGCCTTCTAAGTTTCGGGTCATCGGGGATAGTCGTCTTTATACTGTCTTAACCAGTCGATAAAGCTCGATTTCATGTGTCATCTATCAGAATAAAATCGCCCGGTTCTAATTCCGTGGTATTTTTTGTTGAATTGCGTCGGAGTTCCACGTAACGAAAGTTAATAGGATAAAAAGAATCATATTATTAGCGCTAGCTTCACTCATAATTCCAGTCGACCCAGCTGTAAATGGGAACGGATAATCCGGGAAAGATCAGTGCCAAGGACCAGCTGGTAGAAAGAATTCTTGACTGTGAACCTAAGTGGTTATCCTTGTAAAATATAGTTGTTTCTTTCTCCTTTCTGTTTCTTAAGAAATCAGGAAAAATCTGACTTCATTTTGGTAAGAAGGCGCACCTGAGATATGTTTAACGTGACGTCACTTCCCCCACGACAGATCTTTGTTTACAACATGGCGCCCTATGAGAAAAAGTTAAAAGAAAAACGATAACTAAGTATTTTATTAACTGATAACTGTCACACAAATATGTAATATCCAATACAAAATAAAGGTATCCACTAAAGTATTTTAATAATATGCACACAGAAGTGCTTGATGCCTGCTAAGCTTTGTCGTTGACTTTAGTAGTTTTGAGTTGAGATTGAGTGCAGTAAAGTGTGTTGAGTTCAATATTAGCAAACAGTAGAAACAGGAAACGGGCAACTTAATAAAAAGGTCCCTTTGCCATAAATGAATAAACCTTAGACGTTGCCTTACATCAAAGGCGAAGGCAGCTGCCAGAGCCTTTTTTGATATTGAAACTGTCACAGTGTGTACTTCTGGCAGCTCTGGCACTGAAAAAACATGATGTATTTAGAGCTTTTCTGGTTTCCATTTCTTACAGATTCTTATGATAAATTTTATTCAAACTTCACTCGTATCTTCTCAATTTAAACATCATACTAGTGACAAACAGTTTTTGAGATGTGGACCATTGGCTGCCACATTGTTCACAGTAGTCTAATTTCTTTATTTCATTTATTTTTTATGTCTAATTAATTTTGTAGGTATTGTAAAGGCTGTTTGTTTAAAGAAGACATTGGTACACAATGGAATCTGCTAGTCGTTCATCAGTTTCTACATCCCCATTTTCTATATTACCACCCATTATAAGTAATGGAGGTGACAGATTATTTCTAGCTGAGATAAATAATTATGTTGAAAGAGAAGTGACTAAGTTAGGAGACCAAGTTGATGAAGAACAGAAGTATTTAATCTATAAAGCTGTCTTTAATAAGGTAATGAGATATTCTGTATAGAGTGAATATACATAAAAATAATAGAGAAATGGAACATAAAGTTACTGTTATAATTTATTTTCATAATCTGTTGATAAATTAAACCTAAATATAATTTTTTTTTTTGATCGGGAACACAGATAGCATTAATTGCACCATTTCAATTTTCAATCAGATGTTTGTGGTACCTGCAATTCCTCTAAAACTAAACCTTGTAGTTTTAGTGGAATCGCAGGTAGGACTGGGTAAAATGATCAAAATAATCGATTATCGTCCCTAGGAATTTATAATCGATTATACATCAAAGTCACATTATTTCTACTGTGCCCGTTAACCAGCAGTAGTCTATTCCACATAGTTTCCTTTCAAATTAAAATGTTGGTATGTTTTTAATTCAGTATTTACAGGGTTTCTCAATTGAATTGTTTGGTAGTCTGACATCGATAATAGATCTCAATTTGGTAATCGATAACCAGCCCTAATCGCAAGAACTAAAGACGTTTGATTGAAAATTGGAATGGTGCAAATAGATTCTATCTATCACTGCACCTAAATATTTTTAGAAAACCTCTTAACAATCCCTTTAAGTTGTCAAATTTTAAATGCCAGGATATTAGTACTGGTTATACCTATTACACCAAGTTCAGAACCGGTAATTAAAAAAAAAAAATTTACATTATAAACTTACTATTTTTTTGCCATTATAATTTGAAATAAAAACTTTAGATTATACAACATTGATCTGTTTAAAAAATAAGCTTAAACTGATCCACTATAAGTTTAAAATACTGTATATAAAAGTATATCTTTTGCTTCTTTCTATAATGTGTTATAAATATTTAGTTTGTTCTATTATTTTTGTTAAATAGGTGATAGAACATGTAACTGCCTATAAACCAATATTAACATCTATTAAAAAAGAATATGAGTCCACTATTGATGCTATTATCAATGGTCAAAAAGAAGCTGTATTTTTACAAGGTAAATTAAAAGCCATGGCATCAACGCCTTCAACTATTAGAAACTATCGTAAAAGATCTGACCAATTAGAAGAAAGGTAAGCTTATAGCTTTTAATGTTTTTTAGAGGTTATTTTGCTTGCAGCTATATTTTGATAAATAGAAGCTAATTTTGACCCCCCAATGTTTAGCTCCCATTTGTATATAAAATGTTCTAACATCTTAGGTTTGTAAGCTTATATTTCAGTAAAATCAAAAGGAGTTTCAGCAACTTATTTTTGAGAAATATTTGTTGGAAATGTAAAAGATACAATACATTTAAGCCATTTCCGTATTTAATTTCTGAATTTTTTTTAACCATTATATTTTTTCTAGAATCAATTTCATCAAAAGAAACAATAAGAATCTAGCAACAGAGTTAGAGGAGTTACAAAGAGTGAGAAAAGAAAGAACTAAAAAAGATCATGAAATTAAAGAAATACCTAAAAAACAGTTAAAAAAAGATATTAGAATGTTACCAGGTCAGTTATTTTAGTAGCACTCGCTGATAGATAATATTAAATCACCTATATTTTAAACAATTTACAGACTACTAAATTGTTTCCGATCTCGAATTTCAATGAATTCTCTTACTGGGCATCAGCTTTCAACAACTTGCCTATTCTCAATAATATATTATTATTTCAACACACTAACAAGTGACCTATCTAAATGGATTTTGACCTGTATTGAGGTAAAAAAAAGTGGACATTCTTTTCTCTTATAAATTGGATTTGTAGTTTACATTTATTGAAAATGTTCTTTATCAAATAAATTTCAAATTCACTACGTATATAAACATGACATAAGCATTTCATAAATAAACCTATATTTTTACAAACTGATATTGATCTTGATTCTGTTATTAAGTCAAATTCTGTTAGCTTATAGGACATTTCCCTTTATAATTGCGATATTCAGATAATAACTAATGTATATCGTAAATACAACAAATGCATGTATATGATTAGTAAAGATAATACTATTATATTCCACTTAGTCATTAATGTTAAAATATATATGTGATTCTTATTATTATACTCTATCATACTGTACTAAAATATCAAACCATATAAATTTAAAGGGACAGATTCCCCATTTTCAGGTGTTGATTTGGGTCTTCATTATATGTAAAAAGTCCTCAGAACTACTTGAAATGAACGAAAATCACACAAATTCGTCAAAAGTACCTCAGAATAGGAATTAACATTCTTTTGCTATACATGTCTTTTCAATACAAGGCAAAGTCGTCTTTTTAATTTTCAAACGCACATAACCCTGGACACACATGGATTTGATGGCTCAAATTTCAACTGTGAGCTGTGAACAAAATTATTGATTAGCTTAACTTAAAAATTCCCATATCCTAGACTAAAGTATGATTGGTATGATTAAAAGGGATGACTAACATGTCCCTTTAAGTATGATATAGTAACATATGGATATAATTTTTTAACATATTTGTATTAACAGGTGTATCTTTAGAAGAACAAACTGATCCTAGATATTTGAATAAAACACTGGTTAAACTAGATAGACAGTTACGTGAATTAAATAACAGTTTTAAAACTAGATATCTACCTAAGAAGAATAAAGACGAATTGAAAGAGTATCTATACAAGAAAGTCAGTTTTCGAGATCATTTATTAGCACAGAGTAAAGATTTTAAAACTAAAAGTCACAGATTAAAGATAGCCTTAGAAGCAAGTGAGGCTTATAACAGAGCTAAACCTCCCCATCAAACGGTTGGTGATGCAGTAATTTTAGCTTTTCAACATTATCTAGGCAAGCAGGCCACACATACTGGTGAGTAACTGTTATATTGTGTAATAGAAACTAATAGATCTATTTTAGAATCAATACTGGCTCTTACATAATTTCTAGCTTCATTCTATACATTACTTACAACTTGGAGGCCATTTTAGGATTTTTTAATGATAACAAGATTTTTGGTTGGTTCTTATGAATCATAGAATTTTCCTTTTTTGATTACAGGATCTGTCACCAAACTTAAATAGACATTTCTCATTTCTCATTTATATCTCATTTAAAAAGGCCTAAAGCTAAGTTTTATTATTCCTTTAGAGCTATTCTTTGAAAATTTTCAAAACCTCTAATATTCTGTAAAGTGAAATTGTGAAAAATTAACTGAAACTATCTGATTTAATTGATGATAACAAATTTGGTATATACAGTATAATTAACACATTCCAGGACAATAATATAATTATTTTACCTATAAAGAATAATTTGAATGTACAAAATCCGCTTTTAATACAGTTATTTATTAGTTTTCACTAGATTGATTTGAGTCAAAATTTTTTATGAATAAATTTTACACCTGATAAGAACTACAATCCATAAGATATTATGGCAAATAGGTTGAATTTAATCCAATGAATAAAATGAATAAAGTGTAATATATGTATTCTAAATACTGTAATATAAAATGATATATAACTGTGATTAATTCTTAAATTGCGTTGGGGAAATGGTAATTTTCAGTGAATAAATATCTGATTATTTCATTATAGAGCTTTCAAGTGAAGGAGATAACAGTAATAGTGGTGAAACTTCAACTCAGTTTGAAGAAGATGATCCTAATAAAGAAAAGGAAGCTGAAATGATGTTAGAATATATTGAGAAATTCAATGAATTATTTGAAGATGGAAAGTTTGAAGAAGCTGCTGTACATGCTGCTAATAGTCCTAAAGGAATCTTACGAACACAAGCAACTCTGGCTAAATTTAGAGGTATTGTGTATGTATACTGAGTTAGTGATAGTTTAGCCTTGACTGGTAAAATAACTGACAATTTTACATGTTATATTTTGTGTTTAGATTCGAAAATCCTATTGGATTAAAAAATTCTCTTGAAAATGCTAAATCTCATGTGATCTTTCTATCTTAAAACTCAGCTATTGTTTTATTTGATTAAAAAGACCCAATTGCAACTCAATATATAGACATGACAACATATTGTTTAAATATCTTATTAATTATTAAATATATGAAGAATAGAAAGAATGAAACATACATGTATATATATTTTTACAATGATTACAGCTAATGTTAAGATCCACGACAGCCATTAGATATAACTGATCATATGTCATAATGACTCTAACTGGGTGATCTGCACTCTGTCCTCAAAATTTAAACTAAAACTGTTCTTGTTATATTTTATAGAAGTTAAATTAAAATACAATGGAGGAAGAACACCATTATTAGCTTTCTGTGATGCCTTAATGTCTTCAGTAAAAGTATGTGGTAATAAACCAAGTATAGGACTATCTATTGATTGTGTTCAATGTGCTTTAAATGAAAATAAACTGGATCTTTTATCACATTGGATAGCTCAGGATAGGTAAGTTGATATCTGTAATTTCACCATTTTTTTTCTAGTAATTCAACTGACAGCATATCTCCCATTTACTGTTTTATATAGTAAAGGAGACAGACCATTACCGTTAAATGCATTTTAAAAATGCTTTTATTTAGAGATCTACTAAATTCAGAAAAAATTGAAGGACACGTATAGCTTTTATTTGCACAATTGTGGTTTATCTGTTATGTATTTCCAGCAAACCTGTCTAAATTACCATATCATTGTAGCAAAAAAAGTCATAAGTAAACATTATTCAAAGGCTTTAAAGCCTCTTTGAGCCCTTTGGACAGTAAAGGACATTGTGGTCATTTTCAACCGATTTATAGCTATAATTATGTCATCCCAACATAATGATGCATGTCAACAGCAGAATCTGTTGATAATTGGATTCTATTATTGAATTTCAGTTTAAGTTTGTCAAGAGATATTGGTGTATTGTTAGAAGATCATTGTTCTTGTAAGATACCATGTCAATGTGGATGTCAAGCTCTAGCTCAATCTATTTTTACCAGTCTTAAAGAACATCATAGAGTTATATTATGTTTATTGAAACAAGGTCGTGTTCTTACTGGACTACAGTATGCTAAATCTAAAGATTGTATAGATCCTCAGTTCCTAGTTCATATTGTGAAAACATGTCCATCTCTTCAACTATTATTAACTATATCTAAAATAGATAATCTAGGTACCCCACTCCTTCCAGTGGGTGTTATCTTAAAAACACTGATTCAAGCTGATAATATTGATCTTGGTGTTAAATTTCTTCAACAGTTACAACTACAGAAACAAACAGGTATGTCATTATTTTTTCTAAGAAGATGTAATTTATTTGTCGATGGAATAATTTAGATTGGTTAATGTATCATCTATCCATGTCATATGCAAATACTTATATAAGCAATACGTTTTCAAAACTATCTTTCCGGGATTTATATTGGAAACATGTGTCTGCATCATCTAACTTATATATTGTTTTAGAATATATTTTAGTTAAATGATATCAATTAGAAGCATTTTGTATCAAATACAACCTGTTAATGCCCCACATATTCAGAAAACTGTCCTACATAAGAATCTCTATTCAGTTTTATAATTCAGTCAGTATGTGTAATGTTGAATGTGAGAAGATTAATGTAGCAGTACATCATAATGTTTAATTAATTCCCACATGTTATAATTCCAGATAATAAAGTAGATGAAAATACATTAAGACAAGCAGTATTCAGTGATGATGTAACTAATGGTGCTGAATGGAATATGATTGTTAAATCCTTACAAGAAGCTGGTCATAAAGAATTCTCTCTACAAATGTCAGCTATAATATTAGTCATCCAAACGTTAAAAAACTCCTTTGATAAATTAAATTATACATTAATGGAAGCATAAGATCTGTACAGATATTCTGATAATTCTTTGTGATATTTATTTCTTTTTTGTGATTATAAAAAACAGTGTACTTTGATGTTGTTGCTTTAATTGAATTTAACCCACATATTTTTTATGGATCCTGTAATATTTATTCCAAATACACTCTATCGATACCATTCATTCCTTGCTTGCAAAAACCTCTTCAGATTGTCTTTCTTGATGGTTGTTTACAGAGGCAAATTAACACCAGGAGAAAAAGATTTATCAGAAGGTGGTCAAATCCTGCTTTATGATTGCAAAGCACATGGAAATATGCTATATTCTAGCTAGTAGCTTCGTACCTAAGCCATGTTTTATTAGGGAAAAATAAGCATCTTTAATACTGCTTGAAATCAGGCGTGCCATATAAATAGCTTATGCTATTGTAATATATTTGTACTAATACCTAATCGTGTATGAGTTTAGATCTCCAAGGGCTCACTTTGATAAAATAAAATAATACCACAGTATGTAAATTTTATTGTTCTAAAATGTTATCCATTTTTTTTTACTATACAAACGTATGACAGGAGACGAATTAGAAAATATAACAGTTGATAATTGATTAGAATATATTCAATTGGAAATTGGAAATGAACTGTCATTATTGTTGTTAACAATGACAAATGAAATAAATTTTGAACAGATTTATAAAGGGCTAATGTACCCTTTTGTCTTGAAATAATGTGGATTTTATATAGATTATAAGATGTGTCTATCATATCTGTAAAGAGTTATATTGTCTTAGACTGCCGGTCAGGATTTTGGCAGGTATCAAAAATTTCCAATTTGGTCAAATAAATATGCGGGAAAAGTATATTCTCCATCAAACATTTAAAAATCCACCACCCCATGTCATAGATTACCTGTATTTTCTTGATCGTCCGATTCAGTCTGAAAAAGACATTAAGTCATGCGAATATTAAACATTATTTTAACCCAAGTACATTAGAAATCAGACGATGAGCTCAAGCTAGGAAAAGATAAAAGGATATGTTATTTTGTAACCAATATAAACATTGCTCTAGGCTTGACTACTATATTACATTAAAACATTAATTTGCCTCTATTTAATTAGATTTCCTCCACAAAAGTCAATCATTTCGACTTTCCGTCTGTCATCAATGGCATTTTTCTCTTAACAGTCTGATATTCAATGATTTACTATCGGCTTCTCTCCAGCCGTTCTTTGATGGGTTGAAGAGGATGTATAAACCTCCTTTTGGCCATATTTAAAACCAATAGTGATCAAAAGAATTTAAACAAGCATGTACTGGAAACATCTTTTATATTGACGTTAAAACGATGGTAGTTAGCAGTAGGCCTATGTTACATGCTAAAATAACAGTTAAATTATTCGTTTGGAATGGGTGTAATGGTAACTAGGCATACCGGACTTATTTCAAATATGTAAAACACTGTCTTGCCCCTCAACTCCAGAAGGGAGAAAGAGTAGGCTAATGCCTAATGCGCCCCCATCAATGAAATCCTCGCTTCGCCACTGGGTATCCTAAACCTTATCTTTCTATTTCCAGTTATTGGAGAATATTTGGGCGCAGGTCATTGGGCGTATTGGACAAGCAACACTCGTATATTTACTGAACAGAACAACCATTGCTCTGACCACCAAAGGTATATTACATTCAACGGCCTTTACAATTATTGGCTCTTCCTAGTTAGGTCTGGTTGTTAGGCCTACTTTATTTCTATGAATATTAGCTGCCAATTCAAGACCTTGCGATCTGTACCTAATTCTCCCAAGATTCAAACTAATGACTTCCATCAATGTTTTCCTTCTCTTTTCTAGTTTTTTACGGTTTTGTCACGACCTCATTATAGACATCAATAACAAAATAAAAAATTCTGCGCTCGATCTATTCTTCAACTTGGAAAGTTTATTTGAAGCTGTAATCTTAGCTCTTCTTGCCAGACAATTCAAGTACAAAAAAATCTACCAGAGTTTTCTTGAAAAGGTCATCTCCAAATTCCCTGCTTTGACTTATAGAAGTAAAACCGTTTCAATTCAAGTTAAACAATATAATTGCCCTTTTCGTTGACCAGGGCACCAAGGGAAGGCTTGGCTCTTTTTGCCGCCGTCAAAACATAGTAAGAAATATTTGATCTGTGACTATTCAGTTAAGAGTACATAAAATTAAGTAAAAAATCTAAGTTATATTTGTATGACCCTTGAATTTGAAATGAGTTGTATAAATGTGTTCAAAAGTGACCTGAAATCCATTAATGAGTATTGATTAATATCCAAATGGAACATGATTTGGGTGGTTTATGTCAACATTCTGACGATCTTCTAAAGAATAGAATAACAGATTTCATTGATTTTATCATTGACAATTTCATTCAATTTGTGCTTCAGCATGTCTTTTGTAAATTAAAAACAAATTTCGGCAGATGTGACAAGAAAACACTGTAACAGAACATATTGATAGACCAATAGAAATAGTGATTACAAGTCATTTTGTAGTTGACAGCTTCTCTTCTGTCACGGTGTGTGTAAAAGTCCGAATTGGTCAGAAAAGACCTAAAAATCGAAACAAAAATTGCTCCAAAGGCTGTCCACGAATTTGTGATTGACAACGAAAGAATATTTTAAAACATATTCTATAATAACAACAACTATGTTTCTTCCAATAATTTTATTCATACTAACACTACTAACAATCAATTGATATGATTTTTTAAGCCCCCATGAAATGGGAGTGTATATGGCCGTCACCCATTTCCGTCGGACGGAACGTCTATTGTTTGCAATCACCAAAGGATGAACCCTATTGAAAATCAGAAAAATCTTAAAATAATAAGTATGAGCTATTGCCCTTGTTCAATTTTATATTGTAAACACTCCAAAAGGCACAATTCTTGACGGATTTAGATGAAACTTGGTATGAGTGTCTGTTATCACCCAAGGATGATCCCTATCGAAAATCAGAAAAATCGAAAAATGTGTAGTATGAGTTATTGCCCTTGTTCTTGAAAACGCGTTCAATTTTAGCATATAAACACTCCAGAAGGCACAATTCTTGACGGATTCAGATGAAACTTCGGATGAGTGTTAGTAATCACCCGACAAAACATGGTAATATTATTCAGTGTCGCCTTAAAGAGCTACATGACTGAAGGTTGAATATTTCTTACTGGTAATTGTTACTGTATTGCTGTTATTATCAAAACTGCCAGTGGACATACTAGCTTGAAAATTCAACATACTAACTTGAAAATTCAACATACTAACTTTAAAAATTCCAAAAATAAAAAATGAATGGCCCTAATACGCTTAATAGATTTAAAGGTTTTTTCTGACCCAATTCGGACAATTCGGAATTTTAAACTCACCGCTTCTGTCCCCATTCGATTCGAATTATCAATCATTATCAATCTTGTTGAAATCTGTGCATCATCTGAACACGATTCGTTATTGTTTTAAAATAGAAAACATTAAAACCCCTTGTCGACGATGTCAGATTATAGTTTTTAACTGAACGTAACACGTTAACAACATAAGATTGCAAAATTATAATTGTGAACATCACCTCTCATAGGATTGTCTTGAGATTCTTGAGAGACATCCGAGTTTAATGCTTCTTATCTTTTCAATACAGTCATGATGAAGTCATCAACTTCAAATAGTGGGGATAGCGTGGACCAATATAAGGTACCATGTGGTAAATCCAGGATAAGGGTTATCAACCAGCGAAGACTAAAACTTTGTGGACATGTGTAATGTGGAAGTTTAATGTTAAATAACAATCAGCAATAACCAAGATAACTGTCTCAAAACATGATAACTTTCCATTGTTTTTTTTTTATATTTTTTTCGTTTTGTTTTTTCTTTAGAATACCGTTGTTGAAGGTGGCGAGCGAATGGTGAATTTACAAAGGGTACATGGTTTGAGAAATATGTTGGAAACGGTATTTCTGAATACGCGTAATAAATAAGTCATTAATCGTCTATCTGGAGTCAATATTAAATACAGTAAATTTCCTATTTAAATAACAATATCCTCCTGATTATTCTTCAACCGGTTTGTTTTCTTTTCATTTGGTAGTATTTAAACATTGATATAGTGTATAATATCTCTATTATATTTGTCTCGAGCTGAGATCAAAGTCAACTTCCAATTACTCCTGTATTATTGACTCAATTACAACATCAATGTATTGCAGTCTAGTTCTCATTGAACATTCATAGACAATCTATTCATTTTCTTTGAATCCCTATAAGAATGAGGTTCAATATAACTAATATAAATATGCTGTTAGCAAAAAAGAAAAAAAAAGAAAAGGGATAGTAGTACGGTGGATCTATTAATACATTTTCTACAATGAGAACCCCATACGATAGTATGCAGCTAGCGCCATGGATGGCCGAATGTAGAAACCAGTCACGTCTACCAACAGTAGTAGATATCAGCAATCCTTGCTGGATAACTATCTGAACGGTCAAAATTACTTCTAAAAACTGCATGACAACAAATCAGGGTAGCTGCTATCAAATGGAAGGTATCGCTAAGAGTGTAATCTAAACGGGGTCTGTTGCTTTCGACCTGGAAATTTAAAGTCGTTTTGTCACTGTACGTGCGCCTTTGTTTTCTAAAACATGCCAGCGTTAGTAGAACTTATGCTTCTCTAGCTCTTAAAGCAAAACATTTAGACGGTTGCACACATTTTACTAGACATTTTAGCTTTGAGAAGGTGGGCCGACAATGTGGAAAGCTGTGAATAGCTTCAGGATATTTCTTGACTTTAAGGTGAACAATTACCAAGCAAAAACACTTTTACATTAGTTGACAATTTGCTTGTTCTTAAAAGATGACCTTATGTATTTTTACTTTCTTTTTAGTGTTTCAACTTCTCTGTTTTTAGATCCGATAATGTCAAATTTGAGAAAGTCGTAAAGAAAATTGACATTGTCAAGAAGCTTGTTAAAAATGGCTGTCAATTAAGAAAGCCAGTAACATTTGATACATGACAAGTTAAAGATAAAAAATGGAGAGAAATATTCATATTCGACAAGAGAAAAATGATGTGTCTGCACAATATCACTTTAACAGTTGTGAACCGTGTAAAGATTAACAGCTTTCAACATCTTACCTCTGCTTTCATACCTTGTTTTCGTCATATAATTAGGTAAGCATTTCCTTTAGATAGAACTTTTCGACACCTGATAGGCTACTGAAGACGGACTACGCCATGCGATGTGCTTTAAAGACAGTAGCATTAGCCTTGTCTTTTTCGATTTCCAACTGTCGATGGGTCTCTTGAGGTACGACTACAGAGCCTTGGTTAATGGTCCAATCCACTCAAATATTAGGAAATTCTTTATACATCTTCTGTACTCGAAACTTATTATTGGTACAAGAAGCTGAATTCTAGATGTAGTTGTTTTCCACGGTGAAGAAGAGAACATACGCAGATGTTTGTCCACCTGGTAAGTTTAAATATGTAGCGAGAGGATAATATAATTAATGGAAGGTATTGATGTTAACCTAATCAAAAATAATTGACAAATGGAAGTGGGATGAAGTGTACTTCATTACTAAAATTCACTGTCTCCCAGGAAATAATTAAAACTCAAATTCTCTTAGGTCTAGACAACATTGGTAGAACAATAACCCGGTTTTTTATTCTTTAATTGACAGCACCTAGACATTTCCGTAGAATATATTAGATGTTGTTGTTTGTTATGGGAGTTGTCTTATTATATTGAGCATGAATAGATACAAACACAATACAACAGTAATGAGCTTTTTTCCAGCTCATTATTGGTGTTCTTAGGCTGTCAGGTAACATTACATCTGATTTTCCACCACTACAGCTAGAAAAGATTCTCGAATAATAAAAAATCTCTCAGAGCAAAGGGATAGCAAGGGACAACTGTGTATGAGAAATTATGCTCGAAGGCAAGCTATACTTGGTGTCTCATAGCTGTTGCTTAAATTGTACAAATAGTCTTAATAATGATAGATCTCTACTGAGAGATAGATACTTTTAGAATTTAATTTTATGACGTTTGATAAGAGTCGCCGCGAATATAGGCAAATTATACAATATATTAAAGCTCACAATATGAGAGATTCCAGTCACGGATTACAGACTTATACACTTCTATCACATGAAGTCATAGTGAACTAACTGATAAAATAATCAAATAGAAATTTTCCTCTTGATTACAAATGGTCACAATTCATTTGTTTTCTCATTAAATGATAGGCGGAAAGAAAATTAACTCATTATTCTGCCATTTATTGGCAGTACCCAATCATTTTATTAAGTATCTAATCCATAGAGATTTGACACTTAATCTTATCCACTGTATTTAATCTTGATTTCCATTCCTTGATTTGTATATTTTTACTACAATTTTGGGTAAGAACATATAATCTTATATTGAATAATTGACAATATTCAATTTATTCTCTTTCAGTAGTTGATGGAACTTTCAATAGCTAGATATAAAGTTGAATATACGACTTAATATAGGAGTAATAAAATGGCAAATTTAATATCTGCTACACAATACACATTTCAAAATGCTAATTTGGTTTTCATTCATTAAAATTCCAATTCATATTTACTAAATTGTAGATGGACCAGTTGGACGTAAAACTAAAACTGCATTAATTTCATTTGTAGATGTGCCCCACCACGAAATTGAATTTTATTTATAAATATTTATCCCAGTCCATCTCGGACTGTCTATAGAACCCCCATTTCTAACATCCGACTCAATTGTCTTAATATTTTAGAATTGAAATAATAAATTATAAGTCGTCAACTGTAAACACTCTCTCATTGTTAGTTTAATTCAGGTCCAATTACACATTTCAATGTAACTCGGGTTCAGTTCTCCATTTTAATCTATATATTTACAACATAGTGATCACTTTTAATTAGTTTTTTACTGGCTTGTATTTTGTTATTAGTAAAGTAAAATTTTAAAAGTCAACTTCACTTTTGTCTTGTTCATCAGCTAACAACTCAGTAAGGGAGAAATACAGAAACAACTATATGTAACAAGTATAACAATTTAGGTTCGCAGCTGGTCATTGGCTTTACCTCTTGGCATTGATCTTTTCCAGGGTATCCCTTGATATAATGTTTTTGTTGAGTATAAGATCCAAAAAACATTTTTCATTTTTCATATATACTAGCACTTTTAATGATTATATGCTATATAAGGTATAATATATATGTCTCAGTGGAAATATCTGTATATTCATTTATACAAATGTAATCCAATATACAGCTAGATTTTAACATGTAATTCCATTAGTTATTCTCTCAGGTATCTTTTCTATACACAATAAAAATCCACCAACTGAATAAACCCGACTTGCCAGGAAGAAAAGATATTTTATTGTCCTTTATATTATGAGATTATAAAGAAATAATATTGAGGGGCATTTTCTGCCAATTTGACTAGTATTTATATCTTTATATGAAATTGGTCATAATTGAATCAAATCTTATCAAATTATTCTTCTAGTGTAATCTGATTTCAGAAATGCTTTCATCAATTTATTTCTCCCATACATACTATTTAGGTTAACAAAATCAATGTAATGTAATTAGAGAGAACAGTGAAAGGAATCAATGTTATTTTTTTTATTGTTTGTTGTAGTCGGGATTTTGATAAGTAAATCCGTTCCACAAGTAAAGATCTAGTAGTAATCCCAGAAGGTCTGCTTAATCAGAATCATCTTTCTTTTCATTGTTAATTTGTACTTTTCTTACAGTCCGTTGTTTCTAGAATTTAAAATGACAACTTGCACATTCATGATCAATTTTCACTTCAAAAAAAAGAGAAAAAAAAGAAAAAAGAAAAAAAAATTGAATCTGTTTTCGCATTCATGGCTTACTTCAACATTGTTCTGATCCAAAAGAATTCAATATCCGTTTACTATGGTTTATATTTCAACCGGAAGTTGGGAGGATTCAATAAACCGGAAATAATAAGAGGTTAAGTGGTCGACGTTTAAGCTAACCCAGGAAGCGCCATATAGTATCACTTTAACCGCAGAGACCCATACTTGGTGAACAATATCAAGAATTTCAAACTGTGATCGTTCGTATTCATGGTTTATTCAACATTCTTCTGCACAAAAATTTAAAATCTGTATTAATAACTGGGATTTATCTCGATATGTGATTATATCTCAACCGGAAGTTATATCACTTCACTTAGCGGGGAAAAAGTAATAGTTAAACTTTAACGTGTTTGGCGTGTATTTCATATTTGGTGAAAAATATCAAGAATTTCAAACTGTGTTCGTTCGTATTCATGGCTTATTCAACATTCGTCTCATCCATATAATCACTGACAATGAAGACAAATTGACTAAAGTATCGAGTGCATTACACATGTTTGTTGAGTAATTTGAAAAGGTCAGGAAAAGTTGGAGAAGAGAATAGCGAGTAATTATTTAGAGAAAATGTGATATTGATACATCTCAGGAGTATTGAGAGAGAAAATTGTTCAGAAGCTATTTTAAACTACATAACAGATATTGATGAATTCCATGTCCGTGTTTGGCTCCAGTTTATCTAGTGTACAACAATTACTCTTTAAAACTTTCTGTAGTCAAACAACTTTCATTTATTTCAGTTATCTTGGTGAATCATTAATATTATTGTTTCTTTTTTTTTTTTACAGAAAACAGACATAGTGGCACTAATTTCATAATACAACACAATTGGAGTCCGGTGTTTTTTTTTAGTTTAAATCTTAAATTTAAATATTATTCAATCAGACGGAAAATAAGAGGCACAAAAATTTTTCTTTTCCATTTAAATCTTTATAGCAATTCCCAATTTTACACCTACTGCACCCAAGAGTTATTATTCACGACGTGATGGTGTAAGATTTATGATTGGCATCTCCTGTTCTAGCTCTACACTAGATCTCACTATCAAGAAAAATGGCATCTGAAGAAAATAATGTCGATTTAGTTTATAAAATCGTTGGTCTTTAATTTCCTGATCAGCTCCTCTTAAGCAGTAGTATTGGTTTCGACACTGAAAATATCTTCTTGTTCGGAGTCGCCAGCATTCCATTCTTGTACATGTTATTAAAGGTATAATTCCTCTTAGTATGACTAAAAAGTTTAAATTTTGAAAATCAGTCTTATTTCATCAGTGTCAACACTATGCGACAAAATCCCTCTCTAATCCAGCAAATGCATATGACTAAATTTAGAAGCGTTTTTCAATAAATTAATTAGTTTAATTGATATATAGTCTTATATAGAGATCCTATTCTTTAGTCATGGCACCTGGTAAATCTAACTGATGAATATATACACTTGTTTTTAACAAGTTTGAGACTTTAAATTTTATGTCCATTCTAAGAGGTAGTATTCCTTGAATTGGACTGTTTGATCCAATGTTTGATTGGACTGAATCGTTAATGGACTCAGCATGGTGTCCAGAAAGCAATTAAAAAGTGTTTTATAAGCAATCACTGATTTATTGCTGCATTTTGCCAGTTTCTTTCATTTCGTTTAATCCGATTTCAAGCTGCTCTTGAAGAAAAAGTTCAAATTAAAAGATATTCAGTTGAGATTAGAACCAGTAGACCATTTTGTTTGATTGAAAGGTAATTTATCACCAACTTGACTCATAGATAGAAATCTGCTTCAACCTTTCATCAAGTGTCAAACACACACACAGTAGATACACTCACTAATTTCAAACTTTTTAGCATTGCGTGTCTAAACTTATGAGATCTATTTTGTGTTGAAAACGTCGAATAACATTAACAAATTCTTATTTCAAATTCTGTACAGACAGGAGCACAAAGTTTAAAAAATGATTTAAATTTCAGATATATAGATACTTAAATGACTTGACTTGTTCAAAACTAACCGACTGTTATTAGTTTACATGAACCGTTTTATCGGAATTTTTCCAAGTTTTCGATAGAGATAATTACTTCAAACAAACAAAACACATTGCTTGATGGCATAATTTGTCGTGTTGATGTCTCCTGGCATCAAGGAAGACAGACGACGAGATGACGACTAGGTTTTCTGAAATGCTGGTTACCTCAGAAATTTTCTTGAATAATCTCTTATGCTTCATCTAATCATCTGCCGTCCATAACTTTTGGAAATCTAGATAATTTAACAAGTAGGAATTTGTTTTTTGAAATGTCTGCAAAATGTCAGGAACCAAAGTAGTAGAATTTCTTATCCCCTATGAGCATTCGCATCCCGTCCCATTACAATATCTTGTGTTAATGATTTCCTGCATGATGAAACGTTTCTCGATATTGGTTATGAATGGGTAGATGTCTGTTCCTGATATGATACTTTTGGTCCAGATAATTTGATTCAAAACCAGAAACATATCAGGTTTTCAATATCTTTTACTTACACGATACGAGATCGTTGGAGGTATTCAACATAACTGTTTTTGTTTTATGCTCCCATCGTTGAAAAAAATTACTAATTCCTTCCTTTTAACTAATACACGTTTTAAATATCTCACAAAGGTCTATAGGTAAATTATTTACTGCGTTCTTAATTTTAGCAACCCTTAACAATTTTCAGAAAGCATACCAGGAACAATTTCGTCGTTTAATAAACACTAATGGATCCAAAAGTATATCAGAAAACATTTTACAGAGATAGTTCAGAACTAATTTAGTATAAAAAAAAAACCTGGAAAGTTTGAAAGCTGTGATGGTTCAAACATGAGCATCATCGTAAGAAGTTCTCTGAACACGATGGTCACGTTTACGTACTTGACAATGTTCAACTCAAACATTTTCCAGGAAAACATTAGCATCGGCAAAAACATACCCCATAATTCCATATTTAGTTTTACCTTTTAAAGGGACAGGTACGCCATTTCTTCTCAATCGTACCTTAGTCTCAGAAACAAATTTTTTAGCTTAGCCAATCAGCAATATCGTTTTCTGCTCACCGTCAACATTTGAGCCTTCATATCCATATGTGTTCAGAATTATCCGCGTGTGATTGTTAAAATGACGACTCGTCAATTTAAGATACTCTGTGATATAAAGAAATAACATATATAGAAATAGTGAGTAAAATTCCTAATTTGAAGTATTTTTAAAGGTCCCTTTAACTGTAAGAATACGGCCCAGAATGCAATGAAATAAAGCGTTGAAGGTAGACTATTTTGAAACAGTGACATTACTCGTGCGTGTGGTTCGTGGTGTGATGAAATGAAATAAACTACGGAACGTGAAAGATTACAATATCAACCATCAACATTAATACCAGTTTGAAGTTGTGGTTTTATAGTATTTAATACTGATTCCAGTAGACATTTCATGCTGTATGTTTTCATGCTGTATGTTGCGTGAGTTTACATCATAATAGTTAGTGAGAGAGAGTAATGTGGTATTTATGAGCGGTGATTCACTGTCATTCACTAATGTTACTCTAATCAAACAAAATAAAACATGATCTATTTCTCTTGGAAATCACATGATCAAGATTAATTGATATTTAAGTACAGATTGCATCACATTCCAATGTAGTATAGTTGTTAAACCTTACGACTTCAAAGATTCTATACTTCACAAATCAATTTTATGACCCAAAATTTAATCTCATAATTCAAGAAATCATTACTATCAAACTTCTTGACCATTTATCATGCCTCTCAAATTATTCAAACGTGAAATATAAATCAAAATATTTTTTCACAATCGCATATGACTTTTAGAAATTCATATTTTCTTTGCGACTGAATTTTAATACACGTTATAGTAGCCTATAAGATCTATAGTATGAACGAATGCATGTTATGTGCATTGACCTACTTTCTAATTAAGAATTTCCGGAAACTTCAATGCTAGTTACTTCCATTGCAATTCGTTTAAAGACATCTCATTTACTTGTAACAATCAGTTAAAGAGAAACCATTGCACCAGGAGTTAATGTTGGTCGTTGGTACACCTTTAAATGTACTTATACATACTAATGCAGACCATGCTTACCCTTTTCGAAACACCTGTCGGTGCTTCACTTTGGAGAAGTCCTTTAGTATAATATTTTTTATATGCTTTGGACGAGATTTTGATTAACGGAATTGCCTTGCTTGTACGGTTTTTTATTATTTCACATTTAAAACATAAAAAACTTGTAGAAAGTTTTTTTGGGATATAAGTGCGAATCACTTCACAATTGCTGTTAGGTTGAGTTTTCCCCAGACATTTTGTCGTTAAGCATTTTTGATTCACAAAATTATTCCGATGAACCCATCAAAAGCCACGAATAATCCCTTTTCAACACATACGCGTAGCATAATGCGGAAATTTCGGCGTGATGGTTCTGAAATTTTAGAAACAAGCAACCCAGTTACAAAGCTGTGTGTCTTACCTATTACATAGCCTTCTGTCGAACTTGTTTTTCTTCAAATAGAAATATTTATTTTCGATAACGATACCTTGTATAATAAATTCTTTTCGTGATTTTTCTCATCTCAGTTTGTTTGTAAACCTTGAGAAATCAATAGAAACTGATTAATTTTCATTCATTCAGTAAGTAATTACAGGTATTGTCATTAATTCATTGTTAAGAAATGGTGCACAAGAAAATCATTAGCATCTAAGTTTTATCCAACAAAACGCACAGGAATTTTAATGAGACAGGTTTATGCGTTATAATTTCGTATTTTTCAGACAACAAAGTACATGAGAAGAGATAAAAGAAATAATTATGAAGGTAACCGGAAACTGTCTTTTAAATCAGTTACTGCTTTAACATCCTTTTAACAAAATATAACTAGTACAAGGTCGAATTGAATGTAGTCAATGTGTTATCGAATCTTCAGTTATAAACAAGTAATTTTCTTCTAGGAAATATAGTATTCTGGTTGTTGAATGATTATCGATTGATAAGGTACCTGATGATTGGTCCCAGGTTGATAATTGTTCATCGATTACAGGTTAGCCATACTAACTATTATACTTACTAATAATATTGAATAGAAATATTTTTATTACTTCAAGCTTACTGTGACAGCTATAGTACTTCATTTTCAATGTTCCAGTAGACTGTAGAACGTAAACCTCATTCATTTTCTAGTCAACAGTGATGATACATTCAAAGGTTGTTTTAACAGATCTTGCCTTCTGCATCGAAAGGAAACATGCTTGATTGAAACAGAGAGCATTGGTGTAATGTGCTAACGCGCATGGATAAAATACAAAATACAACTATTAGCTGAGTAAAAATTACAATTTCTTTAAAGTTCTTTAAATTTGAATAACGCAGTAGCCTTATTTCATTAGGTGCTCTGGCACACAACCATTGCATTGATCACAACAAAGCTAGTTCAATATTAAACGGAAAATTATTACCACATCCTTTATCATACCGTCTTACCAGCTAGATGAGACTCAGAACATCTTTTAGTTTATCCAATTTTACCACTGACTATTATTGAAGATTGAACAGCTGAAATTCGTTATTGTTACAGTTGTACAAAAATGCTTTATTTAATTAAGTATCAAAAAACAATTTCACACAACCAAATACATCAAACACATTGCAGAAGATTGAAGCAGAAAGAGACAATGAAAGGGTGACTAGTGAGTGATGCCACAGCTCGACATTTATCATGGAACACCGATTCTTACACAAATTATTGTTTTGTATTGCTTTGATGAATTGTCAGATTCCAAGTTCTGCTTCTACTGATAATCTTGGAAAAGGTGATGCTTCCGCGACATAGCTAGATGATCATTTAATGTGCATGGCAAATATGGAAGATCTTGAAATAAAGAAAATTTAAAATTGGCTGTTTACATATGGCAATCAGAAACGAGCAATATTACCAGATGGCTAGTTATTGCAGAGAGATTAATCAATCTAATCGACAAAAGTATAAAAGTGCCTTTTTCACAAGCCCTTGTTCTGGAACGTGAGATGATAACATTGCATTTATGTAAACAAAATATAACGCTAGTCTATGCAGGTGACCAAAAGACAAGTATACTTTTGTATTATGTGCGCTCTAAAACCGATGCAGAACAGTGGAACGCCACTTAATTAATCCAAGGTATTTTCTTATTACAGTTATAAGGATGTCTCCATACAACCGAATGTTCTATATTGCCTAGTTTGCCCTGATGATTCTGATGTTAAATGTGTATTTTCATCGTGTTCTGGTGGAGGATCAGATGACTGGGTCAAATCTTGAAGATTGTTTTCACTGACTAAACGAACAGCATCATCGTAAGACGGTGGATCATCCTGATCCAATAAATCAGAACTAACACTATCTTCATGTCTTATTGGCATCACTCTTGGAAGAGCTCGTGGTCGCGCAAAATTTGCATAAATATTCTCCGTTGAACGCATTGGGTTGGCATTGTTTCTACGCACACTATTTACTCGTGAATGTAGAGATGCAGACGACGCCGACGGATTGATGGTAACAAAGTAATGATCTTGAGGCGAGGACGGTGATGTTATATTAGCAGGTCTTTCGGCCAAAGAGTTGTTAGCTGCACGTTTTCTTCGGACTTTCCTTCGCCATCGTTTAGCAAAACTAACAATATCACTGTTTGTACCATGGTTTTCAGATCGGATATAGGCCCTAGGAATATTATCACTTAGTCCAGAATAGCTGTTAGATCTCCGACCAACTGAGCGAAGATTATTGGAAGAGAAGAATGTTCGGAGGAATCCAGTGCTACGCGATGGAGGAAAGGCAGTGAAGGTGAAGCTTCTGGGCGTTTCATTACCCGAACTTGTGGCAGTGACGTTATCAGAGGCATACCTAGATCTATTATAGTCCATTAATATAGCTTCCGAATAACTAGGTACCATCACATTATTGTTTCTTATATTCATTTCTAAATCAGTACTATTAATAGTATATCGAGATATTGGTCTTGGCATAGTTTCAGTATCCACATAATTTACTCCAAATAATTTATGTACGTGATAATGAAGATGAGCAGTTTTAAATTCAATTATAACCCTAAGAGGCCACGATAATAGACAGAAAGAGGCAATCCAAAATATTAGATGAGAAACATACCAAGGAAGATTATCGGGATCAGCGAACGCTATCATATATTCTTTAAAATTAACGTTTAATAAGTCCATGCCTTCACGGCCTTCCATATAATCATCACGCGATTCGTAGTCCTGGAAGAATTGAGCTCGTTGATCCTCAAATTCACATTCCGCATCAATAGTAGCAAATGAAAAGCCTTTAGAAAAACGGATTTTAGTTGCCGGATAATCAGCTAATCCACACAATTTCTTAGAAATATCTTTAACGCCACATTGAGAGAAATTAAAGGCTGAACCAGCAGTGCACGAATTCACCCTTTCATAATAAATTTGCGTTGAGGTAAAAGCATCCCCATTACGATATCGTGTCACTTGCCGAGTTCGACGAATATAATGATAACAAATTGCTTTCCACCAGATTATCGGTATGGCGTCTTTCATACTGGTGACACGATCATACACCGAATTAATATCAACTTTATATTGAAGTTCTATTCTCGTATGGCTGTGCCAACACTCTACAAGATACACTAAATACAACATAATAACAAAGGCTACGGGTATATAAATGTAGCCGTCATTACACGGACTCGTTTTATCATCAACATACGACGATGGTAAAGTATAAAAATCTACCACCACTGTTTCTACCACAGCCAAACGACACCAAGCCACCGACGCCAGACAACCACAGATTAGTAACGTTAAAATCAAACACTTCCAATGAGCATCACGTCTTAATGATCCACAAAATGACTGTTTGATTGGTCTCTGCTGGAATATAAAGAAGGAAAGATTAAAATCTAAGACATCGGGAAGTACTTACGATTATAAGCCAACCGGAAGTTTGATAGCAATTTGGTTAACAATAAATTTATAATTTAATTCAAATACTGATAAACAAGAGATACCTGCACATTACCGATAAGCATCGTTTTGCCTTTAGTATATATCTGTACAAGTATATAATTTAGACCAATTTAATATTTTACAACAATAATATGATCTTTAGGGAAATTATATATTGATGTGTTTCAAGGTAGTATCATATAAAGGCTAACTATTGGGAATAAATGTTATAAAATTGTGAATTGATTTTGATGATACATCAAATCTCTCTGCTCAATTAATCTTACTTTCAACGCAGATCTTTGGCAAAAGCTTTCATTTTGTAATTGCTTAACATAAAGGACATCATCAACATTTTGTCTTCGGGCAACGATACAGTTCAGACTGACACTCTTTTGTCTGGATTTAACCTATTTTCCAACAGAATACATGACAACGATTGTACAGATAAGGGTTATGGCTATTGTTGCCTACCAGATATGCCAATCAGTGTAAATTGTCAGCCTTTTACAGAAGACATGCCTTGATATATCATTGCAAACCTGTTCACATCCACAAATGTGACAGACGAGCCAATATTTCCCTAAACTACATCGAGCATAGTACCGTATGTCTTTTTCAACTTCCAAGATTGGCCGTTATGGATGTTTTCGATCCCAAAACAGCTCCGAGCAAATAAATATGAATTTTATTTTGAATTTGAATGGCGTGTGGTAATGTTACATCAGAATAGAGTCTATTACAATGTCACTCAAACATCATGTAAGAAAATAAACATCATTAAGAATAGATTAAACTTGAGATTCTACAGTAAGATTTCCCCGTCTAGACACTGCCATTTGATGCCGTCTTTAATAATGGCCATGCTTTTATTTTAAGTAGCCGGTATTGAACTATCATTAGAAGGTGGTCATCTAAAGTATATTGTTATAGATCAGACAATTAGTATAACTTGTCAGTCATCTCACTCAATCTGACAGTTTATTAACGTAACTAGTCAGATAGTGTTCATCTTGAGTGTTATATCATTATAACCAATGTTACTAGAACACATTGATCGTTCCAGCACATCACTTCTCTCTAGATGCCATGTTTTAATACTGAAAGAAAAGGTTTCTCTTGGGAATTTCGATCTTTGTTTCGTCAATAACCTATTCTAAGTCTTATGTCCATAAAGTCTTCAATTATCTGGAGAACAATATCTTGACTTTACCTCTATAGATTTCTTGATTAAATTGTCCTCCACCTTACTTCTCTTGAATTAATATCATTTCACTTCAGCAGCTCAATCGAATTCGTTTTATTCCCTAGCAGTTTGAAAGTGAAACGCAGCATGATTAGAACCTATATATCAATGAAAGGTCAATTTAATCAGCAATATGATTCTGAACAGATGTAAGAAAATTTATAGACAGGATTACATGATTGTCTGTTATTATAAGAACCCAGTTCTCTCACAATGATTTCTGAAGATTCATAATTTCATCAAAATTTGAAAGGATTCCACAGCTTTTGACATTATATTGAACAAGCATGACAATATGAGCATCAAAAAAAAAAAAAAAAAAACGATAAGAATTACCGACGTCAAAAGTATCAAAACGTAAGATAGTAATGTAAGATACGATATATAAACCATATACACTACAAGTGTACCATGTTGTTGCAAAAGAACATAGTGAAGCTTAATCGAAACATACAGTTAATCCTAAAGCCTGAACATACGCAAATTGTCGGGCTATAAAATGATGACATTTTAATGAGCATGACAGCACAATGATGTTCCCATCTGTAATGTTCATCTTAAACATAAATATAACAGCAATATTAATTATCGATATTCTAGATCATTATTGACAGTCATATTCCTAAAGATTATTATTACATCCAAGTACTATTAATAATAAATAATTTGATCTTAGCTGGACAATTTATTTCAATGAATGACCTGAGACTGACTTCTGTCACAGTCAACACGTAGGATCAGAAATCACACCATAATCTAATCTAATCTAGAACGGCATGCTTTGCCATATCATTGCAAACCAATTTTCACCGCCGATGAATTCCTTGTGGCTGAAAGTTTATTTTTACTGTTCTAAGGGTATATGTCAAGATTCAAGAACAGAAATAAATTGTTCACTCTATTATGACTATATGGGAATGTAACATTTAGTACAAAACTCAAAAACATTTATGAAATGTCTGGTATGAGCTTCTTTAGTACAGGCCCATATAGCTACAGGGGTCAAATTAATTGACTTACTGAAAAAATCCTGACAACCGACCAATTTCATTACTGAAACTTAAAACCATACAATATTGCCCCTCTTGTCCCCCATTCCTCATGAAAGAGAACATAGGCACCTCCAATTGTACCCTACTTCACTTCCAACAAATCTAAATTTCTCCAAAATATGTGTCAGAATGAACAAAATCAATTCATTTTTTCTAAAATTCTCTTAAGAGAACCCTCTAAGAGACTTGCGACTATGGCACCATCACAGAGTAGCCAAAATTTGATTTCAGCCTCAACAGTTGTGCCCCATTGAGTCAGTCAATTGTCAATTGTACCCCCAGTCTCGGAGGCTGTGAACAACTGTCGTTGTCTCTTCTTTCATGTCTACATCATAGAATCTATCGAGACTTTAAACTTTGCTTATCGCTTTCGTTTTGGTACATATCAGTTTCCCTCTTGTGATTAAAGGAAGCATCCTTTTGAGTTGAATGCTAATATGATCAATGATTTAACTTCATCATCAGAATAATATAATGTTATAAGCACGTGTGATTAATCTCTAACCGTTTCAATCACTTAAAAAAGACCCAAAGAGAGACAATGACAATAGTGTCTGGCTGAAAATATTCCTCTATAAATACTGCATGGTCTAATGGACTTTTGATATTGATACAGATTTGTAACATCAATATCGTAATTACTTAAGTAAATATTGTAAAGATGTGTTGAATTATAAAAGACTACTTGTCGCAAGAGAATTCATTATGACCAGCTTGATCCAATCCATATCTCTTATTCAAAATTTCAATATTACAGAATTGCGATCGAAATTAAGAGATAAATTTGTTATCTACTTCGATTCTCATCAAGCAAGGCGGCTTGAGACAGTTCTGCGAATTGAGGATTCTTTTTAATTTTAACTAGCCCATTACAGGTTCCCTAATTGATATAATCAATATCGACGTCAAGTATTATTAGTTCTACTGGAATAGTTATGGATTATAAAATAGCTTCGGTCTGGTGAACTAATATAATTTGGGTACATAGTGAAAAAGCACTATATCATTTTTTTTTCTTAAAATGTCAAGCTGCTCATTTGCATTGAATGTCTATGTGGTCCTATGAAGTATTAAGCCTATAAATGTACTTGATTTGTTACTAGCTCTTCATACAGAATACAATTTGTAGTGCTCTGGTCAGAACGAAATCTATATAATCAAGTCTTTTGATTCAACTTCGGGCCACCTCATTTTCTTTCTCTGCCTACTAACTAAACCAGTATAAATTGACCTAGTATTATCTGAAAGGCATTCTATAAAAGAAAATGGCTAACAGGATCAAGACCTATATTGGTCAATGTGAAGAACCAGTATTTCTTTAAGATTAATGGAGTCTGGAACCAATAAATTCCCTCTATTTATAATAAATACAGGGAATATTGAGCAGTATTTGACAGGATAATAAATGTAATTGCTGTAGTATTATTTAGATTTGAATGAAGCTAAACTGATCTAGGTTTGTTTTCATTCATAATATACTTTAAAGGGATGCATCTTTCTATTAATAATCTCTAACAGACGATAAACCTTGACGTAGCCTTTGATGGTACGTACAGAATAGGCTACCCTAATAAGATGTCCGTAGATTTATTGAGCAGCAATACCGGGTGGAGCGCCAGGCAGGATATGTTTACTCTTCTGGGCACCTGATATAACTTTTCATTATGAAATACTTTCTCACTTATGATTGATATACTTCTTCATGTGAAGTACTACCAATGTTATTCCAATATAATGGTTTTAATTTTGGGTTTCGTTTTAGTTATTTTACTATATATATTTTAATCACTTGATAACGTCACCTGTATGTGTTATGAAACGTTGTGTTCAATAATAAATTTTTTCTTAAATAAAGTTGTTTCTTATACATATTTTTTTCTAGACTTGTCACTGTAGTAAGGATAGTAGAATTTTGTCACTTTTAGCTGATCAACGGAATGATTAGAGGAGAGTTTACCTTGAAGAGAGTGATTTCTGTAATTACAATAATCATCAAATGGAGCATCATAGATTCTACTTTCGCTTTCTGGTCGATCGATTGTAGAAGCCATTGACAGTCTGTTTAACTTTAATTATAACCAGTACGTTAGAAGAAGGTTGGGAGACAGACAGACGTATATATGAGTATTGACTGCGATTTTTATTGACTAATTAGTAGTCTATTTCTTATCATTCTTTCACATTCCTTTGTAGAAACCCACTGAGGTTTTGATATCGTATTCCATGCAACAACATACAAGTGCTACATTTTCAAATTCAGATTAGACGATTCTGTTGATTTGCAGAGGTCAAACTGTTCAAAATTCGTACTTGTTTGACTAACATTTTCTTTTAATCGAATATCAAAATATTGTACTTTTGTGGTTTGACTTGCAAGGAATTTGATTAACCATATTGCAATTATATGCTTCTTACATCAACGTAAATACCCCATTTTTAATCGCGTACTGAACGGCCTAATATTAATTCAAACTGTACACATTATGTTTAACATATAATCCTACCTTTGCTATAGATTCACCATTTTACTGACTTTAAATTTCTATCAAGTAAAATAATTGGTAAAAACGGTGATAATATTTTTTTTTGGATATTGATATGAAATGAAGTCCAATCATATAGATGTTATTATAATAAATTAAAAACCATGAAAATATCGATTCGGAAATTGGTAATCGTAAGAAAACCGAATGTCTTTTGAAACAGAATAACAACTTGATTTATTGTAATAAAAACTGGCATCATGTTTTCCGTGTTGCGTCAAGCGCATATAGATTGTAAGAAATTCAGATATTAAGTTTTTTGCTTGATTTCATCTTATAATAAGCGACAACATTAACAAATTTCCTTTTTAACTTGTACAGCACCCGACTTGTCAAAATGAATCAATGAAAAATATGAAGCGAACCCAGAAAAAGAAAATATTTCAAACAGAGGCGGAGTCAGGTTTACGTCCGAGGGGAGGGGGGGGGGGGGGGACAAATACCTGAGGTTGCCCAAATTTCTTACCAAGTTATGATATTTTTGCCCGAAAAACATGCCTTTGGAGCTGCGAGGGGGCGGGGAACCTCTCTGTCCCCTCTTAGGCTCCGCCACTGATTTCTAACATAAACTGAAATTATTGTGTCGATTGAAAGATTGTAAGTCCGAAATTTCAACCAGTTACTCTAATGATTGTGTTTTTAATCAATTAATATGGTGTGCTTTGTATTTGTCATTTGAATTTCAAACCCGTAAGACGCGAATGAGTAAGCACTATATGGAGGGTTGATAAGATCAGACACCGAATTATTAAGAAGGGTTTTATCTTTCAGGACTGTTAAACAAGTTCTCATCGTAACCGTCTCTTTTAGATAAATAAGTAAATATTTTTCACCCACATTATCTGAGTGAAACTGAATTTAAAGAAAGGCAGCTAGAAACTGGCAGCATCTGGGAGAATTTAGTCAATCGCTGGATTAAGTCAACCTGAACGCATCGACGACAACAATATCGCCGTTACCACCGGTTGCTGGCGATCTACTTTGTAGCATTAATTGGATTTTGGCGTCGATCCTAGCGGTCTACTATTCAGCTACATAAACATTAAATGAATCGAGAAACGAAATTGAGATAACTACCGTTGGTTACTGCAATTATTTTAAAGATATAAAATATGTTCAGTAAAGTTAATATAGCCTTGGGAAATTGAAGTGGCTTTAAAATCTTTAATGCAATTAGTAAGCTTGTGGGTTTTTGCAACATAATAATGAAATTGTGATAAAAGCCTCTTGAGCGTAGAAGATAAGTGGAGAAGAAAAAAAAGGCAATAAATGAATGACTCTTTTATCTGAATAATTTGCTAGGTTTTTAGAAGAGATTGGAGTGGTAAGAAATCGATCCATGTTGACACAAAATGACGAAACAGTCGTTCACAGCATCTTTAGATAAATTCACAAAGTAAATCAATAATTACATGAAGCGTGGATAACTCAATTCTCTTAGCTCTATAGAAAATACAGATAAGCTAGTTTATTCAAATGCAAAACTTCTGATATATACGGTATGGTGTTACTGTGGGTCATGATTTAGTCAATCAAAATACAGTGTAAGACCATAACGGAATATTACAAGAATTGTAACAAATTTCGCATTCAATCAATCGAGGAAACCAGAGCAAATTGTATACATATATCATAGCTTATCTGTAATCTCCACAAGTTAGTTATGTTCCAGACTTCTATTTAAGCTGTATAGCATCTCAGTTTGGTAGTCAAATGACCGCATATCCGATCCAATATTTCCTTTGATTAGCCAAAGTTAAAATTTATCACGATCATCTGCAAATCAAATCAAATTGTATATTTTTCGTGATTTCTTTTTTTGGCCAAAACTAGAAATATACTGCGATACACGCGGGTTTCTATAACCGAACTAACGTCATTGGCAAGATCTGAAGTCTACAACTAGAAACCTTTAGAATTGCATGAGATGCGAATCTAAATTAAATTTGATTAGCCAAAACTAAATCTAATCAAAAATTCTATCTTAATTGAACCCTATAATGTAATTTATAACACTAATATAAACCTTACAATTTCTTACAAATCAAATTGATTACAAAATATAAACGTTTAATCTTTCGTTAACTTGTCTGAAATTATGATTGCACATTTGCTGAAACTTAATGCTAATAATCAACTGTGAAATCATATAAATTATTATTAATGTCCAATTTCAGTATTATGAGAAGTAATGCTACAGACTGTCAACGACATTTAAACGTCATGATTATATGACATGTGCTGTCTTCTTATATCTGTACAGTTGAAGAAAAAACTGAGCTGTTTCCTTGAGACTGACAGAATCTGAGTGCAACTAACGACATTTTATCATTTGTTGGATTCAGTCCACCTGAGCACACCGACAACTGACAAATTACAGTCAACGTCAGATCCTCATATTCTACCTTTCGCCATTTTTTTTATATCATCGACCTGACCGGTAGAAATCGGCAACGATCCAGTTGCATAACGATAAAGCGAAAAAAGATAAAAACTGTTGGTTTTGCTCATATCCACTGTCACGAAACTGGTGGGATGCATGAACCTGAGTAGTTATTAATTTAAAGGGACAAGTGAGCCATTTTTTTTTTGACAAATCATATCTTAGTCTCAGAAACGGGAATTTTTAAGCTAACTTAATCAGTAATAGTGCTAACAGCTCACGTTAGAAATTCGAGTCTTCAAACCCATGTATGTCTAGAATTATCTGCGTTTGAAAGTTAAAAAAGGTAGTCGACTTTTTTTGAAACATTGCCATATATAGAAATAACATCTATATACATGGGAAAATAAATTCCTAGTTTGAGATATTTTTGGAGGAAATGTGCGATTTTCATATATTTCTAGTACTTCTGAAGACTATCTACTTACATATATACAAGACTCACATCAAATCTTCAAAATGACCTAATTTAGTAATACAATAATACCAAACAAGAGATATTTGATAACATCAAATTATGCCGATATATTTAACTGCGAAAGAAATATCGAAATCAGTTAACAGTCACAAAAATTGGCCGTAAAGAATATCATAAAAAGTTAATTCCACGTCAAGTCTTTGATTACTATGATATAATGATATGATAGAATGATAGCCTGATAAAATTTCTCTACTAGTCATTAGTTTAATTCTACAGTTACCAATAAGTGTAGAGTTTAGAACTATTTAATATCTACAGATATGAAACTCGGCTATTCTGATTACCAGATATAGGATCTTAAAATGACAACCTCAGCGTAATCTTTTGGTTGGATTTTGAGATAAATTGCTAGAAATATGATCTAGGCTGATTTCTCTGGCTGTTTGAAATAATCAATAACATGAGCAATAGTAATTTGAAAGTTGGGACCACTGTTCGTCTTAGAATAAAACAATAGTACCTCCTTGTTCAGAAGTTCAGTAGCAGTGACATACTTTTCGCTGCTCCTCTCTTTAGAGTTTCTTAATTCATGATACATGCTTTTCTTCTTTACGTCACTGTTATTAAAGCATTAAATTCGAAATAAAAAATAAAAAAATAGCTTTAGAGGAAACTTTATCAGAAAGGTTTTCATGCAAAAGTGTTTTCCTTGAGACTATTTGGACGCCCAACAGCACTTGTAGGAAATTTCAGAATTCAGATTCGGTAATAGAGTAAACTTGTTTATCATTCTTATTATTCAACCGTATTGAAGAATTTGTGATATAAATTGCAATCGTGATAAAATATAAATAAAGAATCGTGATTTCCAATATCTTAAACTGATGAATTCATTTAATAATCAAATTGCGTAAAAGACTTTAGCATCATTACACAAGTACTAAGGAGAACCTTATGGTCGGTTAACACTGTTTGTCTTTGTAGAATTAATTTTGTCGGTGTATTTTATACAGATTTTCTTCGTTATTCTGGAATATTTGTAAATGTGTAACCTATTTAGCACTGAAAGAACACCGCCATGGTCTTCTGATAGACAATTTGTTAGTCTGTTGTTCAAAACCAATTTATATTTGATCTCTTGATTAAGACCGATTTATTTAGTCTGCTGTTCAAAAACCCTTTGTTTGGTCTGCTGTTTCAAAAAAACATTTTGGTCTGCTCTTCAAAAACATCTTTTGGTCTGCTGTTTGAAAACAACATTTTGGTCTGCTGTTCAGGAACAGTTTTGATTGTCTGCTGTTTAGACACAATAATGATATACTGCTGTTACAGAAAGATGTTGTTGTTCAAGAGCAATTTTACAAATGTTGTTTTTCAGTTTTTCAGTCTGCTGATGATGAACAATTGTTGATCTGCTGCCCAAGACCAACTACTTTTTGGTGTGATGTTCATGAACAATTTTCTGGTCTGTTGTTCAGGGACAGTTTTGATGGTCTGCTGTTCAAGAACAATAATGATATCCTGCTGTTAATTAAATTACCATTTTTAAGAACAATGTTTTTTTGTCTGCTGTTCAAGACTAATTTTTCTTTTCTGCTATCAAGAAATAATTTTCTTGATCTACTACCGATGAACAATTGTTTTTGGTCTTTTATTCAAGGGCCATCTGCTGTTCAGGAGCATGTTGTTTAAGTCTTCTGTTCATGAATAATTATGTAATATTGGTGTTCAAGGACAATTTTGTTGGTTATAAATGAAAGTATGTTCTTCTTCGATCAATTGAAGCTATTTGTCTATGGAAGCAACTGTCATTAGTGTTGAAGAATTAAAGTAGAAATTGTAAGTTCTCTCGACGTTCTGGAACATGTAACTTGATTGATTATAGTTAAATTCATAAAGGTTGCATAGTGTTAAGCAAAAACTATAACCAGAATACATTTCAAAAAGAAATAAAGCAAGTAGTGACTAATGAAAACTGACAGAAAATTTCCAAGTTCAAAAGATTCTATTAAACAAGTTTTTCTTAGTAGAAAATTGGATTCTGTAAATAAAGTATCAGTAAAAGAGGATTTTTCCCAGTTGGAGATACGGAGACAATTATCTGAACTGACATAACCTATCACTTTTCCCTTTTCTTTACTCTAACCTCGGAGTAGAGATGTCATTGATAATGAATGATTACTGGTAAAAAAATCAATGAGAAAAACAAATCAGCTGTATTAATGACAAGAAATAACCTATTAGTTTTACCTCCAGTATTGTCAACATGAAACCAATTTATTTTCCTTTATTTATTAATTACCCTTGTCAATTATTGTATTATCTAGGGACAAGTATAATAACTTCTAGTATATAATTCCTTCCATAGTCCATATCATGTTAGTTATAATCGTATGGATTTAGACTATTGTTATTTTATCACTATCAAAAATAACTCGAGACAGTCACAATGATAGCATCACATCAATCAAATACCATCAGATTTGTAGTTTTTGTTGAGATAATGGGAAATAAAATAGTGTCTAATGTTCTTGTATCCTGCGGAAAACAGCAAAAATGGCCATATCTTTTTCGGAGAATGGCACAACCTTATCTTGGGGAGACGCACTGTTGATTTAATTCCATCATTTTGCGGTTGTCCAGTTCTAAGGACAACTTATTCATTTTCTATATTGATACATTCTACGTCACTGGAACTGTTTCACCAGAGCAGTCATTTTAATCATTGTTTTAGATTTCTGTTGTTATCAAGAGATACAGTAAATAATTATTCTGGCATGAAATGACTTCAGCATATCTAAACAATTACCCTATTCCTAATACAAATGACTTTGATTTACGTAGAAATTAGCTGTTGATTAAATGTGTGATTTTATTTCTTTTCCGACATCCTGCCCTTCATTATTACAACCAACCTGCTACTTATGGCTTACACATTACAGGAAATTAAAGAACTTGACCACATCTCACATTCTACTGTAACAGACATATTGAGACATGGCAAGACTTAGTTCATGCTGTAATATCCGCCAGTTAACTTTATTGCTTGGTTTCTATGCACACGACCAATATTTGTCCAACTGCTTTATGTGTCCGTTTAATCTTTATGTGGTACTTGGGTTGATACCTGATAAAGCCTGTTTTCATTACAAAACAGAGAAGACACACCAATGACGTTAAGGTGATTGTGATCATGGTTTAACCAAGAAAGAACAATCTTCAAGTCTTCATGAATACAGTAAATTGGACTGCTGTTGTGTTCACTGGATGCTACACAAACAACAGGCATGACCAAAATCCAGTTTTCAGTCTGCCCCCGGTCTACCAGTGAATCGTGGGATGTAAGAATAATCTAACCATTGCAGTTGCCAATAGCTCCAACCCGTTCTATCGGGCGAAGCTATAGGTGAAAATGTCGGAACAATTTATGAATATAGGATTGTGTCATTTAACCGAGAGGTTTAACCACTGACTTGGTAAATGCGCATCTGCTCAAAGTACGTGTTGACGCTTTGTTTATATTATTAATATTAATAATTTCAAGTGACAGATTTTAAAAGCTAACGTGTGGCATAACAGAGAATAAATATTTGTAATTTACACTGAAACAAAATGACATGCGAAAGCTTTTAACAAACTTAAAAGTACTATTATAGATTCACACTAACAAGACTTTTAGTACTATACTAGTTTTATACAATTATTGGTCATCATACAAGAACCCCTTTTGCTGATTATATCTGTTATAATAGATGAATTTTGAAATATTGTTATCCGGGAAGGGGCTAGGTGTATGTTCTATGTGGATCAATGACAATCTCAAGCCTTTTTTGAAAGAATGTTAAACATTTCTCCATGAAAGAATTGAGAGGTCATTTTACGTTTATTGCAATTATATCGAATGACTAATTTACATACATTTGATGGCTCAGATTTTTTACGCTTATTCTTAAAATGGAAGAAACAGAAATAATTGACCAAGTTGCTATTAAATAACAGCTGATACTATCAGTAATATTCATACTAGGATCTATTCCTTTATGTCTTATGAATATTCTTCTTTTAGAATACCAATAGTTAGACTATAGACGCCCAGATTTGCTGACCATAGTCAGAAAGATTTATTAGTGTACGAACAGCCTGAATAAACCTAATCAAGTCAACATTTAACTTTAGTCCGAGAAATTAACTATGTTTGGCAGAGGCTTAGTATCCGATCTTCTCCCATACTTCGCTTTGATCTTAAACTGTAACTAAACTTAAAAAATTGTGGGCTCCAAATACATAATGATTACCGTCAAGGCAGTTTCGTTTTTCATTCAATAGTAATGTTTTTTAAACGAATGACACAACAAATCACATCTGAGTTGCAATAGTTCAATACAATGGTTATCTATCTGTATATAACTACATTTTGAATACAGACACGACAACTCGTGCTGGTAGATTATAATGTTCTGACTATCTTTAATGCCATGGACATTGTCAAGGCTTTTGATCTGGTTACGTTAGATGAATTACTGGAGCATTAAGTTATATAGACCAGCTAGTAGGTGGGATAACTAGATTCTAAGTACAGATTGACATTCTCCATACCATCTTGGCCAGATAACGACCAATAAATCTAAACCAACCGATTTCAGTATCATCAAACAGACCAATTTGTTTTCTTAACAGTTTAAATGCGACAGACGACATCTTAAAGAACCCAAGCTTTCGTTTCCATTCCATCACTTTATTTTAATTCCAATTTAAACATGGTCCTGATATTTCATTACAAGATTGAATACCATCCGCATTATGGTGACTTGAAAATAAGAGTACCTTTATGCAATCAATGTTCATCTAATTCATAACAATCTAAACATAGCTGCTATATCTAAATCTCGACAATATTCAAATTACACCATTATACTTAGTGAAACCCGTTGTAAAAATCATTGACATTATAGTGATTAAACAATGGTTCACCAGCTTGTTAATCTCAAGTGTTGAAGATAGGTTCAAAGTACCGTTTAACATTAAATGACCTCTAAGCAAATAGAATGCTTCATAGAATAACACTTAAAAAATCTTAAGGCGTAAAATTCAAATTCCAATCGCGTCTCTGATCACTAATTTTTATATAAATATTTTTGAGTACATTTCCTTAAAAATCTATTATCAATTGTTTTTCCATAAAACAATTTTCCAGTCATTGATTTCAATTCCTATTACTATACTAGTGGGAATTGTAAAAATATAATCAACAATTTGTAGTCAAGTTTAAATCAAGCGAAATGAATTAGCTTCAACAATGTGATTATAGATAATTCGACGACACAATGGAGGCTGAATATTACTATACGATTATCATATTTACATCTTCTTGTATCCACGCAATACAAGTAACTACAAAATATGTAAGTAAAAATGTACATCGAAAAATGGCAAATTCTTACAAAAAGTAAAAAATTCGTTTATTAGGTGATTTTGCCTAGTCAGGTTTGATGACAGGACAAATCTCGTGAATTCCGTGAGTAGGTACTGTCAGTCAGCTGACAAATCCAATAAACGATAGATTCTTGTTTTTTTTTTTATCATTGTAAATGGACAGTCTCTCATGCAGGCTTCACACTGTCCCGATATGGACACCAGATGGCCATACGAATAAGGAAAGTTGAATTTAGCTAGGACAGCAGCCAATCTAAGGCCGAAGTTAGTACGATAACACCAGAACCGCACATGAAGAAGGCTACAGGACGTCATATTAGGAATTGAAATGAAATAAGTGCAGTTAACGTCCAAATTTGTCTGTACCGGGCTTATACGGAAGGCACGTCATAATACGAGTACGATGTGTTCGAATTTGGTCAAAAAGGCTTCGCGTGACTTGTCGATGGTATAAAACTTTCAGCCGACCGTGGACGCAGACTGTAGAATAGTCAGCAACAACCAAGGAATTGGTGGTCCTATCGTGATGTCATCGCACTATGATACGGTGGATCCACGATGGATCCGCGACAGTGTGACGTGTGAGCATCTGGTGTCAATTTGGTTTCATTACCATATAAGACACTTCTTGTACTATGTATGAATTGTACTATCTACCTACACATTGGCTTTGGAAATAGTAAATTTGCTTGGACCTATTGATTATTCTGTACAGATAGTTAATCAGGACAAGCACTTTCATGACACTTCCGGTTGGTCAACTTATGGCAGTTCTTAGCTAATCAGGAGACGAATTGAAAAGTACAGTAAGATTACGCCTGATCAGAATATTGTCAATAATTTCCTTAATGTCTTATAACTAATATTATGGAAAATGTCTGTGAAGTATCGACACATTAGTTGGTCAACCAACTGTATGTCATTGCAGTAGCTCATAGTGTATTTCAACCTCCTAACGAAAAATTGGATCTTGTTAATGACAATCACCTAACTTTGGGTTACATGTTTATACTAAAATATACTTCTAAACAATAGTTCTGTGATTTACGTCAGCTATCTGTTAAAAATGATGGTGGTAATTTAACTTTAAAGGGGCATTACGACTTTTTTGCTCACAATCATAAGAACTATACACCAAAATACAGAGAAATGTGTCCCGTAACTAGTACACTCCGTTTTTAATTTACCCTTTTAAAACAAATTCTGTTTGATCAAGTAGATACATAGATGAAAATATTTCTGGTATAATGTATAACGTTTTGAAAATTTTGCATACTGCCCCTTTAAATATAAGCAATATGGTAGGGAAGCCAATCAAATTTCTTTCATGTGTGAAATGCTTTGATTAACATAAATAGCACTCAATAACATAAGCCCTTGTATTTTGAGATGTTCCTATTGGAATTAAGTCTTATAACGGATTAAAAAAACTGAATTCTCATGATCTCAAATAGAAATAGAAAAAGTCGGTCAATAAGAAGAAATATGATTTCTCTGCAATTTACATCATAAATAATAAAAACCCTATCCATAATCTATTTCTGAAATAACGCAGGTTTATAACCGAGGCAGTTTATAAGAAACGTATCACATCTGTAGTTCAATGAATACAAGTTATAGCTCATGGCATAATGGAAGAATTAAATTTATGGCCACAAATTGTACGTGAAGTCTTGTACTTTTCTTTGACAGAAATTATGGTGACACATGTACAGTTATGTTAATTCATTAATAGTTATTATGGCCCTTCGACCTCAACATTTGATATTTTCTCAAGGATGTGTCTATCTTTTAATGAAAGTTTATAAATTCTTATAATAGCATAGCAAATTATATCTTTCATAAATTCTTTTATTGATCCATGTGACCGTTCATAGCATAGCCATCACAACTGGAGTCAGATATCGTGTCATGTTATGCTAAAGATAGATTCAGATAATTCAATCTTGATATTCATTTTGAGAAACAGTTTTTGGTGCACAAATAATTTATTGAAAAGTCTCTTATGGCTTCGTCATATGCTTTTTTCCTGTTCTTGCCCATTTTTAGGACCTTTTTATGATATTTCTTATCGAGTTACCCAAAAAATAACAACACATTTTGTCGTGAGTTTTTGCAAAGTTGTAAAGCCTACTGAGATAGAGTATGGACTGGTCTCTTAATAAGTAAATGTCTTTATCAACTCATTAATGTTTCAGATTTGTATAGATCTGGTATTGCCAGATTTCATTACAGGTTTATTTTGTCATTTTCTAAATTGCGCAACAATATATTTCCAAATCTAGATGCAGATATTGATATGGAATCAATCATCCAACCATAGAGTTTACTCAACCAACTATTATCCAACCAATTTCAATGATCAACGTTGATACGGAAATCATTTCCACCATACCTTTAAACACTAATCTGGTTTTTCAATTGTCTGAGAAGAGAATCAAATTAAGTTAAGGGGTTAGTATTGGTTCACTTTCTATTAGATTACAGAGCTGAAGATGCGTTATATTAAACTTGGCCCTATCTTTATTCATCGATATCAAATTGAAAGTAGACTTGCTATACAGATCGACCTTAACACGATTACAAATTTGTCATTGGATATATAAACCAAACCCTGAACCAAATCTACTTAGATACCATTGATTCATTCATTTCACGTCCTTTCAAGAAACCTGCGAAGCCAGAACTGACAGTGGACGATTACTTAGGCTTGTCTAGACAATTCATAATCTTGCTTTATATTTTCAAGACATATTCTTATCTCTATTATCACGTTATCGTCCGAGCAGAAGTCCTGGAAGCGTTAGCTTTAATAAGAATTTTTTTTTTCCAAGACCATTTATAATCACAATTATTATTGCTATTGTGCTGATGATGTGCTAATGTTGCAGTAATCTGCATTCCTCCCATCACGCCAACACTTTTGAAAGTTTCAAACCATCTGTTGGTACTTTGGTACTTATGTATCACGCGGATAATTATGATCATTGTATCGTTTTAGTCCTCTTATTAACAAAGGATATCCTTAGGAACCAAGAAAGATGTTTTTATCAAGGACTTGCGTTCATTTTTCCAAACGTATTTTTTACTTATTCGACGTCTCCGAAACAGAAGATTCTGCTAAGAAGTACTCCATTCTTGAACCGTTTCATGTCTTGAACGATGCCATAGTTTGATGGCACTAGATCTAAAGTGGCGACTATAGTCTAGAAGTTGACAATAAACTAATTTTAGAATACCGAGTTCTGTAGAGAAAAACATGATCACTACCAACATAACTTCTTTGTCAACACTTTCCTTACATTCCAAGCAATTGAAAAGGCCAATTAATTGCACGAGTGTGATAAATATTCAACTGAATTCTTTTTTCTGTTGTACTTGAATGACTTCTCAATTAAGAAAGATATTTCTACCAAATTAGTTATTTTTTTCCCTGGAACGTGCTGAAGAACTTGTTTGCCTTTTCAGATTATTTTCAATAAGTGCAGCATTGATCATATACACAGTATGACTGGAAAAGCTTCAGATATGAAACACGGCAGTGAAAGCATTCATCGTATATAAAAATTGGATCATTATATAATAGGTGGTCCTTGACCAAAGTTGTGGGACCCGCAAGGAAGCATAAAGGAATGGAACTGAAAAACTCAAACATGCCAAATTGCTTACTGCTTTCCAAAATGAATGCACTTTAGTAACAACAGGTCATTTCAAGATTTTATGGCTAGGACTCAGATCATGGTAGACCACAAATTTTTGACTAACGATCTGTTTGAGACATCGAATCCATTAATAAAATATCCTTCATAATAAAGACCGATAGCTTTGTGTTCTGTCTGGTCGTTATTTGAATAAATTTTGTTTTTACAATAACAGATGAGCCATATAATCTTCTATCTTATTATTCAGTTCATGTGACTATGTTTGTATTAGAGAGGTTATATTTTATCAGTAGAGAACAGCGAGTGTCTATTAGATGTCTCTACAAACTGTCGAGATTCCTGCAAGATACTATCATATTGTCAATCTCCTTGAGTAGAAAATATCAGAGATGGAGGATATCATCTGGAATACTGTCTAGATATTTCTTATAGATATTCCTCCTAATCGCTGATATTCGTGATAGAGACATACACGATATTTGATATTACGATGTGTCTATTTTATGACTTTGGTTTTTTCTAAATTTTCTAATAATTGTTATAACAAGAAGGTTACTGACAGCGTTGATCTTAATTAGTGTCAAAATATAAAAAGGTCTAAAGTGTAAAAGCTACTTTTTCATTTTTCACAGAGAGTTCTACTGTCTTGTTGTACGAATGCATTCTGAAAGATTCGTATAGAATGTGGTCCAATCAAAATATAGTGCCCATTTTTAAAAAGGTTGTCTTTGGGTTTATTTGAATTTGACCGTTCCTTCAGTCTTAACTTTCGTTATGGTTTTTTCTGATTGTGTGATCTTATGATATCAAATAGTACCATTTATCAGGATCAACTAGACATAAAGATTTATTAATGAGATACATGCCATTTATTTGATGGTATTGTTCTGAATATACTCTTTCTCATAATGTAATGTCGTTAAATAATGCTGTGGATTAGAAGCTATTTTCATCCTCTTCCTTTTTTATCTTAAATTTCTTACTAAGGTGATGCCATGTTGTTATGGTTTGATACACAGGGTTGATATGATTTGTTTTTGACACTAATCCGTGTTTCAAGATAGGCTAACTTACTTTGTTTCTATGGAGGATGACCATTTACCTCTTTTGGAATTAACTGTTATATTCTTGGCTTATTTATGGAATATACAACAACCTATAAAATGTTCAGTCTGGTACTTTATTTCCTAGACATAAAGATGGCTGGGTCATTTCTTTTCTTTTGTAATTCTGATGATGTTTACTATTAAAAGTTGAAAAATCTCCAAGTTATTCCTAAGAGATGTATTTTATTTTCTCTATAAATCTCCAAGAGTTAGTTAGTAGGCGACTAGTAGGTAGAATTACGTGTTTAATTGCTGTTTTATTGAGCTCTAGAGATGGTATTGTGTCTCGGTATAATTTCAAATCTAACATCAAAATAATCTGATGTCGTCGCTTCAGATTGTTCTCTTAGCGTAACAGAAACATAGAAAAATGAATGATAAGGATGCAAATGGGATTTTACGTCCAACTCAGTGGGCAAAAAGACAACACCGCCGCAAAGGGCATTGTGATAGGATAGCGACATTAGCCTAATCATTTTCCATTTTACCTTAATAATTGAGGGATTTTTAACAGTCTTAAATGAAGTTTACCAATACAGCGATAAGACACTTCTCTGTGACCATGTCATGGCCAAGGGACTCGCGTATATGAGAATCTGCTGTTTGTGTACTTTTCCATAACACGCATCGTCTAAAACCTCATCTTATGCAAGTCATAGGCAGTTTCCTATCATACACACTGTATCCCGAATGCGAACGTTCATTTTATGCATGACACATTAGGAAGAGTGTTAATAGTTCAATAATAATCCCAATACCGGAAATTAATTCAATAAGCAAGATTAAATTACGAGAACATTCTGTGAATGGAATTTTTATCCCATAAATTTTACTGTTTCACATATTTCAATTGAAATGTAGTCGTGAAGAAGAAGAATACTATATATCATGATTTAACTTGCTAATAAATAAAATTATATATATTGAGAATAATCCTAAAATCTTGATTAACTATCGTCACTTTAGCAGAATGTTTTAATGTAATTGTACACAAACCAATTCTCTCTAAAAATTGAATTGGAAAAGTGAAAGGCCTTCATGCTCTTAACATCAAAATATCATCTGGTATCACGATAATTCGATCTGTTAAGCAAAGTTTTGATATGTATAGACTGGTTATACAAAGCATGTACATGTGTCATAACAACCTTATTGATCTGAAAGTCTTCATTCCCCGGGGACACTGTTGTTTATCTGCACCGGTCCAATGGGTTATAATATATAGATCAAAGGGAACAATATTGTTTCATATGATATTTGTCCGGTATCTTGGTTAACCCTGTAACCATGCCAGGTTCTGGCCTCTTATCAACAGTCCTGGTATCTTGGTTCGTAAAGGTTTCACGTAAAGTACTTAAAAAATTCAAGAATTCTTAATTTAGAAGTCCAAACATAACTGACTAATCATCAATAACTATTTGGATCAGGATGTTTTGACACGCTTACTGGCCACAAAATACTGGAAATATCAAAATTTCATGAAAGATTTTGAAGCAGGTAATAGTAAAGTTGTGGTTCCGGTTTCATCTGGATTAAAACGATACCATGCCCATTCTAAAAAATCATAGTATTACGATGCTTTGTTGTTAAAACATCACATCATTAACTATGTGGACTCTTCTAAAAGAATTCCGTGTCCCAAAGGCAGAATTAGAAATAAAATAAATGCATGCATTTTGTGAAAGTTTGTTTTTATCGTAAATGTTCGACATAAACTAATCTTTCAATTAATAACGCCTGCAATTGACTAATGGTTTTTATCAGCATTTTTGAAATTATCCGCCATATCAATCTTAGTTGGTTGTAAGGTTAGACAAATTTTTATAGATTAGTCCATATTCATTGTTCAGCAATTCATTTGACTTGTCTATTTCAGAGACAGGTGCTATCAGTTTAAAAGGACCAAGTTGCTGGCAGGTATACTAGTGTTACTGACAGATATATTACAACTAACGGTAATTGTGTTAGAAAAACTGTGATATTGACATTCTAATCAATTTCGAAACCCTAGCATAGCAAACCAAATTATTTTCAATCTGGTTTTTACTCAACTTCCCTAGTCAATGCTCTCTAGTATACCGTCTAACTACTTAGGCAGCAGTAAATTAACCTGCCCTTATACATTCAGTTAAGGGCAACATTCTGGCAGAAAGAAATCTTTGTGTTAACTCAAATCGTATATATACTTCATACTAATTAGTATATGTAGTACTGAACATTTTGAAAAACTAAGAAAAAATTTCATAGCTTTAAAGTTAGGACCTCGTACGTGTCAATGTCATGGACACGTTTCATGTATAGAGATAAAAGTGCAACATTTTTCTAGTTGACTGTAGTAGAGTAGAATTATCCTTATTATAAATTTAAAGATCTAGTGTTCATCTTTATTTAAAAATACGTATAGAACGTAAACCATCCTCGAATATAACTTTCTTAATCAAACAGTTGATTCTTCCACAGTTTCAGCTTTTATTCTGCCACAAATAAGTTGCTTCAATTTTCAGACATTTAGTCACTGTGATTATTCATAAGATCAAACAGTGTGTAAGAATATACATTAATAAATAATTCAATATCTTGTCCTCGCATCTGATTGGAAAGTTTCCAGACACATGGTGATTTAAATATTGAACGTACAATGTCAAATAACAAGCACATAAACAAAAGGCGACTCTAATAGAAAACCCGGGGGTCCTTAGCTACATACAACCATTTCAGTAGGCATCGAAACTTTCATTAAAAGAAATAAATATATCAAGAGGCAGAATGATAAAATCATATATCTTAAGAAACGTGCACAGAGTGACGAAATCATAGAACTTAGGAAACGTTCACAAAATGACTAAATTATATACATCAGGATTTGCCCACAGAATCATTAAATCATAGAACTTAGGGAACGTCCACAGAATGATTAAATGACAGAACAGTCCAGTCCACAGAATGATAAAATCATAGAACTTAGGAAACGTTCACAAAATGACTATATCATATACCCCAGGATTCGCTCACAGAATGATTAAAACATATACCTCAGAATTCGCCCACAGAATGATAAAATGACAGAACTTATGACTCGTCCATAGAATGATACTTAGGAACTCATGTAACGTAGGAAACGTTCACAGATCCACTAAATCATAGAACTTATGTAACTTCCACGATCTGATAACTCAGTATGATAAAATCATAGAACTTCAGAAATGCCCATAGAATGATTAAATCATGGAACTAAGGAAACGTTCACAGATCTACTAAATCATGGAACTTATGAAACCTCCACGATCTGATAACTCTGTATGATAAAATCATAGAACTTCAGAAACGTCCATAGAATGATTAAATCATGGAACTTAGGAAACGTTCACAGATCTACTAAATCATAGAACTTATGTAACTTCCACGATCTGATAACTCAGTATGATAAAATCATAGAACTTCAGAAATGCCCATAGAATGATTAAATCATGGAACTTAGGAAACGTTCACAGATCTACTAAATCATGGAACTTATGAAACCTCCACGATCTGATAACTCAGTATGATAAAATCATAGAACTTCAGAAACGTCCATAGAATGATTAAATCGTGGAACTTAGGAAACTTTCACAGATCTACTAAATCATGGAACTTATGAAACCTCCACGATCTGATAACCCAGGAAACGTCTTCAGTATGATAAAATCATGGAACTTAGGAAATGTCCACAGAATGATAAAATCATAGAACTTATGAAACGTCCACAGAATGATAAAATCCACAGTATGATAAAATCATAGAAATTAGGAAACCTCCACAGTATGATAAAATCATAGAAGTTAGGAAACCTCCACAGTATGATAAAATCCTCGGACTTAGGAATTGTCCACAGAATGATTCAACCATGAAACTAATGTTATTGTTGACACCAGACAAACCACTTAAAAACTATTCAAAAGAAAAATCGCTATGCTGTCAGAAACATTCTTCCGGCTGTAAGTTACTGGTAAATATGAGAGGCGTTTTTTCCTCTTATCGTCACATCCGGTCACGTCAACCATATCTAATGTAGCAACTTTCTGACGTGACAATGACTGTGTCTACAAAATGCTTTGATACATAAAAGTACATGTAGTCTCAATTGTCATTAATAGATTAGAGGTGTATTTCACTTAACCTTGGCGTAAGCGTTAGTATGTATGTTACTACTAGATCATCCTATAGTCTAGGCTGATTTACAATATCAAAATCAGAGAATTTTCGTTGCATATGGTTTCTCTATCGTTTTATTACATGTAAAGCAAACGTTAATTCACAAAATCAATTTTGAGTAACTTAATAACAAAACGTCGCCTATAAAGTAAATTCTTTATGAATTTCGATATTGATATATTTCTCATAGACATTTTCAATCTGGATTACATGTAATGACATTCTAACGTAATATTCTAACCAAAATTTAATTTCGTCTTGAAATTAATCATTTATTATTCATACAAACTTCTTTGAACTTGGTATATTTAATCTTCTTCAATAACGCAATTTTCTAGAAAAGTGAAATTTAATTAGCAATATACATGTTGGATATTACAAATTTCACACAGTTGTAAGAGCAATTTTCACCATTTTTTTCATTAACGGTTTGAACTACCCTTAATAAATGAACAGTAATAACTTTTAAGAAGGAACACACCAAAGAACGGATATATTCTTATTCTCAAGTAGTATCGTTATTGCAATCTAAAATATCTAGTAACAGTTTCTATGAGATCATGGAAGCTTTTGCCTGTTTTACTTACACAAGTTTCGGGTTGGATTCCATTGAAGATGGCCCAGACGTCGGATTTTACTTCTGGAAAACGATAGCAATTGTTTAAATCAAGTTCAATCAGCTGGTAAAATGTGGTTTCCTCTTATGGTTCAATAACTTAAGTTGGCATAATATTCATTTCAACAAATTTGCTTTGGCTGATATGTGTAATATATACCGATAATGACAAGTGTAAAATAAAGTAAATTACATTACGTTTGGCAAGATTTCCTGGTCTATGTTTCGATTATCTGTTAGAATATAAAACTTAAAGCGTGTTTAGACATAGTAATCTAATAATAATCGATATTATGGTACATTAAACATCATTTTAACATTGAAATTCTAGTCAGCCTACTTCATATATCATTTTTATCGCTAAAATATCTTCTTTTATTTTCTCTTAAACCCTTCAATAATTCCACCCTTTTTAAACATTCAAGTAGGTAAGCTATCGATTTTACATTTCTTGATTTTAAAGACGATTTAAAATTCCAGACAATAATGTACTTTTTATGTTTACAATAATCTCGAATACACTTATCTGTCGTACAAGGTTACCATAATGTTGCTTCAAATTGTTTCATACGATCAGGAACGAAATTTGTTAGCAAGCAAACCTTTAGAATATTTAGAGACCATTAGAGAGAAGGAAGTTAAGAAATACACAACGATAGTATGCTCCAAGATTGCCAAGATGGAAGATTGGGAACAGTTTTTAATGCAATTCGAGTACCATGTTAATATAATCAAATTATAAACATTTATTCTAGCGTCTTCATCCTTAGTTTTAGATCATTCCAAATTTTCACGCATAGCACATTTGCAATATTTGCTATTCCATATAAATTTCACCGGAAATGACGTCTCCAATTGATTAAGTTGATGGTGTTCTTGTTTTTTTTTTGTTTTTTTTTTTTTTTTTTTATCTTAAACTAATATTCAGTACTTTAATCTGAAGCAAGAGTGTAGGACGCAAAACTAAATTTAAACTTGATATCCGTCACTTCGTCAAACATCAAAATATTCATGTCACGAGAGAAGCGAGTACCTCTAAGAGATTGACGATGTTCTCAAGATAAAACTCTAATGCATAATGCGACTATTTAATGGCCATCGGCTAAAATAGACTAAATAACATCATGTATCATACGTCATTGATTTAATGTCAAAATAATACAAGTTAGCTTTCATTTTATTTTCTAAGACATGCTTTAAGGCAAGTCAACACCATACGACGCCAATTTCTTCTTTAGCTCGACAACACAATAGCTTCAAGCTTTTATATTCTAGAAATGATGAAAGGCTTCTTTTCTTCTCAAAGGACAGAGAGGTCTTTATCTCGCAAAGGAATTTCTTTGTGAATCATGATATATAATAGTCATGTATGGTTAATTTTAGAGAAGCTTGACGCAGTTGATGTACAATAGATAAATTGTATGACATTGGCATAGCTGGTCTTGAACTGGGATGGTTCATTTCTAAACGTTGGTTGGACGGTACATTTTGATGGGAAGCAAAGTGGAATAGATAATGGACCTTTATGGCATCTGTACATTACTAAGGTTTTACAGCCAACCCTCACAAAAAATGTTAGAGATAAAATTTCATATGTATTTTAATATCTAATGGCTTAAAGTGCTTTTTGGAAATCAAAGCAACAACACTTACACATACATGTACATTTATATCTTACTCTAAGCACCATATAAAATAATATACACTGTATTCTCCTTATCCATTTTCGAATGTGAGCTATCTGGAAAAAACAGAATCCTCGAACGCTGTACTTTTAAAATCATCCATCTTCAAATCAACATAAAACTGGCAGACCGTTTCTAATCTCATTTAAACAGTGTATTTAGAAATGGCAGCAATTCAAATCTTACTCGTCAGACTATGAATTAGATAAAATCATTGTTTTTCATTTCACAACAGGCCCAAAACAATTCAATAATCATAAAAAGAATTATCTTGGCTAAGATTTTTCCAACGTCAAATTTTCATGACATTTGTCTTAATAGATGTAAAGTAAAATTTCCAAGTAAGAATTAATGCTACGTAATGCATATATCTTTTACGCTTGTCTTATAATATTTTTTATGTGTTTAGCATTCAACTGTGTTTATACTAATTATATTTAGTCGTGTTTTTGTATATTGTAATTGTATTCAGCATTGTGGAGTACTTGATATCTATGTATGTAAATCTGTTTATATATTGGTGTAAATGTATATCTTTATGGTAGCCTTATTATTAACTTATGGTACATCTGTATTACAAATAATTTTATGTATATTTATTTTGTTCTGTTGTTTTATATATTTATATTGTAAAGATGTTAAGCATAATTAAATTATTGTTACGTATTTTGTATATTTACATTCCGCGCGTTGCGTTAAGTATAAAATATATATATTGCTGTGAAGTAGTTTGTATATATATAAATGTGATATAGGCCCATATTTACATCATCATGAAGATTTTTGTATATTTATATCGCTGCAGTGTGATATTAGTTACCAATTTCAGGTATGCACAGTCAATAAACATTATCTCTGTAATTAAACTATGATAATGTTAACCATGCATTATCAATCACTCGGCATAATATTGTTCACCTCACTCACTAGAACAGTTTTTATCTAGTCAGACAGGCTTAAATTTGATTAGCCATTTCGTCTATATAGTTTATATTGGACGATCATATTAACGTGAATAATGATTTGTCGTATCCAAGTGAATTCTAATTTATATCCAAATCTGTCTGGTTCCAATAAAACCAGGAAATTTCTGAGAATCACGTCTTCTGATTCCAATCACTGATCTCTCAATATGTTTTCATCGTTAAGGCATTTGTTGAGCAGACTGTCGTTAACCTTTTCTACCCTAATTTCTCTACATCTAATCATCGATGAAGCGTAAAGAATTCGTATTGATTCCAAGCTTTTCTTTGATTTCAACACATTACTGTAAGGTCAATTTACAGACGTTTAACTTGTTCTGTTGGAGCAATTCTTAGTCTTTCTCTATAGTTGAATCCCTGCTTTACTTCACATAGTTACACTATAGACAGTATAATGTACTATTTATTCATGCCTTATTATGTATTTTTTGTTGTTGAATTTGTAGTGAAATAGCTATATATATTATATTTTTATACTGCAGGTAAACCTATTTCCGCCCCTTCCTATTTTGCCTCTAAATAATTTCTACTATGGGAAGGGTGATGTGGGAATAACCCTATAAACCTTAATTGCTAAATATTCAGGACGCCTTTTTACTATCTGTCAAGATTTCATGCATTATTAGAAAGATATGGTGATGTATTAAAAATTTTACAATGTGCTTGGCTTTGATTTTCACTTTATGACCTTGTTATTATAGATATTCGATAGTACTCGTTAGATAAGGCTGTCATTATGAGAATGATTATGAGAAGTGAAACATTCCAATATTTGCTCTGTTGTCGCTGATAAAGACCTTTGTAACATTTAAAATGACACGAGATGTTGAGTAAATAATTCAGACTTCAATTAATTCTTTTGATGTTTTACATGTTACGTCTTTTCTTGAAAGTTTAAATAATGGATTACTTGATAGTGTTTATTAGAATTCCCACTGTATTTTATCGATCATTATGATTCGGATATAAACCAAATAAACTACACAATTGATATGAAAAAAGACGCATCCGTTAAAACAAATAAAAAAAACCCGGAAACTAGTAAATTTCTGTTGATCTATATTATAATATTTTACTGTTTCATTGAAAACGTCTACATTCATAGTAGCATTTTTAGTATTTTCATAAAATCATAAAATACATTATAACATAAGCCTTACATAAACCATTACCTCATGAGCATAGTATCGTAAACGAATATTCCTGTAAAAAAGGCAACATCAATTAACAAAACAAGTCAATGTGCATAGTGTACAGCAACAAACCTAAAACAAGTTTCATCACATCAACATCCACGTCAACGATCAACTGCCATCTTTTATAATATAAGTAGAGCGGCATAAGCGAAAAAGTCATCATATATTATTTGTGATACTATAAGCAGAGAAACATCAACGACAAGGTCATCATATATCATCTGTGATAATATAAGCAGAGAACCATTAACGAAAAGGTCATCATATATCATCTGTAATATCATAAGCAGAGCAACATCAACGAAAAGGTCATCATATATCATCTGTGATAATATAAGCAGAGAACCATCAACGACAAGGTCATCATATATCATCTGTGATAATATAAGCAGAGAACCATCAACGACAAGGTCATCATATATCATCTGTGATAATATAAGCAGAGAAACATCAACGACAAGGTCATCATATATCATCTGTGATAATATAAGCAGAGAACCATCAACGAAAAGGTCATCATATATCATCTGTGATAATATTAGCAGAGAACCATCAACGAAAAGGTCATCATATATCATCTGTAATATTATAAGCAGAGCAACATCAACGAAAAGGTCATCATATATCATCAGCCTGTAATATTATAAGTAGAGCAACATCAACGAAAAGGTCATCATATATCATCTGTAATATTATAAGTAGAGCAACATCAGCGAAAAGGTCATCGTATATCATCTGTAATATTATAAGCAGAGAAACATCAACGACAAGGTCATCATATATCATTTGTGATAATATAAGCAGAGAACCATCAACGAAAAGGTCATCATATATCATCTGTAATATTGTAAGCAGAGCAACATCAACGAAAAGGTCATCATATATCATCTGTAATATTATAAGTAGAGCAACATCAACGAAAAGGTCGTCATATATCATCTGTAATATTATAAGTAGAGCAACATCAGCGAAAAGGTCATCGTATATCATCTGTAATATTATAAGTAGAGTAACATCAACTAAAAGGTCATCATATATCATCTGTAATATTATAAGTAGAGCAACATCAGCGAAAAGGTCATCGTATATCATCTGTAATATTATAAGCAGAGAAACATCAACGACAAGGTCATCATATATCATCTGTGATAATATAAGCAGAGAACCATCAACGAAAAGGTCATCATATATCATCTGTAATATTGTAAGCAGAGCCACATCAACGAAAAGGTCATCATATATCATCTGTAATATTATAAGTAGAGCAACATCAGCGAAAAGGTCATCGTACATCATCTGTAATATTATAAGTAGAGCAACGTCAAAGAAAAGGTCATCATATATCATCTGTAATATTATAAGCAGAGTAACATCAACTAAAAGGTCATCATATATCATCTGTAATATTATAAGTAGAGCAACATCAGCGAAAAGGTCATCGTATATCATCTGTAATATTATAAGCAGAGAAACATCAACGACAAGGTCATCATATATCATCTGTGATAATATAAGCAGAGAACCATCAACGAAAAGGTCATCATATATCATCTGTAATATTGTAAGCAGAGCCACATCAACGAAAAGGTCATCATATATCATCTGTAATATTATAAGTAGAGCAACATCAGCGAAAAGGTCATCGTACATCATCTGTAATATTATAAGTAGAGCAACGTCAAAGAAAAGGTCATCATATATCATCTGTAATATTATAAGCAGAGTAACATCAACTAAAAGGTCATCATATATCATCTGTAATATTATAAGTAGAGCAAAAACGAAACTGTTAGGCCTATCACATAAATGAGTTGGATTTCATTCTGAACATTAAATGATGTAACCGCTTTATCCTTTTAAGAAATCAGACTAAAAAGTGTTAATTGACTTTATGGCAGGATATAAAGAGAGAAACTGAGAAATCTGTCTTCTAAATGGTATAAAAATTCAAGAGTCAGTTGATAAATGGGTTTTCTCGAGACGAATGTGGTTTGTTGTTAATGTAATATGGAAATCTGCGCTATAAACCTGGAATAAATATGATGTTTTAAGAATCTAATAAAAATCACAATGAGTATCAGTCATTTCTAAACAGCCATTTATAAGCAGTGATTCTCTAAGATTATACATTTCTTACCTCGCAATATTCATAACTGATCCAATTATCGTGAATAATAATGATATGAGGAATTATAACGTTTATTGTTATAGCTTTATAGTGGATGGTGATTTACATATTACGACAAGAGATCAACGTTTTAATTTAATGATTTTACACCGAAAGCCAGATATATTTATTTAAAGGGATTGTAAAGAGGTTTTTCAGTCTTTGTATAAGAATTGTAAAGAATTCACGTCTAGATCAGAAAAAGTAGTATATTATGAAAATATTGTGCCTTATTTTATCTCAAAATAAGATCGAAAAAGGCTTGAGGAATCTGATCATTGATTTTTGTGGATGATAGAACTCAATGTTATCGGCGTATCTATTTTTTCAGAATGAAAATCCTGTGTCCTGTTCGGCCGCTACAAATATATAAAATTACACTGGCGAAAGTGACGACAGGAAATCAGGTTGTTACCTTACTCGTTCACACAACAGATATTTTCATGACATCCTTGACTATGGTTTACTTCATTAAGTAGGGCATATATCTATACTCTGAAAATTGCATTGCATAGGTGGATTTTTAATCTTTTCGTGCAGAAGATAAGCTGTACTTTTGGTAATTCCTTTATATTAAATTCATTCTTTTTGTAATATATCGTTAAAACTTTGAGGTGAATCTATGAACTCTCACCGAACCATTTCGTTAGATCGACTTTATTTCTTAATGAAATATAAGAATTCGCAATTCCTACACATTCGATATGGTTTATGCCTCTTACGTGTGAGATGTACATTAAATATTAATAAATGTCCACTAATATAAACCCAGAACATTAAATAATATGTCTGTGATGCTCTACACTAATTTGTCAGATAATCAATAAAGTGGGTACATAAGAAACATAAAAAACTTAAATGTCATTTTATATCTTAAAATATCAAGTTAAATTACCTCTTAGATTTTAATCATGTCTGACAGGTTCTTTTTAAATGGAAAATTTATTAGATTTTATTGCTATTCCAGTGAGATCAACAACCAACAAAAAAGCATTTTCCTGCTGCCAAATTGGAAATGGGTTTGAGGATCTTACCGGACTTACAAAGACATGCAACAAGAGATATGATGCAAAAACAGGCAAAAACTGGTCATAATTTTTTGGGGATTTCCAAGACCCCGTCTGAATGTTAATCCCCAAGTAAGCCAACAGAGCTAACCTCAAGTGTTTCCTATTCAAACATTAGACTGAATACTTTCTGTGGAGTGAAATCTTTAATGAGTGTTGGAGAATATTTTTACCAATCTGATTACAATAAACTGTGACACCATCTTACCATCAACTATTACATACGACTTAAAGAATATAATATGTTCTTATGCTAATAATAAAAATGTTCGTTATTGTTGCAACATGCAGAAATATAGAAAGTAAAGAATTCTCTCAACCACGCTACATCCTATCACTTTCAACCATACTGTGAAGGATTTTCTCTGTTGCTCGAATTTAAATGATAAATGTTAAGCTAATGTCTTATAAGACGCAATACATCAACATTCAAATCTAATTGAAAAAATAACTTGAACGCCTATATGCTGTAACATTCGTAATTTTAAATACGTTTTTGCAATTTCGAGTAGAAGGGAACTATCTTAAACTGAAAATAACTCTTTTAAGAAGCTGAAATGAGATATCAAATACGTATGTAAGGTCTGTACAAAATCCTTTAAATTCGTCCTACATTGGTTTGATGGAGATTCCTAGTCTCGACCAGACGAATAATCTAAGATTATCATAGCTCACACATAGGCCTACTTAATATATCAAACAATGTGAAACAATTTCATTCTGATCAAAGACTGATTCTTTTGATTTATTCAGATTACATCGGGCGTGCCAAAAGTTCTTGTTCAGTGTGATTTCATAATAAAACAAGCGTATATAAGTAACACTGAGATATGAATGGCATATTACAATAACATGATATATAATTTAAATCGAGAGGGAATTCATAACAATTTACACTGATTGTCATTATAACTTTAGCACTGGTATATATTCCCACTTATCCCACATATCACCATCAAAATATTATATATATGTTTTTAATTCCACAAATTACTTTACGCGTTTGATTATTGCTATAAAAAGGAATTTTTCCATTTGTATATTACTTGGTGTATACATTATATATTTTACATGCATAGTGATATGTAGAGCATGGAATATGACGAAATGTGAAATCCCAAGATTCCGGAAGCTCATTCTATGCTCATGAGCCATAATGAGCACAACAAATATACATCAATTACGTTAGTCTAATTACTACGACTACCAACAACACCTAGTCTGGGATATCTACAGACCGACCGCTCCAGCATGGAATAGTTATCTTTCCAAAATCCACACACTAATTTAATACAGCATCGATGCCGCTGGGGATTTGAATGAATTTATTCAAGTTTACATAGGAATGATGGAAGTTGAGAAATGAATGATAAACACTTCTATTACTACGGTTCCATGTCAATAATGATATCATTTCTGACCATCCGTTAAGGTGTCATTACGGGCTGTACAGAATCTTTAATGGATTTAATCAGATCAAAAGTCAGTCACGAAAACACGAAATGTCTTGATATACTTTTGTATATTCTCTGAGCTCTGAAAACTGTCTTTGTTATTCATGCTTCATCTGCTGAAATTAGTTTCCCTTACATTTACCCCAAAAATATCATAGTACTTTGGCATTGGGTACAAAAATACATTTGATAGATTATATGATTATATTTTAAACGTTACGGACCCAATGTTACTTAATTAAGCAACTCTGTAAATTCAGATTTCGACTATTTTAGGGAGTCAGGGGTATATTGGAAGCCAGTCTTATCTGTTAGAAATTACACAAGTGTCATCTTTAACACTGTTCAAAAAGTCAATAGAGAAATTAATGAGGCAAACATTGTGCTAAAGTCAATAATCAAACATAAAGATTATGTTATTTATAAAAATAACATGCTTCATATAACCTGCTTACATAGCCTTTAGCTAAAACTTATTACGTTAAGAAACGTCGACTTGGAAACTTTCTTAGACAATCAGGAAAAGTTGAATGAAAAGGGCAACCATTTATGACAATGTATATGCAAGTTTGGTGAAATGTCATCATGAATTTTTAATGTATAAACTGTAATTTGTCTTACCTCAGTTTCTGATTGTGAATTGTCTGTCGGCATACTGGCCCTCCACCTCCATTAAGCCATGTTTGTGATGTGACCAAAACTACCTTCTATGGAATCAATATAGATAACGCGTGCGACTTCCTCACTTAATTCCCATTCTATGTTAGAATTATCGGATGAGGTACATTAATGTCTCTCTGGGTCATATACATAAAATTTGTTGGTGAAGGAATGGTCAACCACACCGAGCTAATTTCTTCCCAATTTAATTAGTGAATATCTAATTGTTTATATCTACTGTATATTATTACATTAATATATCTATTATTGGCAGTTTTAATATCAGCAATTGGATAATTTGTTTAATATATTTATAACTTAATTATACAGTGTTTTGTCCTTTTGAGGTTTGGTTTCTTATTACATACATCGTTATTTATTTGTAATATTTGTCAGCGAGCCAATGACTGGAACTGAAGCACTTTATTCCGGTCATTCACCTTTCGTTTGGGTTACTTGACCTATCAAACGGAAAATATAAAACATGAAAAGGAGTTGCCATCTATCGTCTACGTCACCCAACACCATTCTTCTTAAAAATGTATACGACGGCTATATTACAATTTCTTGTGGTCACCGCGACCTATATATTATAAGATTCCTCCAAATATCTCTAAGAACATTATGGAAGCAAACATGGACATAAAAATATATAATCTTATATAAAAGGCTTTAGTCCTTCTTTCAGACAATTCATTTTTCAGGAAAGAAAATGTAAAATTTTTAAGAAACTTTCACTCTTCTACAAGAATAGAAATAACTGTCGACACAATAAACCTCTCATCAATCAAATACTTTCAAGAAGTAAAAATAAAACCTTATGCGAACATGGTAAGAGTGAAAAATGTTCAAAATATTCTACAAGAATAGTGAATTATTCCTTTTTCGCATTTTGTGACGTCTACAAAGTAACAAGAAAGTTGCAACTTCAGACTCGTATTATAGATCAGAATATCATACCATAACTATAGATCATAAAAATTCCTGCCAAATATTACATGTTTCCTCAAGATTATCATTAGACCGAAACATCTGCCTCAATTCCAGTCTCTGGAGCTATTCTGAAAGTTGTCGACTGGTGCAGAAGTGTTGAAAACACCCATAAGACAGAACCTAGTTTTTCTGACTCTACTCCAGTCGATAATATCAAGAAGGTGGAATAGATGCAGATGTTTCAGGTGTTTCTAATAACCAATTTTGGAAGAAAGGAACACTGTCATAGTACATATTAGATCATTCACAAAAAAATTAAAATCAAAATAGGTGAAAATTTTATATAACTTTGTGTAAAAAGTCAGTTTCATTTTCTATTTAGCCTATATTCAACCAGAGAGTATAGATATACTACACTCTGATTCAACGAAATGTCATGTGAATGACGAGAATGTTGCGAATAGCCTATTCCTTTACGTACTATTCACACTTAATTATCCTGTGATTAGGCAAACATATTTCCTGAAATATAAAGACATTTCATTGGCTGATTTTAAAAAATTTCAGCCAATGATTTATCGCGAAACGAAATTGTTAGGATTTGTTTACAAAATGGTGGAAAATTGAAATTCATATTAGATTAGTAGCCTAAAAAAGGATTTCAACTGGAAAGAAGCCCTTTTTGGAGTGAAAATATTCAACGAAAATACTCTAGTAGCTTTTTAATTTAATTGTTTAACCTTTAGCTACTTGATCAATATTCTGTCGTGAGTTCGTTGGGTTTTTTTTACCATAAAAACTCCATGAGTTTTCAAATCAGAAACACGTCCAAACTTGATCGATTCTTTGCAATCGCACTGATAATTTTTCATGTCTTAGATTTTAGAAACTTTTCATATGGTATCTATCTGCAATCATATATGACTTCAACATTCTTTCAGCAAGTTAGTTGATCAAAACACTGTATATGTACAGTGTAGTTCGCCAATCATGAAATTCACCCAGCATAACAATCAACAAGTTTTGGAATTATTGCTACCATTCTGGTATGAAATATGGTTGAAATTTTGATAAATTAAGTGATTGATAATGGTTTGAAATTCTACAGATCTCATTGTGTAGATCCTAGATTCTAAACTATTCTATACATTTACACTGTAACTGTTACTAGTGTTAATGAATATATTACAGGTACATGAAAAACTTAAAATGAATAATAGAATTATCTTTTATTACAGATGGAAACACTAGATACTACGGCCACAGAATTTGAATTCAGTGAAGACGAAATATTACAAGAATTAAGTAGATTAGGCTATCGTAATGTCCCAGCTTCAAAATTGAAAGAATTTCAACGAGGTAAGCTTATGTATGAATTTCATTCAGCATGCTTATGGGTAGCCTCTTTTAAGTCAATGTATAAGGATATTTGTTCATAGAGTTTAGCTATAGTCAGAAAACTTTCATCTGAGACCTGTGATGTTAACAAATTGTGTCACCCGTATTAAAGCATCAGGCCTTATAGATCAGTTAAAGATTCAAATCTGTGGTTTCTTTTCAGATTTGAAGTTATTGATACAACATGATAAAAGTACATCGTATAATACAAGTGTATCATCTTATTATCAGGATGAATCTGATATAGAGACAGGTGAGGTTTCTTCTAGATACATTTATTTAAAATGAACTCAGACTCAAAACATTTCATTGTTTTGTTTTAGTTAACATGAGCAAGATTACTATCAAAAAGTTACCAACTACTAGCAAATGCAATCAGCTGGAAGGTCTCAGATTCTGACTGCTCTGGTTAAATATCAATTCTGACCGCTCTGGTCAAATGTCAATTTCATGTCAAATATCAATTTCAATTGTGTGATGCATTAGTGCATAGTGCATGATTTTAAAGAAATGAAATGATGTTTAATGTAAAAACTTAATTCTGAGTGAATCAACTTAAGTGATTTATTTACCTATATACAGGACCACCAATGAAGATTACTATAAGTAGAGATAGTCAGTCTAATGATAATGAAGATGATGATGAAATAGAGTCACCAAAACAACATATTAATATCATTAAAGTAAGTGTCTTAAAGGGACATTACGCATAATTTGTTTTTGCTCAAATCTGTGAAAACTATACACCAAAATCTAGAGAAACTTGCCCTTTTAATGTATCTGAAAGTTTTAGCTAAAAAAAAACCAGCTGTTAATTTGTAATAGCCATTGAATTAAAAATGTTACTAAGGTTTTTAAGTTTGTTATACTATGAAAACTGGTAAACAGTTTTAGTAAAAATAAACGCTTAACTGTAGAGAAATATGCCTCCAACGTATTCTAAAGCCATTATACAGCCAAATATCACATCTAGGTCAAACTGCTCAAATAACAAAATTAGTACTCTCTGTTTTTAATGAACCCATTTAAAACAAATTCAGTTTGATTAAGAAGATACACAGATATAAATAGCATACTTTAGAAATACTTTCAAATTTAATTTACGACGTTTTTGATAAAGAGAACTTTTTACAAAAGAGAATACAACTTTAACATGTGTATATTTTGAGTTCTGATTTTTTTTACCACTAAATGTAATATTTTGACTTAAAATATTAAACCTTAACAAGCTTTGATTTATATGGAAAGTTCTGAAGAACAACATGAAGCAGAAGAATGAAAAAATGTTTAGTAAGGGCAAAAATTAAAGATGCATCACATAAAGTATAGTTTTAAAATTGTATATTATGAAATGATAATTTTCCAATGGATTTATTTATTTTTTATTTTGTAGAGTCAGGGCAGGAAAAGTCAACAACCTACAACCAGTGGTAATTCTACAAGAGGTAACTTTCAACTTTATAAGAAACAAGAACAAGATATACCTGATGATGTATCTGAAACAGATTCTGACATCAGACGTTTGGTGAAAAGAAAAACTGTCAGGTAATTGTCATTCTTTTCATTTCATTAACAGAAATTATTAGAGATTCAAATTTGAATTTTGTGTATTATGTCTCTTTATAAGCCGTAATTGGAATATTTTTGTTTTATAGGAAGAGTGAAAAGGGAGGCAAATTTATTGATGAATCCATGACTGAGAGTGATGCAGGTTAGTTAAGATTTTCTTTAATTGCAAATGTTGACTACTTTATATCAAATTATTAAATCGATTATATCAAAAAATTTGAGCTTTGAGTGATTTTTTCTAATTCTTCTATCTATTTTAGGCAGCATAATAGATGCTCATGAACGTCTACAGAAACTAGCATTAAGAGATTTTGATGATATGCAGATTGACAGAAGACCTAGATCTTATAGAAATAGTGAAGAGGTATGCAATGCAACATTTTGTAAGAAATTACAACAACCAAATATTTTACTGTCTTCATCTTTATTATCAGAAGTTTCTATTAAAAATTTATTTCCGCTCTGTGGTTTGTGTCCCTTGCACAGTAGTTAAAAATACAATATCAGATTACTTGTATATAATATTTTTGACAGTTTGGCTATATAATGTCAGACTTTTTTTTAAAATAATATAAAACTCTCATTTTCGATTATTTTATAAATAATATTTTACCAGCCACCATACAGACTAGCTAGTGATGATCCAAGACCAGCATCAGTAATATTACGTTCTACAGAACATCCTCATACTAAAAATCTGAGAAAATCTGACCCAGTAGCTAGATACCAACAATTTAAACAAGTATGGCAGAATTATAAAGCACCAGGTGAAAAAGATCATAAATATCTACGATGGAATATTAGAGAAAAAATGTCTGTTCAAGAGGTTCCAGAGAAGGTAGCCATTAAATTTTAAATGATAAAGGACAACTTTTATGAGGATTTTTTTTATGGCATCATATTTGTCACACAAATATATTAAAGAATTATCATAGCAGACAATTACAGAGAAAACAAACAATTTTCAACATAGATAAAGGTTCTTTTGGTGTACTCTTTATAAAAGTTTTTGTCTGAATTTGATTGCAATTACTTTGGTGTTCTTGTCAAGATAATACGGATAGAAAAATTTAAAATCAATTTTAGTGATTGAACAATCAGATGACTTAAACACTAAAATTATCTTAAGTTTGTCGTTTCCCATTCAATTAATGTCTCTATTTCAGAAAAATCACAGAGTGTATGTTCAAAATAAATATACTGTACCATCAGATAAACAGAGAAAGAGTCTACGATGGCAAGTTAGAATGGATATGGCCCAGGGTGTCAAACCTCCGAGTGGTTTCTATCATGAATATTGAGTAAATGATAATGGGATGCATTTCAAGGAGCTTTAATACATTATCCATCCATCATGTGTGATCTTGAGAGACATATGTCAATTTGCTACAGTTGCAGTTTCATCATGTTTTCTCTGGCAATGCAAGGATTGTTTCAGATATTGGATTATTAAAATAGTCTGGAGATGAAAACAGGAAATGACTGATATTTTAAATTTTTAATCTAAATCATGTACATAATTTATTTATGGTGTATGAATTATAATACGTTTTATTAAAATGCTATTTTTTTCAATTTTTTCAATAACATTGAACATTTCCTTCAAATATCATTACCTAGGCTTTTGCATTCCAAATCTTTAGCCGGATCAATGCAATAGCGTAGTGAAGCTGAAGTTCTAAAGCTTTCCCAAAAGCAAGATATGCTATCCTTTCTTGAAATAAAGGGGAAATACCAGGATTATACCCTTGGTGTTGAATATCCATAAGAGGGACGTCTTTCAATATATATCTGACATGGAGAGTAAGAATGGATGCTTTTACAATATAACAATCATAGCAAGAGTAAATACTAATGATGTCTATTGACACATTCTTGTTTACTGTTGAAAAATCAAAATACACATTCTTTGAAACAAATCACAAAGACTCATCTATCTATCTAATATATAAGGCTTTTGTCTCTCAGTTCTATGTAACTGATATAAAAGTTTTTCTTCTAATTTTTCCACTGCTGCTGTTGTTAACACTAACTTTTCATGTTTTAATATACTGTATACATTTAGCCCTGAAATATAATGGAACATTTTTTTGCAAGATTGCTGAACTGTGTTTAAAACAATTCCATCACCACAGAAAGGCTGGAAACACTTACATTCCCATTTAACTTTTTTTTAACAATATTCAAAATGAAATGGGGTAGCCTGATTACACAATCAAAAGCTAAGATACACCTAAATATGCAAGGAGAGGCTGATAAATTTTCTCGAACTAAACCAGTTTTAGATTAAATGACAAATTAAAATGTATTTCAATTATAAACTGATGAAGCAATCCAAGCTTTTTGTTCACTATCATCATCCTCCCACCAATCTGGAAACTAGAAATACTGTCACAATATGTTTTATTCTAATGTAGACTAACTAGATTTTTGAATTGTGTAATAGGTTGCTGTGATTAAACAATGAAAACAATGATACAATCTATGCTTACCATAAAGTGGCATGAGGTTAAAACTAGGTTTTTCTTCTACAGCTAATGTAATATTTCTAGGCATTATATCAGTGCTGAAATACAAACAAGTACAAAATATATATTAGTACCTCAGATTTTTATCAGAGCACGACCCACTGAAATATTAGACTTTGACAAAAATGGATTAATTAATTAATGAATTGATATACATATGAAAAATAACATCTAGTGTTAATAGTTATTTAAACATCTTTAATTATAAACAATAGTATTCTACTTACTCATCAACAAATAATAGAGAGAATCCCCAAAATCTGGCATCTACTAAATCTTCCATATACTATAATAACAACAATATTTCCTCAATTTCCATAAATGCAAAAAGGACTTTTCCTTAATGATTAGATAAAAATTCTTTCCTGCTTGCTTATGTTTAGTTTTATCATATTAATCAAATAGATTTACCTCTTGTTCATCTGAAGGTATTTCTAAAGAATCAACAAAATACAAATCATTCTGAAATAAAAATGGAAAAAGTAATGTCAACCGATAGAGCTAAAACTCAAGAGTCATCTATATCACTTACTACAAAGAATATTCAACATCCAATTTGTCTCAAAAAAATCAATCATAAGCTGTAAATGATGACTTACTCAATAGCAAGGCCATCATAACTTTCCATATGCAATTATCATGACATAATGTTTGATATCTTAACCAGAGAATGTCCATAAAAATAAGGTTTATTATTTGATTCCAAACAGACAACAAACCCATATTTTACTGAGATCAATGTTAAAATACATACAAAAACTAGTTTTCTAACCTGTGCTAGTTTTATAGATAAGGCTGAACACAAACCATGAGTTCTTAATGAATCATTTAACATGTAAAAGTTGCTTTTAGGTCCTCGAGGTCCAAATGCAGAACCACCTGGAAGTAACATGAAATATTGATTTATAACATTACAAAAGAAAGAGCATTCAGTAAGATTAATCCCTATATATTTTAATCAAAGTAATCTTTAATCCCTATAGAATAAATTTTCAATGACATAAATGGCTTGGTCAATAAGTGCAAGCATAAATTCTGATAGACAAAATCTCATCTTAAACTGTAAACAGGACAGATTGCTATAGGACGTCAAATTACTCAGTAAGCTATTCTTACCTTTAGGATACAAGGGTGATCTAAGACTTCCTACTCTGGGGCCACTTTTTTTCTGTGGTCTAGGTTTTCTTCCACCACCTCTTGCCTCAGCTCTTGTTTTTAAACATCTGTAATCCTTGAAAATCAAAATATAATTTTCTAAGTCAAGTCAGTATTTCCTGGTAGATCATACTCACAATAACAATTAGCCAAAAACTGCCCACTGGACAAGATCTCAATAATCAAGAAAAGAGCCATCTTGTTTTTATCAAATCTACGAAAAATAACATGATATGTAGTTTAATATCCTATCTTAGGTTTCTGTTGGATAATGTTATGCAATGTGTAGTGAAAGAAATTTTGCTGAAACATTGCCACCAGCATACTCTTGATTGATTTCCAACTGTATCATTAAGCCTAACGACTAGAAACTTTCCTGTCAATATCAGTCTCTTCTGACCACAATAACTGGCAGAAGGAAAAAATTTTGGAAAACCTTACAGGTACTATCCTGACTTATGTCAGGACAAATTGGACCAATCAAGCATAAGCGTACTTACTATGACTCTATATTTCACTTGCCATGTAATATTTTCTTGTATTATATCAATTCTGGAATATATAAACATTTGTTCTGTTACTGTCTAGGCAAACAAAAAGTGATTGGAAAGAAATCTGCATGTGCATCAGGAACATTATTTAACTGGCAAGTTTTATTTTGAAATTAACATTAATTGACTTGATGTAAATAGCAAAAAATAAAATTGACTTCACAATATCAATAAGATAAAATAAATTATTGACCACCTAAGATTATTGAGACAATTCCTGTTTTTATAAAACTTGCACACACTCCCCCTTTAATATATTCATCGCATGAAACCAACCTTGGAAAGGCACCAAATATATCTGGATGTAAGTCAATCAAACCAACTTTATTTTCCTCTATTGTACTTAAAGATTCTACCCAGGCCTGTTTAGGTGGAATATTAGGTGGTGGGAACTGGATATCACGTGATAAAATAACTGGCTGAGTTGATCCTCCACTTGGTTTCCATTGTGATTCTAAAATAAATAAAAAAACTGATAAATCTTATAAATATCTATATCCCTTATTTCTAATTCTTTTGAACAACATTTATCATCGGTAATTTCATGGGGTTTCATTTATGGTTTCATAGTGGTAGAATGCATTTCCAATTTTTACTGAAGTAGAACTTTGGATTTGTCCTTTCAACCATATAAATTTTGCATATATGTTAACAAAAGCCTAAGCTTATAATAAGCTTGGAAAAATTTTAAGAAGCTCAAGGTTGGATTCAACTGATCAATTAATCCTTACCATCCGTCTGTGCATTTGTTGACTTGGTCGAAGTAAACTGTTGACATTTTACAGGTGTGATTGAGAGCTAAAATATAAAATGAAATAAAAAAGTGTTCCCTACCATGTACAGATTACAGAATACAAATATAGTTTAATTTTGTGTCTAGCAACACAATGATGTTCCTGAATCATCGGTAAGCTTCCATCATTAGTCATAAAAAAAATTGCATGGTCGAGAAGTCTCTTTGTTCCTTTTGAATCCTTCCATCCAATAAATTCAGGATAGTAAACATGACCATGATTTATGTATAAAATTTCTTTGCAAGGTAAAGAGCCAATTCTAGCGGACCCCGAGAGTATTGGAGTTAGTTGAATGCACTGTTAGTGTCAGTCACCAAGTAGTAGCCCATACCAGCAAATTGAATTCTGACATGCTCATAGTCAGGAGTGCAAATACAATATCAATTCAATTACTGGGTTTATTTGATTGAAATGTTTTCTGTGATGCATGTTATCCTAATGAAATAAATAAGAAGTTTTCTCCAGCTTACCCTTCTGAAGGCACTTGCTGTCAATAATAAGTTAGGGCGAACTTGTTCAATGCAGTGACTCAAAACCGATATTGTTGGCTTTGAAAATTGTTTTGACAGTGCTAAACATGAATTTCTTAACATCATCGCTGCATCAATTATTCTAATAATCAATGGTTTACCACTATAGAAAAAATATAAAATAATGAAAATTATTCTTTTCCATGCCTCGGGTCGTTAAAAGTTATCTTCCCTTGGATACACTTAAAAAAAGTATTTTGTCCAAAATAAATCCGAATAGAAAACAAAACATTAAATAGAAAAAAATATTTTTACCAGAAAGCGTGGATCTACATGAGTTGCAATCAGTTCGGATACAATTTTTAGAATGTGTGGTTTATCAAGGACAGAATAATATCTAAAATTAGAGTTTATGCGTTCCGTAAAATATTTATCTTGAAATTAAGTGTGGCCAATGGCGCGTGTTGTAGAGAAATTATTTATGAAATTTTAGAAACCTGTTATTAAGCTTATTTGATTGTTTTAAAATCTTATAATGTTTTATCATGTAAGAATTATAATCAGTGTAATTAAAAGTAAACCATTGACAACAGTCTTTCTTTGATTGTCTTCTCAATCTGAGCACCAACACTGACATCGATTTCTATTGTCTTTCTGTTTAACATTGTCATTGGTCAGAATTAGGTCCATTTCATCAAAGTGACAAGGTCCCGTCTAACATTATAGGATGTAGATAAACCAAACATCATTGACCTAAATTAATCATGGACAATGCAATTATAATAGCCTTTCCTTTTTTCAGGTTTCTTTAGAGCATGAAATTTTACTACATCCAAGATATTTTGGCCCAAATCTGTTGAACATAGTGAAAAAGAAATTATTTACTGAAGTAGAAGGAACATGTACAGGAAAGTAAGTTAACTTGTCAATAATCAAATAAACTAGATGCTATCTTAAAGTGTGGACATGAGAACAAATACTTATTGTCAATCTGTTAAGCAGATATAGATTGAAATACTGTAGTTAAGAGGAGATCCACGGTGTAAAATTCTTTGTGTACCTTTTGTTTTGTTTAATATTTGTAAATAAATGTACAACTGACACAATAAGCTTGAACATGAAGAAGCTCATATATTTCAGCTTTCTTAGTAAACTGTGGTCTTGCAATGGCAAATTAATTGTATTTCAGTTGCTTAGATTGAATTTTTTATGCATGGAAAGTTAAAACAGAAATTCAGAGTAAACTTTGGTTTTCATCATATTGTAATAATAAGATTTTAATTTACAAGTCATGAAATAACAATCCATTGAAATCCACTATAATATGCTTATTCTGTTTTAGATCTATATCCATTATTATTTTTATCTTAAAGGTATGGTTTTGTTATAGCAGTAACAACTATTGATAATATAGGAGCAGGTTTAATACAACCTAGTAGAGGTTTTGTATTATATCCAGTTAAATATAAAGCTATTGTATTCAGACCGTTCAAAGGTGAAGTTTTAGATGCCGTGGTTACTCAAGTAAACAAGGTATGCTTTAATGAAAAACTTTTTAAACTGTTTATTATGAATATATTATGTAAGGAGAAGGTTACCATGCCTCTGTATATAATGCCAGGGACTCTTATAAGCTTCTGTTTTTACCATTATAATTTCTTGTATTGGTTCCTTTATGGCATTAGCAACGGCAGCTGGTGAAACCAACAAGAAGCTACAAATATAAAGGCCAAAGAACCTCTTGAAGAACCAAGTCAAAATTTACCAAAGTAATAGTGGGGCCAATACTACAAATATCATGTGGCATTAACCTATTACTCCATATAACTTATTCTTGTTGTATTTTAGGTTGGATTATTCACTGAAGTCGGACCATTGTCCTGCTTTATATCACGACATGTAGGTTTCAAATTTTTTTATATGTCAATAATCAATAGGAAGAGTCTTATAATTAGAAAAAAATGAAGTTATATACAGAGAAAAATTAAACAGTAGTCAAAAATGAACCTTACCTGTACCCAAAATAAATAACAACACTCTTCTAAACTAGTGTCTTAATGATCCACAAATCGTGTCATTATGTATATTTATATGTCTACATCATTTCTCCAAAGAACCTAAAAATTGGCCATTAACAATAAATTAAGTAAAAATTAGAACTCATAAGCATTGAATATTCTTTGATCAACTGTTTCTGACAGAAAAGTTTAAAGTGTTCAATGGTTATTTTGATTCTTTTTATAGTCTATACCTGCTGATATGGAGTTTGATCCTAATTCTAATCCACCTTGTTATAAAACTAAAGATGAGGTAAGGTATCACATTTTACTCCTCTACCTTTCAAGTCATTTAGTATACCAAGAAGAAATGACAAAGTGCATAAAAGTTGTTTTTATATGCCAAAAAAAAGTTTAACCAGTCCCATTTGGCTTGTGCCCACTCATCAGGCTACAATTCTCTATGGATTCTTTGGATTTTTATTTTGTGGGTCAATGTCCTTATGAAGATGATCCCTATCGATTTTCGTAATGATCCGTAAGCTATATAGTAAAACTTTTGCTCACTCTTCAGGCAACAATTCTTTTGATTTTTATATGCCAACACATACTCTATGCTCTATCAAGGCATGCTATGAAAACCTGGCATGATGCGATACAATAAAGTTTGCGTAAAATTCTCAATAGACTAAACAAATGTGAATGGACAACAAACAATGATTTGTACTTGCAATCAAAGCTGCTGGTGGGCGTATGTCTCCTTGCTTCACAAGGTTATCTTTAAAAATGGTACAAATTAAACCCAATGTAAATATCATGTCTTGAATGATCATTGGCCATTTCATCGTTCACATACAGCTAATTGTTAAATCTTGTCAATGTAAATTGTACAGTAATAAAAATTTTATATGATATATTAGGATATTGTGGTACAGCAAGATGATGAAATAAGAATTAAAATAGTAGGTACAAGAGTTGATGCTAAAGATATAGTAAGTATAAGGATTCCTCAATTGATGTATATTGTATATTTGCATGTAAATGTACAGTGTATTTGGTACCCTCAATTTCAAATTTTTCACCCAAGTTTCTCCAGTCAATATTAACTCTATACCATTTTATCAGAAACAAGTTCTTAATTCAGTTTTCTTTTAATGAGTAGTTGTCAGTATCCTAGAAATATTTGTACATGTATATTAATCCATCAAACAGTGTATCTCATTAACTACAACATTATTAGTTTTTTTTTTAAAAATGCTTTCATTAGACATAATCCATAAATTCTATCTTGTCTTTCCAGTTTGCCATAGGTACATTGATGGATGATTATTTAGGTAAGTTTAGAATCATATATTATGTACATTATTCTGTCTTGAATGAGATATTTCCAATTAAGAACAGTAGAAATAGCAAATAGAACCAACATTCATAAAAGCGTAATTGTTGGGAATTAAATTCATGGATTACACAAGTACTAAGTAATAGTGAAATAATAATAAGTAAAAGTTTCATGATTGGGAATTGGGCTGAGGGAGCGAAGCTTGCTAGCTGTCAGTAAAAATGTCACATGATTGAGATATTATTGGTGAATAAGTATTCTCTTAATAAAGAATTTAGCCAATGCCGAATGGATGAAAATTGTGGGTTTTAATTGCAATTTTATCATTCTGTTATTTTTATTACTAATTGGTTGAATGAATCTATTTTATTTTAGGTTTAGTAAGCTGAGAAAACAGAAACCTCCTGTATCATATTCATTTTGTAAATATTTCATATATCAAATGTAAATAAACTAAAACATCCAAATATTGTACACAATTTTTATTTTTACAATATATCTGGTTTCGTCTGACTGTCATGAAGGTCAGAGTTGCTGGCATGGAAAAATTGTCTAATCTTTCACATGGATCAACAAACCAAGGTGCTGTAAGCAGTGTTGACTACAACTATAATCTGGAATGTAAAAAACAGTAGGCTTATGCCGCACAGGCCAAATTTCTCTCAGTGCACAATTCATGGCACGGCAAGTTCACTCTCTGATAGTAACTCAAAAGTAAAATAGGTGTCCACTTGATAATGTTATATCTTGAGCAAAACTGACAAAACAAAACCAACGCCCGATAGACATGAAGATAAAGCTTTTCTCTTATGATAGAAGGGAAATGTCATCGAATCTAACTCGATTGAGGACTGTGGTCAGCGATTTACGATTTTCTGTCGTGTGTAAGAAGATACTTCCGAGATACTGCGTTCTGTTTAGCGTGTTCGCAAGGAAAGATTTTAGAAAGAAAAAAAACAAGTTCATACATATTCTAAATTAAGTCTTCTTCCATCTTCTCACCATTCCTATTTCATATCGTTAAAATCATCGGCCTAAATCAGTAAAAAATCACTCAAAACTTGATCATAGATTGAAAGCTAATTGTGGTCTGTTTGACAAAGTCGAAACTTAAAAGAAAATGTGAAGAAGTACGGTGGTTCGTTTAGGACATTGATTTTTTTTTCTTGTTAAGGACATATTTAACGTTATTGAAATAATATTCAAGTATATACGCTGGTTTGTTTAAGACATTTAACGAACAACCGTAAAAAAGCTTTGAAATTATCTGAATAATTAACTGTCAGTTATTTATGATATTTGATAGTACATAAAAGATGCCGATCTTTTGCCCAGGATAAGCTGAAATTAGAACATTGAGATATTATCTAGATGTATCTATTAAAAGTAGTCTATTGCCTTTAATGTCTTTTTTCGTTGTATATTTATAAGTGATTTAAAAATATGATCCTATTTCACACTCGGTGAACTAAGTACTATAGGTGTAGGTCGTTGTCATTCATAGAACGTGAAATCGTTATAAAGCATGTCCTCGGTATATTACATAGTAAACTTTTCTTAGAGCATCACTTGAATATAGTTGTCCAGAATTTTGTAATAGAGCCTAATTTAAGTGGACGGTTTCACTTTTCTTAATTCGACTCTACAATAATATGAAAAAAATGCGGCCATTGATACGTTAAATGTAATTCTTTCCGTTTCTTTTCTATTTACGTTTCCAATATCTGTTCAAAATAGCAAGATGTTAATGTTGTTATATTGCCTAGAATGACATCATTAAAATAAATTTACTGGTTGATGTTTGTATAGGTGTCGTTTGTGTCGTTGGTTTGGCATTGACAGGATGCTTTTACATTTATAAAGAACAAATAATGAAAAATTACCCTGAACAAGTCTGTCCGTCTCTGACCATTTCTGGACATCATCCTAGTCAATGAAGAGTAAATAACCCCCTTTTGAAAGTTGAACTGAACTCAGCACGATATCACTTAAGATTTTAGACAGGTAAAAGTCCAATCCAATGGAAAGGATTAGGATTAAATCTATCATATGAATGATTGATTTTTGACATGTCATTAACATATTAAGTGAATTTACAGCAGATATTATAGTCTGCCGCACACATGTGCGCCATTTGAACTGATATATGTAATATGTAAAAAGAATATATATATATATATTTAATAGTATACTTCGTAAAGTAATTTAGTTTGCATGCTTTTAAATTCTATTATGCATGTAATTATATTTTGTATGCTTGTTTTTGTTGACGTTGAATGATTTAAAAACTTTACTTTGTATGTCTTTTATGCTTACGTTATTTGTTTTCAAAAGATAAATATACTCTTTGTGTGTTGTGTACTGTATTTACAATCTTGCTTTACAATAACTGTCTGACTTTAACCTTTCCTTCCAAGCAAAAAGCTTTCACGCACAACTCTCGTACGATTGAATAATCTTGCGGAATATTTCTGTATTTATGACTAAGATTATTTGGATATATTTTTTAGACATTAAGATTGTTATCAAGATGATATGTTTATTAAAATATAAAATTATATGACAGTATAATTTTGTTTATGTTTGTCTTTAATTTTTCTATTTCCAAAGCAGCAGGGATGTTAGGGTGTAGAATAAAAGACGAGCATTCCAGACAACCTCCAAAATATTGCATTAGTGTTAAGGCGTCGTACAATATCTCGGTCCGTTCAGGTGTAAGTTACCTGATTGTTCCTTCACCCCAGGGGCATATTGGTAAACATTAGGGCACGCTTTGTATAGCAATTTAAGATGATTATCTCTGAATGAACATGCAGTGATGTTGAGATATTTGATAGCTACCACCTCTTTTATTAAAATGTTAAACGACAATAATGATGTCTTTTGAAAGAAAATAACTAACTAGTTAAAAATGAAGGTTTCTAAAATATCTGATATCTCAATGTTCATTGGTTACTTAGACTTTGATTGACAACAAGATGGTTCAAGAAATTTTCAACTCTTTTCTAACACGTGTAAATAAAATACATTACTTCTCATTTGATGTTAATTTTCTTGAGTTTCTTTATTTGTGATTTTTTATGGACCTTATCCGATGATTCCAATGAATAAAAGAAAGGGATTTTTTATCAAGGATATTTTGGATCCAAGTTTTGGCGGGAGATGTTCCCAGAAGTTTGATCAGAAAGTTCAGAATGATATATGTGATTCTGTCAAACATTCCAAAGAGACAAAACATACAGGACAATTGAATGATGTGAAATATAACTATCCAGTGCTAGAGAATAATAAAGATAAGAATACTAATTTGGATCTAGTAAAAGATGTACCATGGCCGTCTTGGATTTATTGTACAAGATACTCAGATAGACCTTCTGCAGGTAACGTATTTTTATAATATTCTACAAATATAGAAGGCATAAATCAATAAATACTAAAATTGGGGGCGGCAACGGTATATTTTCACGGAAATTTTTGTCCAAAATTATAATTTGGTTATTTTGGATCAAACGCTAGATGTCTCACAATCATAGATCATAAATCAAGATGATTTTTTATTCTGAATACCTCCAAGTAAATGTGCCATACACAGCGTGTGGGGTCCATTAGGCTCTTTCTCCTTATTTCACCCATCCTGTTCCTTAGGGCACATTGTAACACGATAAGACATCAAACGACTATTAAATTAGCAAATATGAATGCATTGAGTCGTTTAGTTTGTATTAAGAGGCTTACCATTTAGAAAATCCAAGTTCAGGACTAAGAAAAAATATTCCAGTTTTAAAGTCGACCACTGGTATCTTTTAAAATATTATGTATTATATTGACCGTTAAAAGACACAGTTGTGTGCATTAAGGTATATTCGGAAAAAGGACAAATGTTCAGACAGAATGACAGGGCGTGGCAAGGAAAACATACTTTTACTATAATATTACTCCAAAACATTTAACGATCGCAAGAGTTATCTTATATCACAAACTATTTGTCTGTCTTTTTTCTTAAAAACTTTGACAGTTTAAAAGATTTGTTAATTACCAAATAGTTAAAGTTTTTAAAGATAACCTCTATTAGGCCGTTTGATAGATGTTAAATAATCTTCAAAACAGTTGGTAGGATACTCTTATCTTCTATCTCATCGACACCACTTTAAATATTTCAAACAACTGATATTAAGAAATTAATTTGACCCGGTATTATTTTTCTTTTAGAATGCTCGGGACCATTTCAGGTTTCATCGTCAAGACATCAACTATTTCTGATGAATTATCACGTATTCTTAATCATATCATTATGTTCTTATCACATTTAATTAAGAGTTTTAACCAATTATAAATGTCCATGTATGTACAGGCTGGATAAACAATAAAAGACGTTTTGACCTTTCTTGATCGGCCACTCATTGGAATTCTGCTGGTAATTCTCTTCTAATTTAGCTAATTATGAATTAATTATGGACAAGTGAGACAAACTGGTATTTTTCCAAGTCATTAGAACACCTAATTTCTATTCATATAAGTATTAGCATTTCATAAATGAAAATAAGGAAACCCATCTTCAACCCGTGGTAATTCTAGGTGGGCCAGGGGAGAACTACCTGAGGCCAGCCCGGCCCCAAACTCTTACTTTATAATTTATATCATTTGACATAGAGGAAGAATTACCTGTGATCACCCCACCTTTGACGATTCAGTGGTCGATACCCCCCACCCCCCTTAAGATTCAAACAAATGCCACGGTTAACCTCAGATCAGAATGAAGTTCCTTTTGAGATAACCATGCTTTACCTCAAGTAAGCTGGATTGTCGAAATTGATTATCTTATTTCAATTTGGCAAAGTTGAAAGAAAGCTTGTACTTCAGACGATAAATTGAAGAATTAGGGGATACAATTTCCAAGCATATCACTCAGTACTATGTTTTTATCGTATTTCTACAATAAATATTATATATAATGATATTGTACTGACAGATATCTTACTATTTCTACAAATGATTTATCATGTATCTTTACTTTTAAATTAAGATGTTGATTGGCCCATACGAGATGATTGACAGCACAGATTTGTATTTATAATTAGAATGTTGTTTGAGAATTTCACAAATCTTATCATTAAATCTTACAGGTCCGAGAAATAAGAAGGAAAGAAAGAAAGAGAGGAAACTAAATGAAAAACGACCAAGAACAGCTTTTACAGTAGATCAGTTGAATAGATTACAAGTAGAATTTGAAGAAAATAAATATCTTACAGACTCCAAAAGAAGAAGTCTGTCATCAGAACTCGAATTGAATGAATCTCAGATAAAAATTTGGTTTCAGAACAAAAGAGCCAAATTCAAGAAGTTAAATTCTCCAAAATAATTTCAACTGAACCTGAAATAAAGATTGTTATTATGATTAATTTAAATGATATAGTTTAAAAAAAATAAATATTTTTATAAGTGACTGTTTCCAGTCCTTTTGTTGAAGTGTTTCCACTGTCAGAGAATCTGGTATGGATATGGTTCTGAAGTAAGATGTAGGAGCTACTTGAAACGACAATATTTTACAGTAGGAGGACACATGCATCCCGTTGGTTGCGTTCTCGATTTCTATACAGCTCTCTTAGTACGCTCTCGATTGTTACCTCCCATATAGCTCCGCACCTACGATCTCCACACTATTACCTTCTTCGTAACTCTCTGCCTACCATCTCTACGCGATTAGTTCCTGCGTAACTCTCTGCCTACCATCTCTACGCGATTAGTTCCTGCGTAACTCTCTGCCTACCATCTCTACGCGATTAGTTCCTGCGTAACTCTCTGCTTACCATCTCTACACGATTAGTTCCCACGTAACTCTCTTCCTACCATCTCTACACTTATCACCCTCTACACAGTAGAAACGTCGAGATCGACCTAGGGTACAGAGATCGTAGTTTGGGAGTTATGTAGTAATGAATGACAATGTCGAGATCGTAGTTTTAGATTAATGTTGAAATTGATAGCTGTACTAGGAGATCGTAGTTTGATAGCTATGTAAAAGCCCATAATATGAGATCGTAGTTTGAGAGCTATGTTGACGTAGATAGTGTTAGAGATTGTAGTTGGAAAGCTATGTAGAAGTACTAAGAAGATAGGGTGGAGATCGTAGTCTGAGAGCTTTGTAAACGTCGATAGTGTGGAGATAGTAGTTTGAGAGCTATGTAGACGTAGATAGTAGTTTGAGAGTTATGTAGACGTCGATAGTATGGAGATAGTAGTTTGAGAGCTATGTAGACGTAGATAGTAGTTTGAGAGTTATGTAGACGTCGATAGTGTGGAGATAGTAGTTTGGGAGCTATGTAGACGTCGATAGTGTGGAGATAGTAGTTTGAGAGCTATGTAGACGTAGATAGTAGTTTGGGAGCTATGTAGACGTCGATAGTGTGGAGATAGTAGTTTGAGAGCTATGTAGACGTCGATAGTGTGGAGATAGTAGTTTGGGAGCTATGTAGACGTAGATAGTAGTTTGGGAGCTATGTAGACGTCGATAGTGTGGAGATAGTAGTTTGAGAGCTATGTAGACGTCGATAGTGTGGAGATAGTAGTTTGGGAGCTATGTAGACGTCAATAGTGTGGAGATAGTAGTTTGAGAGCTATGTAGACGTCGATAGTTTGGAGATAGTAGTTTGGGAGCTATGTAGACGCAGATAGTAGTTTGAGAGCTATGTAGACGTCGATAGTATGGAGATAGTAGATGAGAGCTATTAGACGTAGATGGTATGAGAATATGTAAACGCCGATAGTGAGATAGTAGTTTGAGAGCTATGTAGAAGAAGATTGTGTCGAGATCGTATTTTGAGTTATGTCTAGGTCACTGTTTGAGAGTTATGTAGAAGAACATGCAGCTAGCATACATTTCGTTGTTGTACACTTTACACTCCGATATTAGGCACATCCAAATAAATAATAATTGAGCGATATTTATGGTTAGATATTACATTAAATAACGGGTGAAGGAAAATGTACAATAAAACTAGGGAGTAGTATAAAATTGTGCTCAGTTATCAAAACCAAAAATGGCTGTCAAAACTGATACAACGGTAGAACTCATTAACACATAGGTTTAGCATTGTTTGTGCATTGACTAACATTGTTCCACCAGTGTTTACATGAGCAAAAAAAAAAAAATGTATGCTTATCTCCCTAAACCCTTTAAACACTCATTGCGTTAGTTCACTAGACTTGAAAAGACAATATATATATTTTGCATCCTATGTTGAATATAAACAGTTTTGAGGTTTTATAGTTTTAATTGTACTTCACCAAGCATTCTTTAACCAAAATCAGGTTTAGCTTTCAATCATAGAACCTAAAGAGAAACATAGTACAATAATATCATAATCAAAATAACTAACAACAATAACAAACCTAAAAAAAAGAAAACATTTTGATATCTAGACAACAAACAACACAATAATTTTCCATTCATACTGTTTTTCCTATACAAAGATTTATCATTTATTTACATAGATTTATATATCATATTTTATTTATATATATCATATCTTATTTACATTATGATTTATCTCTTTGTATTTTCATTGATACTTTTTTTATTGTCTTATACTATTTACAAATATGATAATTTTATGTACAAAATATACAAATTTAGAAAAGAAATTGAGAATAAGCTCCAAAAACCTACAGCATAAAAAATTATCTAAGGGAAGTCAGACTTTAAAGATTTTTTCAAAGGCCTTAACTAATATAATTATAGAATTAGGTGTAAAACCTGTTGGTAAAATGAATTATGTGTGAAAAAAGCAATGAATCAGGTATTAAATAGAAAACATAATAAGATAAAGTAGAGCAGTTCTCATAGATATAAAAACTCTTATACATGCTTTATAGAAAACTAAAGTAATACCAGAATAAAAGCTGAATTTTTGGAAACATGGTATAATGGACAGTGCTACAATGCTATTTTTTTCTTGTGCAGTAATCTATGTTTTCATCTTATCTGATAATATGTGGTTATTGGTTATAAAGAGGTTTTCTTTTTTATGTGTAACAGGGCAATTTATAACCTCTATTTACAACATTCAGCTTTCAGTCAGATTGTTTCTTTCATAGAAATGCTTCACAAAACACAAAAGCGTCTAATTATGTATTAAGGCCCTATTGATATCTATGTCATAAATCACTTAATTTAAAAAATATCAGGCTAAAAATTCGAATGGTTCAAATAAATGCTATCAGTGTACCTCAGACATATATATAGCTTACAAAAACCTCTTTACCATCCCATTTACTTATAAATATGTATCAATGAGATCATAGCATGAGGTTGCGACTACAAATTCTCCTATTTAAAAAATTAATACTAATACTAACACAATGAAATGAATAATGTATATATATTCAATGGTAATTAATCATACGATATAAAATTTTATAATAAATGCATACTAATTCTGCAAATTCATTGAGAACATGAAGACCTTGGAAGCAAATGATGTCATATCAAATCATTGAAGTACATAGCTGTACTCAAGACAAAATGACTAACAATCGCTATACAATTCACCCAATGGAATAGTGATTCTAAATAGGTTTCCCAATTCACAGCCAATTTCAGTCTCTTACCTAAACCAAATATCAAGATCACATATTTGAAAGACGTGCAATAGTTCAATAATACGTATCAACACAAATTAAAGAAATGGAATTTCCATGTAGTAAGAAGATAGGTGTTGAAAAGTAGGATTTGACTTTCATTGAGCTTCCCTTTTAGCAAGTCCTCTTGTCAGAAACCCCTAGCACCAAAAACATTAAATAACACACAGGATTACATATCACTACGCTGCACGACGTAACATTATCACCATCACTAATAATGAGGCTAATAACGCCAATAAATATAGTTCCCAATCAGGACCAAAATATAGTCTTGGATCTAGTTTTCCTATCACTTCATTAACACTTTCATACTAAAAAATAAACAGAAATATCATTCACTTGCTTTTATATTGAATTGAAAACAAAGCAGCAAACATGAGAAACAAAATGCTTACAAAACTCAGTCAGAATCATCATTCAAAAATAAACATCATGCAGGTCTGTAATTTGGCTCTACGTCTGTCATGGAGCACATGTCGGAGAATCACAAGCCTCTGTTGGACATCAAGTATAGTTAAGAATGGTAATATCCTACCTCTTTATTAAACACTTCAAACCCATAAAATAATCCTAGTTTTAATAAAACTATAGTAACTGGTACTTGAGCATCATTGCTCGTTTCTGCTGCCATATCATAAAATCTTTTGGCCAGATGAATGTCCTACAAATAACAATTGCTTTTTAATGACAATTATCAATACCAGCCTGTGCCAGAATATTTTCTCTAAAATGAAACTTTGTAAATCAAAATCTGAATTAAGGATACATAGTTTTATATATTTTGGAAAAAAGTTCATTTGCAGTAGTGTTTCACTGATTCAGTTCATTCTTATAACTAAAAAATAACAGCAAAATTAATACTACTATGAGACAACTCTTACCTGTTTTAAACCTAGACCATATTCATGCATATAGCCTAAATTAAACATAGCTTGAGCATTATGCTGTTGTTCTGTTGCTAAACGATAATGTATAGCAGCACTTTCATAGTCTATCTCAGTACCATATCCATAATAATGATAGTCTCCCATTTTAACTCTGGCTATAGTGGAACCTGAAATATTCAATTGTTAGATAATATCTGTTTTTTTTAAATAATATATAATCCTTTTGTTATTCTTATTGTTCATTAATAACAGTAGAGACTCATATATCCCCCATTTTTGTCCCTGATCAAGGCTCTGCAGAAACCAGACCATTGGATCGACAGGTATTTTATCCATATTACGTTCCTGGTAAAAATTAAAGATAGCTTGCCAGGCAAGGTAATAAACGCCCACTGGCATCTTTGATTTTGAATAATACAATCAAAAGTCAACCTTCAAAGTCATACACATGTTTTAAAACTTTTTGGGTGATTAAGACTCAAACCAAGAAATGTGCATTCTTAAATGCTTACAAGCAAAAATTGAATGCGTTTTTAAGAGCAAAGGCAATAATTCATACTTAATATTTGGCTGATTTTCAATGGGGTTCATCCTTGGGTGATTTCAAGCATTCACACAAAGTTTCGTCAAAATCAGCCAAAAATTGTGCCTTCTAGTTATTTACAAGCAATTGTTGACCGATGGACGGGTTTGGGTGATACCAGAATATGTCCCCCATTTCATTTGGGCGTGTAGATATGGGGGTTAATAATCGATTGGATGTTAGGAAGTTAATCATCTTACATCAATTCTTACAGTATATATCTGATACATTGTAATATATTTCTTTATAATACACTCATTTCTTATATAAGTACAGATATTTCATTTCTTACTATAAAAACAGTGTTATTTACTAACCTTGTGTAGCTGCTCTAGTAAATTGTAACAAAGCTCTCTGATAGCCTTCTGTCACTGGAAACATTGCTGATTCACCTAATAACAAAAATCGTAAAAATTAATATAAGACTTCGGAATTATATGTACTTAATACTTAAGTTCTGAATTCCAAACCAGTTCCAAGTATTAATCATGTACACCTTAATTTTACATGATAGAAAAGCTGACAATAGTTGCTATTATTGAACTAAAGGTTTATAAATATCTGTTAAAAATATGTTAGCAATGAAATTTGTCAATGACATGGAGGTTTGCTCTTTACAAACTCAATAATTGTTTGTATAACGAATTCATGAAAATTATGACGTAAAAGTACTGTTTTCTATATCTACCTTGGTCTAGAAGATAAGCTACATTTGACTGAGCAACTTCATATCCTAACTCAGCTAAAAATAAGTATTTATTTAATGCATTGTCTACATGGCCCTCTTTATATAGCTTATGAGCATCCATTAACATTTCGGACCACTTTCCTCTTTCAGCTACATTCTTATATAACTAAAATAGAGAATCAAAATATTTTAGACTGCTTACATTCTTTTCCATAAATCTATTCCCCATAACATTACTGTTACGAGCAGAATCTAGTTACATATCAAATATCAGGGCAGCGTCAAGATCATTCAAATGCAATCAAGGAGTCTGCTTGTAATTTTTCCATGATATGGACAAGATTTTGAATAATGGAATTGTCTTGCTTATATGGATTTTTATAAGAAAGTATACAATGCTTACCTCTACAGCAGTGTGACAGTTTCTCAATACACCAGTACCAGTTGCATGCATCTGAGCTAAATTATAATAAGCTAAAACATGGCCGCCTTGAGATGCTAATGTAAAATATTTGACAGCTAGTTTATAATCTCTCCTTACACCTTGGCCACCTATTTGAAATCAAAATAAGTTCATGAAGATATAGCAACAATTAATTCATTTAAAAAAAAGTTTTAAAAAATCACTAGTAAAGCTGTGATAAAAAATTGTCTCTCTCATTTTGATTTCTGCTTACCCTCCTTTTTGTTCCGCGTTTGAATTCCAAACAAGCAGAACTCGCAAACTGAGTGCCAACAGTGTCTACAGGGGAGGTAATCAGTGAATCACTAACAACCTGAACAGCTGTATAAGACAACCAAGGAAACAACAAATATCAAGGAAAAATCTAAGACTTACTGAAGTACATGATACCCAGTTGTAATTGACCATCTACCCATCCTTGATCTGCTGCTAATGAGAAGAATCTAAAAGCCTTTGTTTGATCCTGAAAAGACATTTTTGTATATATATCATTTACATTTTATTTCAATGATACAATAAAAGTAAAACATTCAAATTTATTTATACAATATCATACATGAAAGAAAACATACCTTGTCAACACCTCGACCATGTAAATGCATCATACCTAATCCACTTTGACCAACAGGGTTACCCTATAATACAGAAAAAAAAACAATTGATAATAATTCCAGACATCTGACTTATCAATTCTGTATGTTATTTTTTTGGACATATGAGACAATGTAGACACTAACAAATGACTGATAGTAATATATCTAAAAACTTACTTTATCAGCTGCTAATTTAAAATAATGTAAAGCTGTTTTATTATTCTGTACTACAGCTGGACTATCTTCAACATACATCTATAATTATAATACAGTGGTATTACTATTGAGAATAGATATCACTTGAGATCTAAATGTAGGATTTTTTTTGTGTTTACTTCTTATTATTTTCATCTAGATGAAAATGTTATACAGGTTAATATCTTGTTATAAATGTTATATTTAGAATTAAAACTCGCAATTGTGAACTTATTAACACATCTAGACAAAATTTATCTTTAGAAGCTTAAGAAAAAACTTACCTTTCCTAGATATGCCATAGCATTAGCATTACCAGATTCTGCTGCCATTAGAAAATAATGTAGAGCTTGCTGGAAAAATATTCA